>NW_018127920.1:5868075-5879560 GCF_001952655.1 Monopterus albus | reverse complement strand
TTTCACTAAAGATATAAATAACCTGTAGCAACTGCATGCCTGCATTGCTGACTGCTTACAAGAGCAGTCACAAAGTCAGCCTGTATTGTCAAGTTTCCTACTTTCACTACAGATTCATCTTGAAAAGATGTAGACTAACATGACTGTATTCATCTGTAGGTCTGTCTGAACCTACAGACATGTAGAAACACTTTTAAAATAGCTTTAATATATATTCAGTAAAAATATACAGTCAAGCAACAAATTATTCATACCCCTGGCAAATTCTGACTTAAAGTTACTTTTATTCAACCAGCAAGTATTTTTTGACAGGAAATGACACAGGTGTGTCCCAAAAGATAATTATACAATGTACAAGAGGCATCATTGTGGAAAAAAATATTTCTCATCTTTTATTTAAACAAATAGTGGCATGTCCAAAATTATTCATACCCTTTGCAAACTGTCACAGTCTATGGGGAAATCCAAAGTTCTATACCATTCCAAATAGTCCAAGCAGTTCTAAAGCATCCTAATTACACTGATTCATTGAGAACAGCTGTTTTAATCAACTCAACAGGTGAAAAACAGAAGCTCTCTGCTGTTGGTTTGTGGACAGACAAAGGAGCTCACTGAGGACCTGCGGCTGCGCATTGTGGCTGCTCATAAGTCAGGAAAGGGCTATAAGACCATATCTAAATGCTTAGAAGTTCCAGTGGCTGCAAAGTATTATTACAAAATACAGGATGTTCTGCACTGTGAAAAATCTCAGAGGACGTGGTTGGAAGCCAAAAGTGACACCTGTGCTGTCCAGGAGGATAGTGAGAGAGGTAAAAAAGAATCCAAGGATCACCACCAAGGCCATCCTGATGAATCTGGGCTCTGCTGGTGGCAACATCTCAAGGCAGACAGTCCAACGGACACTGCACACCACTGGGTTCCATGGACGCAGTCCAAGGAGGACACCACTTCTCCAGATAAGGCACACAAAAGGCCGCTGCTTGGCCTTTGCAAATGCTCATCTGGACAAAGAAGAAGACTTCTGGCCTTCTGTTTTATGGTCAGATAAAACAAAAATTGAATTGTTTGGCCACAATGATGTAGCCTTCATTTGGCGTAAAAAAGGGGAAGCCTTCGACCCTAGGAACACCATCCCCACTGTCAAACATGGTGGTGGGAACCTAATGTTTTGGGGGTGTTTTTCAGCCGGTGGACGGCACCATGACAAAGGAGCAATACATCAAAATTCTCAACAACAACATCAGGCAGTCTGCAGAGAAACTTGGCCTTGGGCACCAGTGGACATTTCAGCATGACAACGACCCAAAACACACAGCAAAAGTGGTGAAGAAATGGTTAGCAGACAAAAACATTAATGTTTTGCAGTGGCCCAGCCAGAGCCCTGACTTGAATCCAATTGAGAATCTGTGGAGGGAGCTAAAGCTGAGAGTGATGGCAAGGAGACCCTCCAACCTGAAAGAGTTGGAGCTCATCGCTAAAGATGAATGGGCAAAAATACCAGTGGAGACATGAAAAAAAGCTGGTCAGCAATTATAGGAAGCGTTTGTTTGCTGTAATAGCCAATAAAGGCTTTTCTATTTATTATTGAGAAAGGTATGAATAAGTTTGGACATGCCACTTTTTGTTCAAATGTAAATAAAGGCTGAGAAATATTTTGTTCCACAATGATGTCTCTTGTACATCGTATTATTATCTTTTGGGAGCAGCCTGTGTCATTTCCTGTCAAAAAAAACTTGCTGGTTGAATAAAAGTAACCTTAAGTCAGAATTTGCCAGGGGTATGAATAGTTTCAGGCTTGACTGTATATACACAGTATATATATTGTGTGTTGGAAAGGAAAGCATAGGATCTGAGTGACTCTGACAAGAACCAAACTGTGAAAGCTGACAACTGGGTCAGAGCATCTCCCAGACTGAAGGTCTTGTTGGGTTTTCCTGGTCTGCAGTGGTCAGTACTTGTGTCTACGGAAGGACAGACAGTGAGCCAGCGACAGGGCCATGGACGCCCAAAGGTCACTGATAATGCAGTTAACCTACTACAGATCTGCTACGCCCAGCAGCTTGGACTTACATACTGGGTCTCTTTCCTCTCTTCTCAAACCTAAGGTGAAAAACCTACGAGTAATCTTTGATAGTAATCTGAAACTTGACAAACTGATAACTTATGTGGTCAAAGCAGCTTCTTTCAGCTTTGTCTGCCATCTAAGGTCAAGCCCTTCCTTAACCAAAGTGACCTTGAAAAAGCTATTCATGTCTTTATAAGCTCCAGGCTAGATTACTATAATACACTATACAGTATGTAGCAGTCAGACAGTCCTCTCTCTCTCGCCTTCAGTTGGTATAAAAGGCAGCCTCCATTTTCTAACCCACATCTCCAAGTGTGACCACATCCACCAGCAGTTCTGGACATTAACAGAAGGATCAAATGATGAGGTCGGCCTCCACAGTGAACTACAACAAACACTGTTCCACCTGGTGGATATATACAACACTGCGGGTGCTTAGGGGCTTTAACAAGGCGGTGCTGTGGTCTTTGTGTTATCATGGGGGGGACATGGTAAGAGCAGGGGCCATACACAGACCTGTTATGGATCTGGCATGGTTCCACCACAGTCCAGCCAGCAATTCAAGATGGCTGCATCTGTATGTATTTTAAACGTAACTATTCTCCTAGGCCAAACAACATTCCATGAGGCATCAAAGCCTGCATCCTAGCAGAATTTTTCAACTGTACTTGGTTTTGTGGGTCTATCTTCCATCCTGCTGCTGCACTGCAACCAGAGGATGTGTAGAAAAATACAGGGCCTGAGGTTACTGCATATCTGGGAATGTTCATGTACAGGGCCTCGCTGTTTTACCTGACCGGGTCTAACGTTCAAGCAGCCGGCCAGTGAAGCCCCTGGCGGCAGTGAATGATCAGCTCATCAACGCTGGATTTGGGACTGTATGTGGTCATGTGAGGGAAGACGCAGTGACCACTGGTTGAATTTACCGACCTTGGAGCTACTTAAAAGGGAGTGATGTTTCCACTGCTCGGTGGGACTTAACGGTAAGTTTAAAAACACACGTTGTATGTCTGTTAATGCCTTGTTTCTATAATGTTGGAGAGAATTGTTGTAAGGCTGGAGAAGTTACTATATTTGTTATGCCAGTTAAAATATGAGGTTTCTTACCCGCTTTGTTTAGAGTGTTACACATCTCTTTTCATCAGTTCATATACCATTATTTACCTATCTTTGGAGGAGAAACTCATTAATTAATGCCATTACAGTTCATTGTGCTGACCACTTGTGGCACAACACTGGCAGCAGGAGTTGTGTGCGTTCATGAACTATCCTCTCGTTTTTAGGAAGAGGCTCTCTGGTTTTAGCGTTCTGAAATAATGACAGACTATTTGGAGTTATGAGGGGTGCAAAGCTAATCTAGAGGTACCCAAGATTAAACACTAATTTGCTGGAAATGAGCAAAATGAGCAGCCATGTGGACTTTAAAATAAGTGCCTGAATGGGGAAACTTGTCTTCATTTGGCCAAAAACAAAAGTCAACAAATTACTTTCAATGCTATAGCACACCATTTTCTCACTTACACTGCTTTGTTCTTGCCAACACCACTCCTTCCCTTCATTCACTCCAGCTCACTCAGCCAATTAGTGGCATAAATTCTGGGCAGGCAGTGAAATTTGGGTATAAATGTAAAAAGAACCTTAATAGCGCTAACTTAAAGCTTATTTTGAACAGGAAATCACAGGACTGTTCATCCTCCATGCAGAGGAAGAAATTACTAACAAGATAAATAGTAAATCGTGTTGCTTTGTGTCTGTCTCATTTGATGTTGGATATCAGGTGAACAATGCGACTGTTCCCGGCCAGATGGTCCTGCTAGGTTTGAACAAAGCCTTACTGGGAATTTCACGCAGAGCAGCTCTAAATCTGAACGGCAAAAAAGGAAACTGCTGCACCGCTACATGAAGCCCGCAAAGTCCCAGCTACCATGCGCTAAGGGAGTTTTAAATCCCATTTCCATTGCCAATGTAATGCCAACTCTACACTTACTCCATGTTTACCCGTTGTCTTTGTACAAAAGAGAAAATCAACATGTGACTGTGCATTATCATAAATATAATGACAGATTCAGTCATCAAACATAGTTCTGTGTATGTGCTCATCTCTTACCTGAACTTGGCAGTTTCTGGTTCCATCTCAAGCAGCTCCCTCACAGGAGAGCGTGGCACATTGGCCGAGAATTTCTCTTCAAATGGTAAAGGGATGGAGAGTTACAAGGTAAAAGAAATGGCATAAACCTTTAGTTCTTTGACATGTTTACAGAACTCACAAAAATCCTGAATGTTTGAAATTACTCAAGTTCCCCCCTGCATGAACTGCTCAACAATCTTGACCAGTAAAACAAATGTTTATCACTCATCCTCACCTATAAGTGGCCTCATCATTGGATAATACACTTGCCACACTGTCTCCAACGACATCCTGCTGTCCATGTAAATTGCTCCAGCTAGTGACTCAAAGATATCCCCCATGGCCTTAGGGACCTCAATGTCCTCCTCCTTTTCCTCATCTTCTTCAGAGCGCCGCAGCTGTTAAAAAAGACACACAAAGCCGATGCCATCATTACACGCGGGGTTGGTGCTGTGGAAAGTATCTACATTTATGTGGTAGAGCTCATTAAATTACATTTAACCATTTTAAACACATGTTAAGCAATAATTACATCAAAGTATATTAGATGCGTAGTCTAGAAATGTCCAGAGCCTGGGGCCAAAAGTGTCATACCGTGATGGTATTGGCTAAAATAAACACAAACAAGTGTCGATCCTGTCTTTAGTGTACTCTGTGTTTTCAGCCTGCCAGTATTGTACCACTTAAATATGGCATTTCTCAATTACTGGCTTATTTTTAGTGTTACACATCTCTTTTCATCGGTAAATACACCGTTGTTTACCTATCTATGGAGGAGAAATTCAAGTTAATTAATGCCACTGCATTTCACTTGCGACAACACTGGCAGCAGGGGGTGTGCACGTTCACAAACTATCCTCTCGTTTTTAGAAAAGAGACTTTTTGGTTTTAAACTGAGGCCTAGGCCACAACATGGCTCAAACACTAATGCCCCTTCCAGACATGCACTCCTTTCCATTAATTTGACGGCATCTGAATGCATCAACTTCCATGTCTGAATAAGCACCCGGTCCCTTCTCCATAAAGGTTGCGACAGTAAGACTGACATAGCAGTTTCTACATGGCACAAGTCTGAACTGCATGCAATCACAATAAGGGGTGGACATGCTCAAGATTATGACAATATCATGCTCATGGCAAACATCGCAATTTCGCACTGTTGGCTCTCACTGTTACGGTCACGATCATGCCTGAATGAAGCCATGAGGAACATTACGATAAATGTGACATATCTGAATGACAGAGAGCCATCACTTTAGCAGACCGATAAAGCCAGCAATGTTATATGTCCCATGTCTGAAAAGGGCTCAACATGTCCAGTGCAGACTGTTAGATGGTGTTTAAAACTTTTTGAAAAGGATTTTGTGAAAGTCATCCACAACTGTTAATGTGCTGACACTAAAGTTTAAAGCAGGCTATATTAGCAGCTTCATGTTATTGATATTATTTGATGAATAGTGAACAGTGGGGTGGTACCAGATTACCACAGCGCGTCTTTGTTTCCTTCAGCTGTTTTTTGGACTACATTTGTGTATGTGCTTGTTGTCCTAGAGGCATAAAAATACCTCTCCAACAGAATGAGAAGAGATCTGGTGCCAAGATAGCCATTTCCAGGCAAATTAAATCCAACTGCATTTCTCTTCAGTATTGAAATCACTGGAATATGAAACAGATTCATAGAAGTTGACTGTGTTCTTATTCAGGCAGATATTTTTTGAATGCTGACAATTATTTAAGAGAAGGGGGGTGGGGGGGACCTACAACAACAGAGATTAGGTTTCTCCCTACGGGGCTTTGTTGTGCAGCACTGGTGCTGGCTGTGTTCTTGGTAGAAAAAAGGACTCACCTCAGAGTCCATGCCTTGCATCTCATTCTTCTCCAGCTGAAACTGCACAAAGTCGTCAATAACGTGGAAAAGCTCAGGTGAGATGGCCTTGAAGTACTTATGGTAGTCGTACTTGACAGCCAGAGAGGCAAAGATGGTGTTATTGACAAGTGCTGAGCGCAGGTCGGTCAGCACACCAGGAGAGTGCTGCCGTGGATCTTCATAAAGGTGCTTCGTTATGAGGTAGTCTAGAATTGCATCACCAAGAAACTCCAGGCGCTGGTAACAATCTGAAGGAAAAGAAACCATTTCTCACTTGTGATTCACTCAACTGGAGTGCACCCAGAAAAACAGAGTGTCTAATTAAAGAGTTCAAAAACAAAAGTAACAGCAGAAAAACAAGTTGTAACAACTTTCAAAACCAAATCCATCAAATACAAAATTGTTTGATATAAAAATTACTATAAAATGTTCATATACATCTGCAACCATATTGTGTTTTTGAAGTTCCATATACCGATAACAGTATTCGCTGTATCAGTCAGGCTACATTTATTTAGGCAGCCTGTGCTACAACTCTAGCCCTCTGTTTTGTTTTAGCAAACTGGCATCATTAATAGTATACTGACTAGCTATTAACAGTTCATGTATCTATGGATGTACAGTAGCTAAAAATGAGATGATTCTTAGGCAAGTTATGAAGATATAATAGCTGTCTTTTTCTGATTTCTAAGAAAGTTAATGCCAGTTTGCAGAAAAAAGTAATGGACACCAAAGATAAAAATATCCTCTGAAAATGCGACACTGAATCTAAAAACAGTGTTTCTGCAGGTTTCATCAAGTTTTCATTGTTAATACAGGAAAAACATTTTTGATGGCAGGACTGGACTGGAGGCTTTTTACCAGCAGTTTTGTGTTTTCCTGAACTTCCGTTTGACCTCAGTGGGTTTATACCCAAAGTTCCTAATGGTGTGATAAAGACAAACGCAGCAGAGAAAGAACTACAAGATGGAACCAGTGTACCACAGGCAGCAGTACTACTTTGTCTAATACCTCAACATTTTTCCAAATACACAACTGAAGTTAATACAACATTAAAAAAGTAATCTTAACTGCAACTTAACCCTATAATGATCAATAATTTTTCAGACCTATCAAAATCATATTTGACATTTTAATTCAGATTATTAGATCTGCAAATCATTAGACTTGTTAAAGACCTACGGACACCCTAAAAAAATGTATGTGTATCCTATCTCTGTGATGACTTTAGTCTGAGTCAACTCTGAGAAGGGATACAAATTTTGATGAAACTGTAGCAATCATGCAGTAAGTCTTTTCAAGTAACTAAACTGCCTCCATGAGTTGTGTGTCACAGCTAATGCTGCTGCAGCTGCTGGCTGTTTCGATAAGCAGGCCCAGTCAGCGAGACAAACTACAATAACTAACATGCACCTGACACAGCATCTTTGCTTTGTGGCTTTCCCTCCGCAGACCCCCCCCCAACTCTTCTTTTAAGTTAGTAAACTGCATATGGCGTGTCAGGTCAGACATATCAACCACATCAAATAATAAAACCGTCTTCTCTTTAAGCTAGAAGGGTCATACATCAAGTTAGTTTTATCAGTTGGTTCAGTCAGTCAACCAATTATCTACAGTACATCAGAGCTAGTTTTTGTGGTGCAACCCATGTTAGCACACACAACTTCAAGTGACCAACTTCCATTCTGACCTGTAATGGTGTTATAATGATAGGAAGCGTGGGTGAAGGCTTGCAGGAGGTAAGCCTTGTTCTGAAAGGTGTAGTTGATTTTTCTTTCAAAGTTCTCAAAGCCAGAAATGAGGTGGCTGAGGGTTCGCTCTGCGTCTGGATGGTCCAGCATGCAGCGGGGTGGGATCTTGAGCCAGCCGTAGCACAGGTCAATGGCTGTGCTCTGATGGCTCTGCACTGCTGCTCCTGTCAGGGTCCTCTCTCCTCTCTCCAGTGGCAACACCTGTTGCCAACAACAAAAACTCTTAATAATTCTGTAAACCCTCTTTCATAGCTTTGATACACATACTTTTACAGAAAAAGTAAAATTGCCTGCCCCTTGCTTTCCCTCACTGGTTGTCAATTTTATGGCAAGGTGCTACTCATATATCCCAGATATATATTTTCATGTCACCAAGTGGGACCGGTCCTCTGGTGTTTGGGCCCCTCAGCTGTGCAACTCCCTGCCTATAGATTTCAAGCAAACAAAGTCTGTGTCCTCTTTAAAAGGGAATAATTCTGCATTTTGGTAACAATAGCCAGGTGCAGTGACTTCCTTCCTTCTTATTGTCACAGTAAGGTTGTAGGGTTTTGGTACCATTGTGAATGTACAGATATCAACACTCAATTCACTGACTGCATCTGGCAGCCAGCACTACAGCTGGACATAATGCACAGAAGTACTGGGTGGACTGATAAATTGTTGTTTATCATTAAAGTGCCAAGAAAAAGGAACCTACATGCTGTGGCCAAACAATAACCTAAGGAGCTGATAATACATCTCTGTAATCCAAAAACCCCCACTTCTGAACTGTCTTATAAAGTGATATGCAGTATTGACAGTTACTGACATACAAGTGACTAATCACAGATGGGTTACCATTTATCGACTTTATATTTCACTTTTCTGTCCACAATGAATGCCATACAATACAAAGTAAGAATTTCATTGTACAGGGAAACATGTTTCCTTACTGTGCATATGACAATAAACACTTTGACTTGACTTGAGGAGCTCAACTATAAAAGCCTCCCAATATTTCACTGCTGGTTTTTAAGCAGGAAATATTCGGTTTGCATTACCAGCAACTTCACAAAGTTCTGTCATGTTGATACTCCTCAAAACCAGTCTTCACTGGTTCTTCGTTTATTTATATACTGGCCTGATGCATCATTGCTGATTCATGCAGCACAGAGAAACAACAGCATGGGTGGTCTTAGCTCACCTTGAGGCCCAAAGAGCAGAGGAACATCTGGGCGGCTCTCTCCCCACAGCTGGTCAGGTAGCAGCCCAGCAGAGCCTCCACACAGTCAGCGATGCTCTTGTCTGCAATGCACTGCTCTGTGTGCAGATCATAGGAGATTGACTGCTTGCCCAGCTCTGCGCCACAGTTCTCCTCCGATGGATTCCAAAAACCCACCACAAAGTCATCCTCCTCTCCGGCCTTGCTGGGGTCCAAGTAGCACATGGCGTCCCAAGAGCTATAGTCAAACTCCTCAGCCGAGGGCCCACTGGGTGCTGGCTCCGAGGGGTAATGGGCTGTGCTGGGCTGGAAGGACTTTTTGGGAGCCTTCCATTCATATGGAGACTCCATAGTAGGGGAAGTACCCGAGGCCGGGGTCAGAGAGGGAGAGAAGACGTTCAGAGAGATCTTCTTACCAAACGCACCAGATCCCAACAACATGTTGTCAATGAACTTGATGTGCTCTTTGTAGTACTCCAAATCATCCTCCATGTTGACCTCATCCTTTGGCTCGTCCTTTAACATCAGCTCACTAACCTCGTCCACCTCCTCACCCTCCTCATCATCCTCATCATAGTCGTTCCCAGATCGCCCATTGGCCAGAAGCTCCTCTTTGGCCTGGATGATGGACATAAACAAGCATGAAAGCAGAGTTCCAGTACAACAGAAAATAGAAGCAAGTAGATATGGTTAAGTACTAACCTTAAGAATAATCTGTAGATATTTGAGCCTTATAGTTAAAGAAGCAACATGATTTATCTTTACATGTACTTAAAATAGTGACTAAAAGCTTGAGCAGATTACAACAAATTAAATAATGATGCTTTTGTTTGGTTTGTGGGAGAATGTTCCATACTGTATTTTGCTGTATACAGTGTGTCCCCCAACCTGGTCATAATGATCAGTACTGGGGCAAAAATGGAACATGCAGAATTTTACTGGATCTGTATCAGCAATAATAAGGCAGATGATGAAACTGAATCCTTATTTACTACATTGTACTGTTTGCAAATGCTACATAAGGATATTATCATTATATTAGTGCAGAAGTACATAGTTTTTACTTTCATTTATAACAGCCACTCCTTTATATGAAGCAAGAGCTATTAGGACCAAAACAGACATAACTGTACTGCCAGACAAGGTGGACGCCTGCCCTCTAGTGGCCTGACAATGTCCATGGCAGAAATGAATGGATGAATGAGCAAAAATGATCCTGTTGATCCAGAATGATCCAGTCATTCTCTAAGTTTTAGGATTTCCACATGCCACCAGCTAATTCTCATTTTAATTCCAAACCCTAATCGAGCCCTTTGAAGAGCTTAGGGCTAAAAAATATATCCTGGCTCTGCAGATGTATAATTCCAACAAATACAGAATGAATAGCGTTACTAAAGCATTACAGAATGAGGTGAAAGAGCAGCAGGCAGTTTAGTGACCTCCTCTGAATCCAGTTTTTCGGTGCTGCTCTTGTCCTGGTTGACCACATAGCCAGGGGGCAGCCAGTTAACAGGGGGGTCGAAGATGGACACCACCATCCTGCAGGGGAGCCCCTTCTTCTTCCCCAAACGGTACAGGTTACAGTTGCTCACCTAGATAACAGGCAGAAAGAAGAGACGACACCTCTACACACTGTAATCACTAACACACTGCAAAAGACTGTGGCTTGATATTCATTCATTTGGTAATAATAATGGAGACAGTGCTCAGTTATTATGTTTCCAGCCAATTAATTTTAATCACTGTTAATGAAACCCTGATTATTTTAAGCTGCGTTCACAATACAGATCTTAATGCTCAATTTCAGTTTTTGATTTACTGTCAGAACTGTTTTCTTTGTGTTGTTGTTGATGTTTTTAAGTGACATGTATCTGACTGCGTGTGAACAGCGCTGAGGGCCTAGATGGCTGCGTCTGCACATGTTTGGCTGAAATTTGAGCCATGTACATATAAAAATGTCATTGGTGCGCCTGTTAAGAACTGCTCAGTGACAATATGTTCCTTACAGTTCGGCTTGATCAGAAGTTTCTACATAAACATACAACAAACTTGAAATCTTCTCCCCTACTGATTTTGAAAGTTTTTTATTCTTTATTATTTAACAGCGTAGTAGACACAGACAGGAAAGTGGGATGAAAGAGTGAACGAAGAAGCCGGCAACAAAGGTCCACAGCCCGGCTCAAACCGCCAGCGTCGCACACACCAATGTGTACCCATACATAGTCACCTGCCAAAACCACTTGGCTATAGGCCCTTGATTTTTTTTTTACCGGTCTGAGATGTTAACACTCAATAGCAACAACAGGCAATATGCACATGTGCAGAGGAGTGAAATGTAAAAAAAAAAAAAAAAAAAAACCCCACAAATTCCAATTTGACTATTCTTACTGCGGTCACATAGTCAGAGATGGAATAAGAACCTGATCTAGGACCACATAAGGAAGTGACCCAGAGATGAAAAATTCTGGTTTGG
>NW_018127920.1:5865705-5868035 GCF_001952655.1 Monopterus albus | reverse complement strand
TAGGGAAAAAAGGATTTGGGCCACTTAGATTATGTCAACATAGCCTGCAGTCAGTCCAGCAAGTCAGCTGAACACGCAAAAATGCAACATTTCATAACTTCGCTTGCTTTTTTTAAAGAAGTTATTTTTGGGGGCAATTTTTTAACTATTTATTATTTTAAGTGGGCTGCGGACATACAGACAGAAGAGTGGACCTGGAACAAAGGTCAGCAGCCAGACAAACAGGTTGCGCACACACTGTGCTGGGGCATATGGTACATTGCACTGTATGCTACCCAAAGCGCAGAGACTTTTTAAAGCACATGGCAACTATCAGATAGGAATTAAATGTAATCCCTGGTTCTTTAGGTTAAAATCCAGAGTTCATAAAAATGTTTACTGTCCCCCAGGAAAGGTCTTGAAATGGAAATAGACAGGGTATTAAATTTTACAGGACTTTTAAATAATATTCCTCTTCCTCATACCAAGAATTATCTGAAGAATTTCTTTAGGTCAACATGAATGAGATGTCCTTCAAAGAGCCCATGGTGCTTGTCCTTGCTTTCTGACTTACAGTCTCATGCAAAAGTTTAGGCACACCTTGATAAATAACAGATTTTGGAGATTTTTTATTTGAACAGATGTTAACACAGTCTCTCTTGGAAATAGAAAAAAATGCACAATATTTTCTGCAAACAGTGATGCATAGTTACTTCTTATGCCATAAATTGAACAAAAATAAAAAATAAAAACATTATTATGGCATGGTGCAAAAGTTTGGGCACCCTACACAATCAGTACTTAGTAACACCTCCTCTGGCAGATATCACAGCTTGCAAACGCTTTTCATAGCCAGCTAAAAGTCTTTCAATTCTTGTACTTGGGATCTTCTCCCATTCTTCCTTGCAAAAGGCTTCTAGTTCTGTAATATTCTTTGGTCGTCTTGCATGCACAGCTCTTTTAAGATCTACCCACAAATTTCCAATGATGTTTAAATCAGGGGACTGTGATGGCCATTCCAAAACCTTCAGCCTGCGTCTCTTGAGGTATTCCATAGTGGATTTCGAGGTATGTTTAGGATAATTGTCCTGTTGTAGAAGCCATCCTCTTTTCAGCTTCAGCTTTTTTACAGATGGTGTGATGTTTGCTTCCAGAATTTGCTGGTATTTAGTGCAATCCATTCTTCCCTCCACCCGTGCAATGTTTCCTGTGCCACTGGCTGCAACACAACCCCAGAGCATGATAGATCCACCCCCATGCTTAATAGTTGGCAAGGTGTTCTTTTCATGAAATGCTGCTCCTTTTTTCTCCAAACATGCCTTTGCTGATTGTGTCCAAAGAGTTCTATTTTAACTGCATCAGGCCACAGCACTTGTTTCCAAAACGCATCGGGCTTCTGTAGATGTCCTGTTGCATACTTCAGACGTTGGATTATATGATGGGGACGCAGGTAAGGTTTTCTTCTGCTGACTCTTCCATGAAGGCCTTGTCTGTGCAAGCATCGCTGCACAGTGGAACGGTGCACCACCACTCCTGAGTCTGCTAAATCTTCCTGCAGGTTTTTTGCAGTCAAATGGGGGTTTTGATTTGTCTTTCTGACCAGCATACGAGCAGTTCTGTCCGAGAGTTTTCTTGGTCTTCCAGATCTCATCTTGACCTCCACAGTTCCCCTGATCTGCCATCTCTTAATTACATTTCTTACTGTGGAAACTGCAAGCTGACAACGCTTTGCTATCTTCTTGTAGCCTTCTCCTGCATTGTGGGCATCAATAACTTTCATTTTCAGGGTCTTACACGAGACTCTGGAACTCTTAGAGTGCCCAAACTTTTGCACCATGCCATAATAATGTTTTTATTTTTGTTCAATTTATGGCATAAGAAGTAACTATGCATCACTGTTTGCTGAAAATATTGTGCATTTTTTCCATTTCCAAGAGAGACTGTTAACATCTGTTCAAATAAAAAATTTCCAAAATCTGTTATTTATCAAGGTGTGCCTAAACTTTTGCACAAGACTGTATCTACAATGTTACAGCGGTGAATTATCATCTTAGATTTGACCTAAAGCTAAAAAAACGTGCATTTATGTTCTAGTACATCTATGCAATTTTGACATCTCACAATCTCTATCTTGGATTAATGTCCCATGATGTTATTGTTGGTGCTATGCTACCTGTTGGAATTAATTTCACTACTTTGTGACTGTATGTGGGGGAAGACGCAGCGACCACCAGTTAGATTTACAAACTATGGAGCTACTTGAAAGGGAGTGATGTTTCCACTACTCAGTGGGATTTAACGGTAGGTTTAAAAAAACAAAAACAAAAAACAAACAAAAAAAAAAAAAAAAA
>NW_018127920.1:5854048-5865688 GCF_001952655.1 Monopterus albus | reverse complement strand
TAATGCCTTGTTTCTGTAATGTTAGAGAGAATTGTTGTAAGGCTGGAGAAGTTACTATGTCTGCATTATGCCAGTTAAAATACGGGCTTTCTCAATTACCCGTTTTGGCAGTTTTCACCACATGCTGCAGAGCCTTGTGGTCGGAGACAGAGCAGTTTCCATACCAGACTGTGATACAGCTGGTCAGGATGCTCTCGATTGCACAGCGGTAGAAGTTCACCAGGATGGCTGAAAAGTGGTTTTTCTTCAGTGTCCTCAGGAAGAAGAGATGCTGGTGAGCATTCTTAACCAGGGTGCTGGTGGTCCAGGACAGATCCTCTAAGATGTGGGTCCCCAGGAATTTGGAACTGGAGACACATTCAACAACCATCCCATTAATATGGATGGGGTCGTGTGTGTCTCCTTTCTCCCTCCTGTAGTCCGCAATGAGCTCCTTGGTCTTGTCGGCGTTAAGGAGCAGGTTATTGTCAGCGCACCATACAGCTGGGTGCTGTACCTCCTCCCTGTAGACTGACTCATCGTTGTTGCTGATGAGGCCGATCTCCGCGGTGTCGTCTGCAAACTTGATGATGGTGTTGGAGCCATGCACAGTTGTGGGTGAAAAGGGAATAGAGGAGTGGGTTCAGCATACACCCTGTGGTATGCCGGTGTTGAGGATGATGTTGGAGGAGCGGGTGTTGTCTGACCCAACATGCTGAGGCCTGCTGGTCAGAAAGTCCAGAATCCAGTTGCAGGGGCTGATGCCCAGGTCGCCAAGTTTGGTGTATTGTTATTGTCCAGGTTTCTGAGTACAGAGTGCAGTGCTATGGAGACTACATCCTCTGTGCTCCTATTCCTGCGGTAGGAAAATTGGTGGGGGTCCAATGTGGGTGAGGGACAGTTCATCAGTTTTACCAGGACCAGGCGCTCAAAGCACTTCATGACAATGGGTGTGAGTGCTACAGGGCGGTAGTCATTCAGGCATGTCGGGGTGGAATGTTTCGGCACTGGCACAATGAAGATGGCTTTGAAGCATGTCAGCGCAACGGCTTGGGCAAGGGACAGGTTAAAAATGTCCATAAAGACACCAGCAAGTTGTCTTGCACATGCCCTGAGCACGCATCCAATCAGCTTTGTGGATGTTGATCCGGCTCAGTGCAGCATACATGTCAGTGGAGGTGAGTGTGAGTGGCTGGTGGTCTGCGGAGGGTCTGGATTTGATCGTTGTCTCCTTGTTATCCCGGTCAAAGCGAGCATAGAAGTCATTTAGCTCGTTGAGGAAGGAGACATCTGTGGTGGTTGGGGCGGAATTGCTGCGCTTGTAGTCACTGATGACTTGGATGCCCTTCCACATACATATGGGGTCAGAGTTTGTGAAGTGTTCCTACACTTGGAAGTGGGGAGTCACTTGGTATGCAGCAGCCATGTTTGTGTAAACATGGTCCAGAGTTTTATTTCCTCTGGTGTGGCAGGAAACATGCTGATGGGGGTCTGCCAGAGGGAGCCACACCTCCTTGTTCATCCACGGCTTCTGATTTGGGTACGTGGTGAGCTGTTTCTGGCTTGTGACACTGTCAGTGGTAGTGTTAATAAAGTCCAGCGTCAATGTCCGTGTGAGAGTCACAGGTCGCCCAGGTGGCAAACATACTCCAGTCCGTGTGGTGAAACCTGTCCTGTAATACAGTCTGTCCCCTCTGGCCACACTTTGATGATCCTCATTGACGGCTTCACATGGTGGATGAATGGTGAGTACTTGGGAATGAGAAACAAAGAAAGGTGATCCGACTGTCCCAAGAGGGGGAGGAGGCTACCTTGTAGGCAGTAGCCAAGTTTGTGTAAACATGGTCCAGAGTTGCATTTCCTCTAGTGTGGCAGGAAACATGCTGGTGGAATTTAGGAAGCACTGACTTTAGGTTGGAGTGAATAAAATCACTTGCAACAATAAATGCAGCCTCTGGGTGTGCAGTCTGTTGTTTGCTAATGGGCCCGTGAAGTTCAGTCATAGCAAGCTTGGCATTAGCGTCCGGAGCGACATAGGTTGCTATTATTATAGTTGAGGTGTATTCCCAGGCAGATAAAAGGTCTACACTTAACCATAAGAAATTCCAGGTTCGCTGAGCAGTGTCTCTCAGTGATGACAGAGTTCATACACCAAGCTTTGTTAACATAAATGCACAATCCTCCACCTCTGGTCTTACCGGAGACATCTGTTCTATCTGCCCGGAATTTGTAGTGTCCACCCAGCTTGATAGCACTGTCGGGTATGCTGCTGTTTAGCCAGGCTTCCATGAAAATCGTAACATTGCAGTCCATAAGTCTCTTACTGTTGGTGATGCAAAGCCATATCTCATCCATCTTGTTCACCAATGATTGCACATTGATGAGGAAAATGCCGGTAGAGAGAGCCAATGTGGTGTTAAGCTTTAGTTTAGTTCTAACTAGTCCACGCTTTCCATGCCTTTGTTTATAATCCCGGCGCTGCCTGCGAGCGCTTCCGCCCGGCCAGTTTGGGTGCGTAGGCTCCGGTGTCCTGGAGATTTCAGGGGTGAGTTGAAGATTGGAGATAAAGCTGCTGGAGTGGTATAGACTGATATCCCAAAGTTCTTGTCGGGTGTAGGATATCAAGGTGAAACTGTTCTGCATGAACAGACACAAAATGAGCAGGAGAATCACTGCAAAATTGCGCAATCTGGGGAGACGCCGAGTCTCGCGCTGTACACGTGCCACTATCTTGGTCCTAATTAATGTGACGGAGTTGTGCGCAGGAGTTTTATCGTTCTGAAATAATTAGACTATTTGAAGTCATGAGGGGTGCCAAGCTAATCTAGAGGTACCCAAGATTAAACATTAAATGGCTGGAAATGAGCAAGATGAACAGCCACAGGGATGTTCACAAAAGAGTGACAATTTAATATCTGCATTTCCAGGGCATCTGGGCGAGTCTAATGTCTGATGAAGATCAAGTCGTATGACTAGAATTGAAAGCTCAATCTTAGGAAATGATTAAGACACTAAAGTAATAAAATAAGTGTTAGCAAATTTATGATATAAAATGCCATTTGTGTTAAGAACCAATCTTCATGACAACTGAACAAAATCATTTGCCAATGAAAACCACAGGATCTGGCTATAAACAGGCTGTTTCCTAGACCCTTAAAGCTCAAAATGAACAACCTTATTTTTCACACTACCTTAGTGTTTTCTTCCACTACTGTAATTACCTACTGCAACTCTTAGAAAAGCTGACATCCTTATGTTTTAGAGATATCTCTATTTCTCCTATGATTCCCCATGTTCTTCATAGTAAGCCATGAAAATCCTCACCTTCTTGCTGCGCATATAGCTGAGTCGTCCCTCGTGAGCATCAGGGTAAGTACAAAACAGGTATGTGGTGATGGCATGCTTAAGAAAAGAGTCACCGAGCATCTCAAGCCGCTCCAGGTTGAAGCCATCACTGGCGTTTGATAGGGTCAAGGCTTGCAGGATGAGGCCTGGATTGGGCCCCAGGCTTTTGGAGGAGTCTCCAGCCTGGGATTTGTGTTGGGGGCCAAGGAAAAGATCAGGACAAGATGTTGTGGGAGCACTGGGACCCATGGCTGCCCAGCTGCAGACTGAGGTAGCTTTATTTTTGTGGTCTGAGGTCCTCCCTGGTGTACATTCATCACTAGGCCGTGGAGGACTGGAGCTGGGCTTCTTCAAGCTGTGAGAGGGCTGCACAGGAACTGAGGTAGTGGTTTGTATTGATTCAGGGCTCTGTAGCCCAGGTAAACTGGGCTGGGAGCATTGGCAATTGTCATGTTGGTGAAGGTGCTCGTCTTGGTGACTGTCGTCATCACAGTCAGTGACTAGGGCAGTGCCATTAGTTAGATTTCTGGTGCAGGTGGCGTCTCCAGGCTCAAGGACCACGTGGGGCCCCTGCTCAGGCAGGGACGAGTGGTGACTACTGGGCTGGGTCAGGGAAGTGGGGTCAGGGGTTACAGTCTCTTGATGCTTACAGTGACCCTCACCATCCTCGCTGCAGGACTCAGGACAGGAGATGAATGTTTTGCTGTCAATAGATCTCTTCCAGCCGAAGTCCAGGTTTGGATACCTGCGACATACAAACACACCAGCTGTACATCAGAATGTAAAAGGGAAAGATGCATGCAGGGGTTCTGAATACAACAGGTAGGTAGTTATTGCAGTCTGGCTGCTAAGTTGGCCCACTTAACAGTTGAAGCTGTAGCAGTAGCTGTACCACACAGGAAAATACAAAAAAAACCTTTGCCCAAATTGCTATTTTTGACAAACTGCAGCACTCTGCCCTGAGTAATAACCAAATTTAAACATAAAACACAATACATACATTTTTATAATCTGTGACTTGAACATTCCAAGAATACCATTATCTCTAATATACACTGCAAATAAACCTCCACTGTTCTGCTCAGATATTGCAGAAAAACGTATAAATGCAGAACTGGTCTGAGAATAATCTGATTTGTATGTTTTCTTTAATATCCAAGTAATCCAGCGATAGTTGTCTGAACATCCACTGGTACACTGCAAACAGGAGCTGCTCATAGCTATTTTGGCATATTTTAAAGCTACCTAATTTCTTTTCAGCCACTAAAGGGTGCAGTGAGACTGAAAACAAACAAATCATAAATGCTCTAAATGCTCTTTACCCCTTCCATCACATCTGGTTTCCTAGATATGACAAGAATTAACCTTTTGGGTGAGAGGCAGGTCTATCCTGGACAGGCTGCCAGTCTATCACAGGGCTGACATGTAGACAAACCACACACACACTCACACTCACACTCACTCCTATGGGCAAGTTAAAGTCACCAGTCAACCTAAGCTGCATGTCTTTGGACTGTGGGAGGAAGCCGGAGAGAACCCACACAGGCAAAGGGAGAATGTGCACACTCCACATAGAAAGGAAACGGGTCAGCCTTCTTGCTGTGAGGCGACAGTGCTAGACACCACAGTGGTGAATCACCGTGTGATTGCAGAATAACTCAGAATAAATGAAAATGCTATACTTATAGGTCCTGTTTACAGAAAGCACCACAATATGTTACATTGGAAAAGTTCCAATACAGACACCATGATTACACCACAAATAAAGTAACAATAACAGGAATGACAAGACAGTGTAAATAAAATATTTGGGGGTTTCAGACTGCTGTCAGATAAATTAAGTTCTGTGAAAACATCACCAAGGACTTTAGAAAAAATGAGCTATGAACTGAAGTAGCAAATTAATCCAGAATGAAAATAATGATTAGTGATAGCACCAGTTGAGACTATGTGACAGGATTACAACAACTAATAGAGCACAGCACAAGTCAGCAAACTAAACAACTCATTCTGTGTTGACCCGGTAACCTGTTTTACCCACACTGCAGATGATATCTAGGCAGGACGGTAAACCTGTGTGTTAAAAGGTGATACTTGTGTTTTCCCTGAGACTTTTGTGGCTGTAATCAAGACATCTTATCTACTGCTACAGCTCCAGGAATCATTAAGGATGAAACATCAGTTAGTTGTGGATGTTGTACCATACTGAACACCTACCTGTACTGTGTGTGAGAAGATAATAGGAAAAGCTGGCTTTAAGTGATTTTTAGAGAATTAGTAGTTGACTTTCCAGAATATTTTGGGATGGTGGTGGTATTAGTTACAGAGCAAGAGTACAATCAACATATGTCACATGTATCCAGTTTTACAAGTCCAACTAGTGTTTCAGTAGAGTATAATTTAATAAAATAAAATTACGACAATGAACTCGTATGTCATGTTGTGTACATAGAAAAGACCTGAAGTCAGGGGGAAGGGTCTGTGCTCCCACTCCAGCTTCAATGGCTGTCTGAGCTCTGAGCTCCTCGGCGGTCAGGAGGCAGTGGAGACGGTAGAGGATGCTGGGCAGACAGACTGCTTTCCTCCACAAGGAGGCAGGGATAGGATGAATGGCACACAGCTCTGGGACCAGGATCTGACAAACACAATACTCCTGTTAGACTGGGACTCTTAGGACTATAGAACAAAAATAAAGGTTATGTAGCTGAAACCCATGTCTGCAGTAAAGTTCACAAGATTGTCAAGGTCCTAACATGCTTCCCACAAAGGCCCCATGATCCCCTCTCTGCAGCAGGGACAGAGCATCTAATTGGTAGATACCCCATTTGATGTTGACTTGTGCAATTGGCTTGAAGTTGGCCTCTAGGGTTGTTTTCCACATTCCCATCGAGTTCTTGATGAAGGCTCTTTGAGTCCTGTTAATGTTGTACAGTTACAAGCATTCCAGGATCCATGTGTGAGGCATTGAGTCATAGGCTTTCTTGTAGTCAATCCAGGCATGTCTGGTCTTGCAATTTCGGGTGACTACTTTATCAACTAGTAGCTGGTGCTTTGCTCCTCTGGTGTTACTACCAATTCCTTTCTGGACCCTGCTCATGTATTGAGCCATGTGCTTGACCATCTTAGCTGCTGTGATGCCTGACAGGAGCTTCCATGTTGTGCAGTGTACCAAAAGTCAGTACCAAAGTCAGTGGTGTTAACCACTGACGTTTGACTTTACTATTATACCGGCCCCTAAAATAAGGTCACCCAAGCTTCTTAACGACTTTAGACTCGCTGCCCTAACTCTTCTCATTAGGAAAACATTTGAGAAGATTATTAAAGGCATGCTCCTAAATGCAGAACAGACAAACCTTGATCCACTTCAATTTGCCTACTGTCCAAAAATGGCATCATCAGCACCCTGTTAAATTTGATTACGAATCATTTGGAGGGGGGGTCTTTTGTTTAGTTTTTATAAATGTTTCTTCTGCTTTTAACTGCATACAGCCTCATATCGTAGCAGAAAGGCTAAGAAGTAATCACACTATGAATGTGGGGTCGATTGGTTGGCTTCTAGGTTTGTTGTTTTTTTTAACTAACAGTGATGGTTAACTGTGGCTGTTCTCTATGGGATCACCTCAATGGTGTGTTTTGTCACCAATCTTGTTTGCTTTGTACACCGATTTGTGTAGGAGAAATTATGGAAAACATCATATAGTTAATTTTGTAGACCATTCCGTGATTGCATCCTTGTTAGAGGGCACAGATGTGGATCACGGACCGGTGGTGACTGACTTAAAAGACTGGTGCAAGCTGTCATTTTTGGACATCAGTGTGACCAAAACTAATGAGAAGATAGTTGACTTCAGGAAAAAGTCAACTGTCATTTCTCCCATAATAATTAACAACCAGATGGTGGAGTCTGTACAAGAACATAAATATCTCAGCATCATTACGAATGATAAGTCAACTTCTGAATCGTAAGTGGCTACTGTCTACAAAAAAGTACACCAGCACATGTATTTTTCCTGGAAATTGAGTAATCTTAATGTTGATAATACTCATGAAAATGTTCTACTCCTGTTTCACTGAATCTGTTTTTATGTTTGCTTTAATTTGCTTATTTGGATCAATGACATTAAAGAACAAAAATAAACTACAAAGTATCATCAAAGCCTGCAAAAAGGCAGCAGGAACAGACCCGACTGATATCTGAATTGTACAGGACCAGATCCCTGAAGAAAGCTAAATCATTTCTTGCAGACCCGAGTCACCCTTTAACAAGTTTCAGATGTTGCTGTGAGGTCATAGATACAGAATACCAACATGGTGAACAAAAAGATTCAAAAATTTCTTTGACCCAGCCACTATTGGTTTGTAGAGTACTTGAAGTTACTCATCAAGGTTGTGGCCTCATGTGGTCTTAGCAAATCATTAGTGATGTTGTCCAGTGCTGGTACTATTCCTATTTTATTTAAGTTTATTTCACTGTGTCATCTGTGTTGTGTTTGGATGATTGCTACTGACTGTACAACTATTTTTATTGTTTTCACAGAAGCATCTTTTCATGTGACAGTCCACAACCAGTATATTCTCAAAATGACACACCCAGCATCAACAAAGTCTGCGCAGTATAGCAGCTACTATTTAATTTTCATTATACAAGTTAAATTTCAAGGGTCCCTGATGGACTAGTGGCTAGGATTCAGCACTCTTACAGCTGCGGCATGGGTTCGATTCAGTGGTTGCGTCAGGAAGGGCATCCGGCGTAAAACACGTGCCAAACTTCACCATGCGAGTCGTCAGTGTGACGATTTGCTGTGGCGACCCCTAATGGGAATAGCCAAAAGTGAATTATTATTATATAAATAAAATTTCAATTTTCATGTTCCTCTCAACTATTTAGTAGCCAATGCAAAGTGCGATTAGAGCTATATAATTATAAGATGTACATTACAACAGCACAACACCAGATATGTTTTCTTTTCTTGATTCATTCATAGAAGTCTGAGCTGAACACAAATTTTGTGTTAACAGCCATCTATGTAGATGTCTTTGTATGATGTTTGGCCATGATAATTGCACAATCACCATTTATAGAAATATAGCTTCAAACGTATGGCCCAAGGACCTATCTAACATGGTATCAAACAACCCTGGAGTTGATCACATAATTTGAGTCCTGTAGCTTGGAGTGAGTGACAGCGAACATGCCGACTTCACCTGCTGTCAGTAATGCCTTTAATATCATCGGGGCATGTGCAAGGTATTTTTTAATTTATCACTGCTCATTAGCTGCATTCATGTGTGATTTTGTGGACTAATTATTGTGCATTGATTTAAGAGTCAGATCAGTGACAGCTGAAGCGCACAAGTGCAATGCTGGTTATTGTGTGGAAAGTTGGTATGAGAGGTATGGGGAGGAGACAAAGGCTGCTGAACTGAGTGAGCATGGAGGTGCTGCTGTGTTTAACAGGTTTTATTATGGTTATGTGTCGACTCTCACAGCACTTTGTTTAGAGAAAGCGAAACTTAAAAGTGACTTCAAATTCAATGTTAGAACTCAAAAGGGAACCAAACTCAAGCATGTGAGGTGACAGAACTACACTTTAAACCTCCACTATCCAATCCATTTCTATACACCACTGTTCTTGTAGGAAAATGCAGCGCCTCATTTATTCAAACATTAATGTAATGTTTTATAAGAATATAATCTAATTAACTACATTCACTACAAAGTGTATCTTTGTTTGCAGTGTAGCTGCATAGGCTATATGGGGACAAACTTTAGAAGAGAGAGTGTCTTTTTGGCCAAGACTGGCCCTGAAATGTGGAAAAAGTCAGAGGTTCTATTCCGGAGAGCATAAAAGAGGAACAGAGCCTGAGAGCGACTGTCTCAATTTCTATAGTGTAGAGCCGACAACCTTGATTTAACAACAAACAAAATGTAGACATAATGCAATAACTGCCAGTGGAACGATGTCTCAAAAGGCTTATAAGGTCTGAGCATGTAAGCAGAATGAAATAGTAGTTACTACTGTGACCCACACGGACACTGGTTAATATGCAGGCAGCCACTGCCAACCAAGCGCCTTGGCTGGGTCCGGTGTCCTCCTAGATTCATCCACCAGCAGGTCTGGACATTAACAGAAGGATCAAATGATCAGTCGGCCTCCGCAGTCAACTACAACAAAGACTGCTCCACCTGGTGGATATATGCACAACACTGTGGGTGGCTTGCACACACAGTGCTTAGGAGCGTTAACAAGGCGTCATTGTGGAGGATACACGTTAAGAGCAGGGGCCGTGCACGGACCTGTCATGGATTGGACGTGGTTCCACCGCAGTCCAGCCAAAAATTTAAGATGGCTGCATCAATAACGTTAGCCAACATTACCAATACCTGGAAGAAACTAACCGATTTATGAGCTAAATTAACATGCAATGCATTGAAATTTGGACAAGGAGGAACTACACCATAAAAACAGACAGGCAGGCACAGACATTTATAAAAAAGTGAGATTAATGAAACATCACATTAAATCCAAGCAGTGACCAATATTTAGTGAACAGGTGAGTAAACCCAGCTTGATAATGATCTCTGAGATCACTTTAGTGTCTAACCAGGGATTCAGATCTAGCTCAACACAGTAGACAGGAACGAGAAATACACTGTTAACCGCAGTATTACCTGTTTGTTCTGCAGACTCTCCCACTTGGCCTTCCTCTTCTCTGCACTGCTGAGTGGTAGAGCTTTCCCTTTCTGGTTCAGGTGTCGAGGGGTCAATAGGTTCAATCTGAATACAGGAAAGCAAGAGTGACAACTTTATCTCTGTCCAAAAAAATTCTAAAAAAGCACTTCATGACACAATACTTTAATATTAGATTGTTCCTACAGGGCTCCAGACTAACATTTCATACTGGTGGCACCACCGTTTTACATGTAATGCAGAAGAACCTACATTTTTCACAAATTATTTTAGATAACCATACCATCCAATGTGCATAGCCTACATTTAAAATGAAATTCAGAGAGAGCGAGACTTATAGACGCCAAGTGACAGCAGAAATGTACAGGACAAAAACAGTTTACTTGTAGGCTCATCAGCAAGAAATCAGCACTGTTAATACTGTATGTATGGGTTTATTAATTTTATTATCTCCCCATCTTGATATAAACGACAGGGGAAGTAAAACCAGAAGCTGGAGTCAAATTCCTTGTATTTTTTAAATACTTGACAATAAAGTTTATACTTATGCTTAGAAAGCTCATAATGACACCAGGAGCCTGATCCATCAGAACAGATTCAAGTAAACCCTTTCCAACACAAACAGGTTAACAGGTGATCTACCCAATTTAACCAGCTCTCTGTGGTGATTACACCTAAATTGCGCCAAAGGAAAAATAAAAAACTCAAAGCATAAAAAAGGGGTCCAGGGATGACTCGTGCGCTGAAGTCGGTGTAGAAAGACACATTTGATAGATTCACAAGGCAGAGACTTCCAGACAGGCGAGTGACAGACCTGCAAATAAATGTTGTGATGGCAGTATTGTTACGCCTGTCCACCATTTCTACAGCAAGAGCAGTCATTTGTGCATAACCTGTTTAGTTTTCAGTGGCACCCGGTGCGACCTCTGAAAAAAAGTCAGTCAAACCTTACACTACCAAACGTACTGTGGAGAGCAGACAAGAGGTCTGTTAAACTCATTTCTAACTACACATACCCAGATTCTTTTACTTCTCAAACTTTCAGTCTTCAGACCCAACACACACCGACTCAAGAGACATCACATAGCTCCTTCTGGAGCCACAGAAGATGTCATAAAAAATTTGTATCAAATATGCAGTAGTACTGCCCCAGACCTCACTTTTATGTGGAAAAAAAATAAAATAATAAAATCAGTAAAGTTCTTCTTGCAGGCCATATTTAAAACATGTCTTGCACAAACTCAGGAGAAGCATGAAACAAAACAAGAATTAAGCTTGAGCTTTCCAAACTTTCAATAGAATACGAAGGGTCACCACAGCGGTTTACAGCTGTATTTAACTGTCTTGATCCCTGAGCTGCTGACCTGGAGGAGGTGTGGTCTACATCCAGCAGTGGTTGGTTCAGGTTGGACAGCTCCAGATTGTACTTGGTTTTGTAGTACTCAGCAAATGTCTCGTATTCTGGTGAAGGGAACTTGCTGAGTGGCGTCAGGTCTGTGTACACATCAGCGACATAAAAGCGATGAGGCTGGTCAAAGTTACGATACCTGGAAAAAGAACAAAGTCATTTTGTAGCTCAACCCAGTTATCATCTGTTTCCATGTCAGTTTATCACATGTACCCA
>NW_018127920.1:5831647-5853984 GCF_001952655.1 Monopterus albus | reverse complement strand
GTGAAGTCCTCTATATTTGTTCAAGTTATACAGCCATAGTGGCCAGTTTGCCATCAGATCTGATCTTCTCCAGTCCATCAGATCTAATGAGTGATCTCAGTAAATGATGGCTAAGTCACTCATTTGTTCTTGTTCAGCCACTCACACCGGTGTGTTTCATGGATGCATTAAGTAGAACAGTGTTTAGTGAAGTCAGGGGCCATCCTCATAAAACCTCAGGGGTAGCAACAAGTTGGTATAATACGTTTTAGAATTAAATGTTATTCACTCTTTAACACTGCATGGTTACATGAACATTTTACAAACTATTGGGGAAATTCTGTGCCCTACATCCATGTGCTGTTTTTAGCTCAGTGTGTGTATTGATCAAGCTAGCAGTGCTACACGTGAAATAATGTTTCCTCTAGTTTTAAGCAGTTCGAAGGATGAAATAGTTGATTCTGTGTATAAGTTGTAACAAAACACAGTGGCTGTAATATGTTACAGGTAGAAGGGCTGCCTCCTGAAAGTCGACTAGTCGAATCGTTAGTTGAGAGGTGTCAGTCGACCCAAAGGCTCGATTAGAAGACTCTCGTTTTTTTTTTTACTCTAGTTTTTGTCAGCCAGCACGCATTACAATAGAAGGTAGGCCCAGCCCAGTAGTTTGTCATTTTCTTCTCCTCATTTTGGTGTGTGAAAGATGGCAGCGCACGTTGCCACAGCGGCTCAGTGCTTCTTCAGTCAGTGTTTTATTTGGTGGTTTGTGTACGTGTTGTTTTCCATACTGTGTACATTTTGTCTCCTGGAGTGGAGAGTTACAGCTGAGTTTCTCTGCTCGCACAGGATACCAGTGGACATAGCGAGGAGCCCCAGCCCTCAGTGGATTACCATCCCCACGGTAAGGACGCAAAGGCGTCGCAGGGAGAGGAAGCAGAAGAGAGGCTGCAGGTCTGGCGCGTTACCCAAGCTATGGAGGCAGCCACATAAACCACCACTTCCCAGCCTTTTTCTGACCAACGCCAGAGCACTTGTTAGTAGATGGATGATTTGAGGCTACAGGTTGCAACCAATTACATGATGGAAAGTTGCATTCTGCTGATTACAGAGACTTTGCTTCATCCACTCATCCCGGACTCTGCTATCGAGTTAGCAGGCTACACAGTGCAACGTCATGATAGGACAAGGGACTCCGATAAGAGCTGGGGGCTATTTGTTTACATCAATAACAACTGGTGTACGAACACAGTGACTGTAGACAGTCATTGCTCCCCAGACTTGGAGTATGTGACTGTCAAATGCAGGCCCAAGTACCTTGCAAGAGAGTTCACTGTGGTCTTCATAACAATTGTTTACATACCGCCGGATGCTAATACTAACTCGGCTATCGGACATTTACATGGCAGTATTAGCAGTCAGTGGAGCAGATATCCTGATGCTATGCACATCCTAGCAGGGGACTTCAATCATGCAGATTTAAAGGAAGTACTCCCCAAATTCGAGCAGCATGTAAAGTGTGGGAGGAGCTAACACACTGGACAAGGTTTATTCAAATAGACTACAGGGCCAGACCACTACCACACCTGGTCCAGCCTGACCACTTGTCCCTGTTTCTAATTCCTGCATTTGCCCCCCTGCTCCTACCATCACAAGGACTGTAAAAACTTGGCCTGATGGTGCCTCTCAGCAGCTACAGCAGCTACTTTCCTCTGTTTTCTCCTTAATACATCCATGACTCCTCTTACTCTTCAGCAACATCAACAGACTGACTGGATCAGAGGCATGTCAGTATGCCGTGCCAGCATCTGAATTTGCACAGATAATGCAATGTACTATTCAAATGATAATAAAAGTGCACAGCTACTACTACTTCCAATGCAGCGGCGTGAAATAGCTTAGCACGTTTCCTTTAAACAATAAACAAGCATCTGAACTTTAATTTAGACCTATTTGTTGCTGCATATATATATATATATATATATATATATATATATATATGCACATACATAGCTTACAAAATGTCCTCTTTAGTACCCCATCATGCGGCCTTTGTGCCCTCTGAATTTGCATGAAATTAAAAGCCAAACAGCCTTGCCCGTGAGATTATAAAGTTTATGGCTTGGATACTCACCAGATATATTTTATACACATACAACTGTTCTTAAAGTATCTGGTAAGAGTCATTTAATGTAACTCCAGTACCGTCATATGGTGCAGTGGTACCTTGGAATGATAACAGCATCCTGGTAGTCCTCCAGCTTGAAGATGAAGGGGTTCTGCTTGGTGTATTGAGTGGTAGGAATGCCAGTTCGAGCCTCAGACTTCTCAATGTCCTCCATGAATGTAAAATCCATATCTAGTGTGTTTGAGTCCCCAGCTGAACAAAACAATAACAAAACTAATTAATCAGTGGTGAACAGATGAGGCGAGGCATTGTCTGTGGTAAAGTAATCCACTAAACTTAAATTAAAGTACTTCTACTCACCAACATTCAGAGGTAGAACACAGTAAGCTGAGTCAGCCAGCACAGGCTTGAACTCCAGTGCAGGTTTCTCCAGGCGGAGAATGTGGGAGAAGATGTATTGGTGCAGGCGGGTGATGAGGTCAAGCTGTGAGGCGGTGAGTGTGAAGCCAGACTTCTGCAGCTCAATGGAGATGGTCACCTCACCTGAGCGAGTGTACACTGGGAAATGGGGGATCTGAACAGAGAGAGAAAAAAAAAAAAAACAAACCCAAAAACGACAGTTACCATTCATGACCAGTGAAGAGAGTCCTGGAACCAAGTTTTTGCTTTAACAATAAATAAAAGAACAATATCCCAAGAAGTAAAACATATTAGTCCGTTGTGAGAGAAAAGAGAAAGGTTTTAACCAAGTGGCGTACTCGAGGTATGGGTTTGGCAGTCAGGATGCCGAAGCACCTGGTGGTATCCTCCGGTGGGTAGAGCTTCCTTCTGCGGAAGTTGAGCTCATCAGGCAGAGGAGTGGTGAGGACCATCCCAATCACATATAGGTAGTAAGTCTGTGCGGATACAGCATAACTGTCTCGCAGACACTCAGGTATCTGGAGAGGACAGAAGGCAGAGAAGAAACTATACTTATTCCAAAAGCACACACTTTATGACCCAACAGGAAAAAAAAGCATAAATACGCAAGCATCCTTAATCACTGAACATTAGACTAACCATTAGGATTATTTCAGAATGACATTTTTATTCGAGTGCCACAAATGATGAACATGCATGCAAACGCATCAAGGGCTGAACAATTTGAGGAAATATCTGTGCAATGTTTGTGACCAATATTATGATTATGATATAATATCGGATTCAGAATCTGCTTAATTCGCCAGGTGTGTCGGACACACAAGGAATTTGACTCTGGTACATCAGCTCTCAATGCGCATATACATATCCTCATGCAAGGGGCAAGTAAACAGTAAACCAACATAAGGCTAGTACAACAAAATAAGTGCAAACAATGCAAAATAAGCAGTATAAATAGGCAGTAAACAATGTAGTCAGACAAAAGAATGCTCATTGTGAAATGAGATAAACAGGAATAAAAACAGAGTACTTAAAAAATAGAGACCTGTACAGATCTGTATAATCTGTACAATGTATATTTACAGGTGTTGCACTGAGGGTTATTGTCCAGTCATACTGTCGTTTCGTCAAGTGTTCATCAGAGTGACAGCCTGGGGGAAGAAACTGGCCTTGTGCCCGGTTGTCTTGGCGCAGAGTGACCTTTAACACCGTTCAGAGGGGAGGAGTTTGAACAGATTGAACAGACAGTGATGGAGGTTCAGAGAACAGACTCGATGATTCCTCTGTAGAACTGTATCAGCAGCTCCTGGGGCAGCTTGAACTTCCTGAGCTGGTGCAGGAAGTACATCATCTGCTCTGCCTTCTTGGTGATGGTCCTGATGTTGGACGTCCACTTCAGGTCCTGGGAGATAGTGGAGCCCAGGAACTTGTACTTGACTTTACTGCTGATACAGTGCTGCTAAGTATGGTGAGGGGGGGTAAGGTGGGAGGGCTCTTCCTGAAGTCCACTGTCATCTCCACTGTTTTGAGCGTGTTGAGCTCCAGGTTGTTGTAGCTACACCACAGGAGCAGCTCCTCAACCTCCTTTCTGTAGGCTGACTCGTCACCATCTCAAATGAGACCAATGACCGTTCTATCATCAGCAAACTTTAGGAGCTTGACAGAGGGGTCCTTCGAGATGCAGTCGGTGTAGATTGAAAACAGCAGAGGGAAAAGCACATATCCCTGGGGGGCACCTGTGCTTATTGTCCGGGTGCTGGATGTGGCTTTCCCCAGCCTCACCTGCTGCTTCCTGTCTGTCAGAAAGGTAGTAATCCACTGACAGGTGGGGGCAGGCACAGTGAGCTGGGTCAGTTTGGAGTGGAGGATGTCTGGGATGATGGTGTTGTGTCCCTAACAATGCTGAACCCAAACCTACAGCCTTGGCTTCCCCTCTCATTACTGCTTTACAGGCATCTCAGAGCACAGACGGACACACCTCTCCAATGTTATCCTCTATAAAGTCCAATATTTCTTTTCCAAGGTGTTCAATTCTATATTTAGTCAATGTCTGAACTGAATCTCCAATGCTTGAGCTTATTTTTATGTTCTATTATTAAACATAGTGAGTGGTCCATAATTCCAATCCGGCAACTTTGCTAATGTCAATTCCATCCATCTATTATCTATACTGCTAATACTGCAGAGGTCAGAGACAGGCTGGAGCCAATCCCAGCTGACAATGAGCGAGAGGCAGGGTCACCCTGGACAGGTCACCAAAAAAATCATTAATAAAACATTTGTAAATTCACTATATGCACTTGTGTAAATGCTGAACTTGGATAATGGTATGAAACAAACAGTCTTCCTCATAAATGCCAAGATTATCAATATCAATATTAAGGTGCATGGCACTTATCTCAATTCAGATGATTTGGGTTCTAACAGTTTTTCTATTTGCACCAGCTTAATTGGTCACTCCTCCTGAGGGTGTTGAATTCAAGTTCATTTTTTAAGATGACATTACCCTACATACAGTGGTGTGATAAAGTGTTTGCCCCCTTACTGATTTCTTATCTTTTTGCATGTTTGTCACACTGTAATGTTTCAGATCGTCAAACAAATTTATATATTAGTCAAAGATAACACAAGTAAACACATCATGCAGTTTTTAAATGAAGGTTTTTATTATTAAGGGAAAACAAAATCCAAAACTATATAGCCCTGGGTGAACAAGTGTTTGCCCCCCTGTCAAAACACTGGTTTATCGCACCTGAGTTCAATTTCTATAGCCACACCCAGGCCTGATTACTGCCACACCTGTTCGCAATCAAGAAATCACTTAAATAGGACCTGCCTGACAAAGTGAAGTAGACCAAAAGATCCTCAAAAGCTAGACAGCATGCCGAGATCCAAAGAAATTCAAAAACAAATGAGAAAGAGAATAATGGAGCTCTATCAGTCCGAAAAAGGTTATAAAGCCATTTCTAAAGCTTTGGGACTGCAGCAAACCACAGTGAGAGCCATTATCCACAAATGGCGAAAACATGGAACAGTGGAGAACCTTCCCAGGAGTGGCCGGCCAACCAAAATTACCCCAAGAGCGCAGCGACAACTCATCCAAGAGGTCACAAAAGACCCCACAACAACATCCAAAGAACTGCAGGCCTCACTTGCCTCAGTTAAGGTGAGTGTTCATGACTCCACCATAAGAAAGAGACTGGGCAAAAATGGTTTGCATGGCAGAGTTCCAAGACGAAAACCACTGCTGAGCAAAAAGAACATAAAGGCTCGTCTCAGTTTTGCCAGAAAACATCTTGATGATCCCCAAGACTTTTGGGATAATACTCTGTGGACAGACGAGACAAAAGTTGAACTTTTTGGAAGGTGTGTGTCCCATTATGTGTGGCGTAAAAGTAACACCGCATTTCAGAAAAAGAACATCATACCAACAGTAAAATATGGTGGTGGTAGTGTGATGGTCTGGGGCTGTTTTGCTGCTTCAGGCCCTGGAAGACTTGCTGTGATAAATGGAACCATGAATTCTGCTGTGTACCAAAATATCCTGAAGGAGAATGTCCGGCCATCCGTTTGTGACCTCAAGCTGAAGCGAACTTGGGTTCTGCAGCAGGACAATGATCCAAAGCACACCAGCAAGTCCACTTCTGAATGGCTGAAGAAAAACAAAATGAAGACTTTGGAGTGGCCTAGTCAAAGTCCTGACAGAGAAATTGAACTCAGGTGCGATAAACCAGTGTTTTGACAGGGGGGCAAACACTTGTTCACACAGGGCTTTGTAGTTTTGGATTTTGTTTTCCCTTAATAATAAAAACCTTCATTTAAAAACTGCATGATGTGTTTACTTGTGTTATCTTTGACTAATATATAAATTTGTTTGACGATCTGAAACATTACAGTGTGACAAACATGCAAAAAGATAAGAAATCAGTAAGGGGGCAAACACTTTTTCACACCACTGTAACTAATGTTTTGAGAAATAGTAGGTTAATGATTTGTTATAATTGTTTCTTACAGTAGTTTTGCAATTCCTTGTATGTTAAATACTTTATGCAAGTAGAATGTGGGTTAAATAAAATAATTTTAAGGGTGTGTATCTCTCCCTCTCACACGATTCGATACATGGTCCACAATTAGATACAAAGAAGATAGTGCAGAATTTGTAATGATGCAATACAGTATGGTTCAGAGTGATTTTGATTCGATTTAGCAAATGTTAAATTTTAAATGAGCTTTTATTTGAAAGGCTATACATGCATTAAAGTATCTGTTGTCTATTTTGTGTTGTTCCACTTCCTTAAGCAAAATTACAATATAAACCTATAAGTGAAACATTCATCTGTACACTAGAGCATATTTACATTCAGGTACTGTGGCTACTTCCAACTAGTCATTCAAGCTAACTACTAGCGTACCCCTGTGTTGGGACACCACAGAAACTCTGTGCACAGCATTGGTGTAGCGCTCATCATCACCCCCAGCAGAAGCAGTGGCCATCATATTAGTAGCTTCAGCAGTGGTACCAAGTAGTGGTGTAGCGGGTGTAGCCAATTCAGCACAAAAATTCCTGATTAACAGGTGCTGTCTGCATCTCATAGCAGATTTGTGACTAGCACTATACTTATGGGACAGGATAGCATTGATCCCCACCAAAGATAAATTTACACACAAAAAAATAGGCCTGCCGGTTGTTCCCAGTGATGGGATCAGAAAAAGTGCATTTCCCCATTGCATTTGGTAGTTTCAAGTCAGCATAGCATTTAAGGTGTAGCTGTTTAACTGACAGCAGTCTGTGGACCTGTGAGCACACAAAAGGTTTGGACTGTTCAGATGTCATCAAATTTATCCTGGATTCAACCAGGCTAAACCAACAACCAACCAACCCTAACCTTAATCTAACACAAAAATATGTGGACTGGACTGAAAAAGAAGATTTATGCAAGAAGGCACACACCTCACCCAGGTGCATGAGTTCTGCTAGAAGGAATGGGCCAAAATGTTGTGCGAAGCTTGTGGAAAGTTACACAATGGGAACAAATATTACCTAAGTGTATATAAACCTTTGACCCTCTAGGAATGTGTTAAATTATATAAAAGCTGAAAGCAAAAACTTCTCTTTACTATTCCAAACTGTGACATTATCATTACCATCATCATTGGTCAATCTGAACTAACAGAGGGAATATATTTTGAAATTAAATGTTTAATATTCTGAAAGGTACATTTAGCTAAGCCGTACAGGTAAACTTCCAACCTCAGCTATAACTCCAGCTGCAATGGATGAAACTTAAGCAGGATGACTTTCTTACGGCTTTAGGGTAGCACTGCCTCCTCTTGGTAGAACCAGGCCGGCCAGGAACGCTCGTCTCCTCCTCATCGTGAAGGTCCAGCTCTTCCTCATACTTGACAGTTTCTTTCCCCACTGGCATCAGGTGATCATCCAGCTCACCTGGGCAGAAAGGAATCAAGATGGATAAGCTACAACAAATGCAGAGCAAAGTTCTATAAAGGAAGACATATAGGATTCTTAATCATGTCCTTACAAAATCTCAGTTCTGGTTTTACCTATTTTGTGGAGTTTCTCACAGCATACTAGTGCAACTGCTTTCTCTGCCAGTCTGGCACAGTTCATTATAGGACCCTGTGAAGACAGTGACGCATTAATAAAATTAATGAAACTCAAGCAGCAATAAAGGTTAAACTGCAGGCAAACTGGACAACACAATATTAGTGTAGGCTAAAGAAATCAATGACATCTAATTGAATGGAAGGACACAGCTGCTTAAGGGTGTAATTATCATCAAAAATCTTAATATGTCAATATTCTCACTCACCTTAACAGGAACACGCAGAGGGGAGTTGATGGGTAAGTAGAGTGTGGACTGGAAGCACCCATCTTGCATTTCCACAGTTTTACATTTGGGTGCTAAGTGAGTGAATGGGTCACTGGGTAGCCGAGCACAATACCTAAAGAACACAGTAAAAAACCATTGCAAATGCTTTTTAAAGGCTGGTTAAGGTTTGTTCATGTTACTTTCTTTGTGTACTGAAGATTGAGCTTTTGATATTATACCCCTAATCAACACGTCCGTATTAGATCTGAACAACCTCTCTCTATTAACACGTGTTCCACAGGCTTTTATGGTTGCTGTAATTAAACCTCTACTCAAAAAGCCTACTCTTGACCCAGGTGTTCTAGCTAATTATAGATCAATATCCAATCTCCCTTTATTTTTAAAACCCTTGAAAAAAGCTGTTGCAAAGCACTTATGTGACCACTTGCACAAGAATGGTTTTTTTTTTGAGGATTTTCAGTCTGGTTTTAGAATCAATCATGGTACAGAAACTGCACTGGGTGAAAGTCACAAACTCCTCCTAGCCTCAGACAAAGGACTTGTCTCCATTCTTGTCCTCTTAGATCTCAGTGCTACTTTTGACACCATTGATCACAGCATTTTATTACAGAGACTTGAACATGTTATTGGGATTAAAGGAACTGCACTAAATTGGTTCAAATCTTATTTATCAGAAAGAATCCAATTTGTTCATGTTAATGATAAATCTTCTGTGCAGACCGAAGTTAGTCCTGGCGTTCCACAGGGCTCTGTGTTAGGTCCAATTCTCTTCACTTTATACATGCTCCCTTCAGGCAATGTTATCAGAAAACATGGCTTAAATTTCCATTGCTATGCAGATGATACTCAGTTATATTTATCTATGAACCCAGATGAATCAGATCAGCTGGTCAAAATTCAAGCATGTCTTAAAGACATAAAGGCCTGATGACCTGTAATTTCTTACTTCTAAACTCTGACAAAACTGAAGTTATTGTACTTGGACCTGAAAACCTTAAAAATTGCTGTCTGACCATATAGTTACTCTAGATGACATAGCTCTGGCCTCCAGTCCTGTTGTGAGGAACCTTGGAGTTATTTTTGACCAGGATATGTCCTTTAAATCACACATAAACCAAGTCTCTAAAACTACCTTCTTTCACCTGCGCAACATCGCAAAAATCAAGAGCATCCTGTCTCAAAGTGATGCTAAAAACTAGCCCATGCATTTGTTGTTTCCAGGCTGAAGTACTGTAACTCTTTACTATAGTTAGGGTTGGCTCAGGTGATCCTGAGGCAACTTTTGTTGTGATTTGGCACTATACAAGTAAAACTAAATTGAAGGATTTACAATTTCGCAGAAACCTCACCGTACCTGTTAATGTGTCCAATGGCTGTATTGATGGTGACCCGGGGACCTCCATCCTCAGCTCGAAGCACATATGGTGGGAGGATATTGTCATCATCCAGCACTTGCTCTCCTTCACACTCACCCACCTCCACGGACTTGGAACATTTGTTCCTCAAGATCTGTTCAAAAATAAAATGCTAATCATCAGTGACTCATCCTGCTTCACCTTCCACTATTACACTATTTCTACTAATATACTTCCTTGGCTGGACAGGATTAGCTACTAATTTAAGACTTATAATTTCTCAACTTCTTCTAACATTGTCTATATAATGAACCACTCACTGAACCAAACAAGACAGACAGAAAAGATTACCTTCTCTATGGCCTTGTAGGTAGCGAGATCTTCCTCGAAAGCTTTGGTCCTCTCACTGTCGGCTAGCATGATGTAGTTGGAGACAGGTGCCCGAGCTCTGCCTTTGGACTGGACATAGGATCTGTACTCTGTGGGTAGGTCAAACCGCACCACCAGATTACACTTTGGGATATCCACACCTTCCTCCACAATGCTGGTGGCGATCAGCAGGTTGGTTTCATGGGCCCGGAATTTGCGAAGAACCTGTGAGAGAAGCAAAGGGGCCTGTTTATATAGTATTGATGGCAGGCACATATGTTGGTCTGCATTCACTGGAGCATCCTCCTCTTGCTTTTCCATTGGCCAGAGCTGTTTTCTCCCTGGCCAGTCTGACAAATACACCCAGTCTCATTTGTTGACCTTAAACTGCTGTTTGCATAATAAAATACATTTGATTGTTTTCAAGGCCATCCCATTCTTCAGACCAGTCAGAGAGAGATTCCAAATAACCATACCTTGTGTTTTACATATAGAACTACTGATCAATTTTCATCCACATTTATTAAGACACTATGAGAGGTACATTTGACACTGCCAGACAGTTGCATCTGACAATATTTCAATATTATACTGAAGACCCCAGATGTTGACAGTTGCACCCTGGCTGCTTGACCTGACATTAGCCCTTCAGACTGACTGAACAGCCCAAAATTCCAGAGGTTTCCAGCAATTTCAAGGTGATAAGATCCATAAGATGTGTTTAAAATTTTAATGAATGATTCAGACAACTCTGTTCATCAACTGTTTATTATTTGGCAACATTCAGCAACTGCTGAGTTATCCGATATAGTTAGGTACCTCTTCACAGTTGTATGCTTCCGCCAAACAAGCAAATTCACAAGACTGGGACAGATGTGAGGTCACAGTGACCTTTGACCACCAAAATCTAAGCAGTTGGTTCTCGAGTCCAAGAATCAACTGAAACTGAAGAAAATGTCCTCAAGGCATTCCCGAGATATTGCGTTCACTAGAACTGGACAGGCAAAAATACAGGTAGCCCGCCTCCAATACGCTTTCAAGTACACAAGCTATTTTTCCATGGCACACCCTGTATTATCACTTCTGGCCACAGCTGTTGCCAGTGTGGAGGCATAAAAGGTCTTTTATTGAAGGGGAAAAAGACTTTCCCTTGAGTTTTCAAATATCAAAAAAGTGTTTCTATTTCCACAAAATTATCTGTACAGATACTGACATGTAGAGAGAATGTGTATTATATAAAACTAAGCCAACAGTCAAAGGTTTCCTTTTTGTTGTTTGACCACTGGAGTAAAGGTGAATTAGTTCCAGCCCGTAAATTTGCCATGGACAGTTAGTTTAGCCAGTGAAATGAACAGTCTTCAGTCTTATCCTTTAACTTGATACAACCTCTTAATATGCTAATTATGTACGTTATAATACAATTACAGCTAATATGTTTTGAAACTTGCACTCTTTGAAATTTTCTATAAAGGTTATCACTGATTTAACCTGACTACAAACCATTACCTTATCAGGCAAAACACAAGAGAGGGGATTTTGGTTAAAGCACCATGAATTAAGATTTTAAACACTGATTAAATTAAAATGGGAGAGGGTGTGGTGTCTGAGCTGTACACTATCATGCTTCATAATACTGTGTAGGGCTGGACCCAAATATTCAAATATTCAACGGTTTGAATATTCATTTGTTGGGTAGGTAATCACTTTCAGTTTTAATATTCAAGACAGAAGAACATTTCATTGGGGAATCTTTGGCAAATTCATGTTTCAATTCTTGGTGTAACGATTTGATTCAAAACGATTTTCAATTCAAAAACAATATGATTTAATTACATTAGTTTACTGTATCATACAACTGATTTCTGTCATGTACCTACCGAGCTGCTAATAAAGCTCAACAGACAGTTAAGCTCACTGCTTCTGATGAGCACAGGAACAAAACAGCACTCAGTTCTGTTGTTATTAATGTTATATCAGCAGCAGTGGAGAAACGCGTTTGTGCTGCCACATTTCAACCAGAGAAAGCCAGCATTATCCAGAATGGGCACAGGTCTGTAGAAACGAGGTCTTCTCTTTGTCCTACCAGTTTGACTGAAGTGCTGCAGTGTGTGTTGCTGAGCTGCTTCTTTGTTTATATCTTCGATGCTAGGTTATGCTAACGTCAGTCTATTGGTGATGAGCATACAAAGTATTCACACAGTTCTGCACACTTGTCTTTCAAAGCTCAAATGAATTGAAGAAAATGTCCTCAAGGCATTCCCGAGATATCGCGTTCACTAGAACTGAACAGCAAATGAAGCTGAACTAACATTACAACCATAGATGTACAACACAATTCTAGTGTGTGCGCACTTGTCTGTGTATGACACTGGCTTCACAGTTGAGTACCACCTTTTTCTTTCCATCAACACAAACAAAAATGATTTAATGATTGAGTCTAATATAAATCAACTTTTTTCTCCCACCTTACTGTCACCTAGCAGAGGTTACAAAGTGCTTGCTCATTTGTCCTGCTTCTGAAACATCACCTCCAAGAACCGACTGTTTGCTTGCTGACTAATAAAGCCCATCCCCTGACAGGCACTACTGTAACAAGGCAATCAATATTATTGATCTGCCAGTGGTTTTATTGTTGAGTGTACCTCTTTTTCCTCCCAGTCATCTTAGTGGCTGGTGGTCTAACTAAGGTGTATTAAGATTTTTTTGTTTGTTTCAATAAGAGTGTCATGCAGCTTTGTCAATGCAAGCAACTTACTGATGGCAACATCATTGCCACATGGTCTGCGTACCTCCTCTTGTTTCCGGAACTCCACCTCCATCTGCTTGTTCCGTGGCTGGTTTTTGCCGATGCTGTGGCCAGTGATGAAGTTGCAGCTGATGTAAGCCAGCTCTGGATCCTGCTTTCCTGCCTCTTTGATAAGACTGAGGAAGAAACACAGTGTGTGCGTCAATGATAACACATCAAGCATATAGTACAGTTTGTCTCGGCTGCAGTGGAACAACCCTGAAGAAATATTAATCATTATTCCAAAAATTGACTTCAGAAAGTATTCAGACTCCTTCAATTTACACACTTTGTTTGCATCAGTCATGTAGTGAGGTGACATTAACAGGAAAACTTGGATTCATTTTAGTTTACATACTGTAACTCTGAAGTACAGGGTTCGTACGGTCACTAAAAACCTGGAAATGGCATGGAAGTTCAACAATGCACTTTCGAGGCCTGATAGTTTTGGAAAACTATGAAATCCTTACAAAGATGTGGAAATTTAACTACACACACACACACACACACACACACACACACACACACACAGCAGCCTACATTGTCTCACCAGTGGCTGACATCCATTAGTGAGGTTACACAAGTTTCAAAGCTTGTGTTGAGCAGAGGGAGTGGTTTCAAATAAAGCCTCACTTCAAAGCTTGTGTTTTTTTCCCAGATTGTCAGGACCACTGACACATGAAGCCTCAGTTTGCCGTAATCACATGAAAGATTCATCCCCCAGAATTATTTATCAGACCAAAGTATAACTTAATTATAACAATGGCGACTGTCAATGATGACTACATCATCACTAGCCACACCACATCAAAAATGTGCAGTACAGGATGAAAACTGTGATGTCAAGGTGTTTCTGCGATGGTCAGCAATCTGTAATGTGCTCTTAAAGGAGGCTTCAAGAAATGAATGTTTTGGTGCAACTACTGGCTGGGAAGCCTAGACACCTAAAATAAGGCTTCACCTCACTATCACTAATGGTTTGAATCATTGGAGTATAAAATGATAACATGATATGATCATATCATCATGACAGTTCCACTAACAACTGACAGGAGAATATTGAATTACTGCAAATTCCTACAGTACACAAATACACTTGGAAATTATTTTGGTTAATTTATCGTACATACTTTTTACTCATATACAGAATGCTCTGTCACTAATACTTGTTTCAGGTAATGGAAAAAATTCACTGCCTGGAATGTAAAAAGTATATATGAAGTTAGCGTTGAAGTACTCAAGATCGGTCTTGGCCTCAAGTACAGTTTCGAGAACACTTTCGGAAGGTCTTGGTCTCATCTTAGAATCACCCCCATTTTTACATAGTCTTGTCTCAGGCTCAGGATTTTATTTTGATACCAGTCCAGACTATCAGGCCTAGGCTGCTGGGGGACCCCATGACGCTCTGAGTTTCTCTCCTCCCCTCTCCTCTACTCTCTCCCTATGCTTCTATATGCTACCATTACACATTACTAACTTTGTGTCTCCTCTCTCCCATAGTGTGTCCTCTCTCTCTCCCTGTACCTTTCAGCAGGTTGCCCTGGCTCTGGAGCTTTATGTCTATGAGCAGTCACCGGCCACATCAACCTGACCAGTGTTTGATTGTTTGTTGTGTCCTGTTGCTTTTCTTCTTTTCTCTCTCCTCTATCCACTCACCCCAACCGGTCAAGGCAAAAGGCCGCCCACTAAGAGCCGGGGTCTGTCGGAGGTTTCTTCCATTAAAGGGAGTTTTTCCTCCCCACTGTCGCCAAGTGCTGCTCAAGGCGGATTTGTTGGGTTTTCCCTATGTAATAATAGTGATAACAGTAAGGTCTAGACCTTACTTTGTAAAGTGTCCTGAGATGACTTTGTTGTGATTTGGCGCTATACAAATAAAATAAAATTTGATATGATTTCACGGGCCAGACACCTGTCAGTTTATTGAATGTGATTTCTATGTGGATGACGCCTTGAAATCTGTCCCCACCATACAGGAAGCTATTGATCTCCTAAAGAGAACACAAGAAGTGCTGGCAGCCTCAAACCTTCGGCTCTTGAAAATAGCATCAAACAAGGTTGAGGTCATGGATGCATTTCCAGTTGAAGACCGAGCCAAAGATCTTCAAGATTCGGATTTCTTCAAAGATGATCTCCCGGATCAACATAGCCTTGGCATAAAGTGGGACATAAAGGCAGACTATTTTACGTTTCACGTACCTCATGCTGAAAAACCATACACACGAAGAGGGGTCAACAATGTATTTGACCTGCCTGGGTTGTTGTCCCCAGTCATCATTCAAGGTAATTTCTCCTGAGGGAACTATCGCTACAGACCCCAGAGTGGGACTTGCCCCTTCCGGAGGACATGAAAGGAAAGTGGATAGAATGGCAACAATCCCTTCAATGCTTCAGCAATGTCTGCGTCCCTCGAACATACTCCAACATGCCCCTCCCTCAAGCCAAAAGCGCAGAGTTATGCATCTTCTCAGACGCATCTATGAAAGTAATATATGCAGTCTCATATCTTAAGGTCACCGATTATAATGGTGCAAAAGAAGTTGGGTTTATTCTAGGCAAGACACGACTCGCTCCGCAGCCAGAGCTCACAGTCCCTAGGCTCGAAATTTGTGCCGCAGTGATGGCGACTGAAATGGCAGAGGTGATAAGCGAGGAGATTGACCATCCAATAAACAAAATCAGTTTCTACACAGACAGCAAGGTGGTTCTAGGATATATCCAAAACCAATCAAGGCGCTTCTATGTCTATGTAAAAAAATGCGTCTGCCACATCAGAAAGTCGACAACTCCAGAGCAGTGGCACTTCGTTACAACAGACCAGAACCCCGCTGACCACGGCTCACGGTCAGTGCCAGCCATTGAGTTACCAAACACGACTTGGTTCACAGGACCGTCCTTTCTTCACAGCTCTCCAGACATCCAGCCAGAGCATCATGAACTGCAGGACCCAGACAATGATGCAGAGGTGCACCCAGAGGTACAAACACTTTGCACTATCATTACAAAAAATATTCTGGGCACAGAACGCTGGGAGCGTTCTTCCACATGGAGGCCACTAAGCAGGACTGTGTCAAAACTTATTCATGTTGCACAATGTTTCTCTCGTGCCAAAACAAACATGGATTGTACTGGATGGCACATTTGTAAAATGGCCATCACTCCCGAACTGGTAAAACAAGCAGAGACGGTAATTATCAGAGAGGTGCAGCTTCAATCATATGCAGCTGAATTCAAATGTATCACTGAAAAACAAAACCTCCCCAAAAACAGCCCACTAGTACAGCTTTTGTATAATTTTTGACAATTTTATAAGGAAAAAGCCAATAACTTCATTCCTATATAGTGTCACTAAACACAGGCAAACCATCAAATTCAGCTTAACTGCACTGCTCTGGTCTTGGTCTGGACTTAGTCTCGGTTTAGGTAGTCTTAACTACAACCCTAAATGAACTACAGACATAACCCTACCGATTGAGGACAACAGCTGTGTAACGCCTCTCCACAAAGATGATCCCACACAGGATGTTGGTGAACGGTGAAGGGAAGTTGGCTTCAGGCCTCTCTTTGGCCTCCACCTCCTCATCCTCATCTTCATCCTCTGAGTCACTCCAAGACACGTAGTTGTCCTGGTTACGGTTGTTGTACCACTCCACGCTCTCAAACTGCTGCCGCTCAAAAGGCTTGTATTCTCGCAGGATCTCAAGCAGCCGGAGGACCTTGGGGGTGACAAACTTGAGGTCCAGTGAGGCGGGGGAGAAATGTTCCTCACAGAGAGCATGCACTTTGCGCAGGATGGTGTCGGTGAACAGCAGGAACTTACGGCTAAGCTCCTCCTGCTCATGTTTGATGTACTTCTGAAGCTCCCGCACCATGATGCCCGCTGCCTTATCTGCACACCAGGGCCCCAGCACCTGCAGCACAGCTCTGCAATCACTCAGGACCTGGACAGTGAATTGCAATAAAAGTCATCTGTATTTATTATCTCACAGCTCACTGTGGCCATTCCTACTTTTAACATTCCTCTGTGAAACTTATAAAACTGATCTACTGACAAAATACTGTACAATATGTCCATATCTGCTTGTATATACCATTTCTTACTGAAGGTGAAAACAAAGAAAATGTCCAAACTGCATCTGAAGTAACTGCACTAAAGGTATGACATATCAAGCAACACTTGATACTACATAAAGCAATCTGCAAACTGCAAAAGGCTAATATCTTAAAGTATGAACAGTATTGTGTAGTCCTCTGACCTGTTTGGAGATGAATGTGGGATCACGGTCCTCTCTAGTAACAGGTATGTTACAGTCATTCAGGAAGTGGAGAGCTTCATGCAGCTCCATCTCCAGACGCAGGGAGATTCCACTCTTATCTACATAGGGGCCACAATCCAGCACCACTTCCCTTGGCTGAGAGGCGTATCTGAGTCAGGTGGACATATCACACACACAGGTGATAATCCTGCATACACTGACATTAATCCACAGATGCAATTGCTGGCCAACAATTTAAGTCATACAGACATGGCTAAAAATGATAGTACCCTTACACCTCATTGAGACAATGCTCAGTGTTTCCCAAAACTGCTGAACTTAATATGCCAAGCATTCCACCGGCCAAAAGAATAAAACAAAACTGTAGTGAAAAGAACTGAATTCTTACTTATTCCACAAAGACCATCTGAAATGGTCCGATCAACAGCCTTTAGATGCGATTAGATTTCCAGCAGACTGCTGTCTTCACTTAGAAATCATAGGAGTCTTAAATACTCTGAACAGTAACAAAAAACTCTAGGACACAAAACAAGCTGATGTCCAACATCAAAATAGTGTCCAGTTGCTCTGTCCATGGCTTTCTGATTGAAAGTGGGGTCCATGGAAGAAGGCAAACATAAAAACTAGAGTGCAATTTTCTACAATACATGTTAAACCATTTTGCTTCTAGGAGACTGTCCAGTACAAACACACTTAACAAACTTTAATGGAATCATTCTGCAGAAAGTGATTTCAAAGTCTGTGTATTGTTTTACTTGAATGCTTCATTTTAAGTAAGTAAATAACTGTTTTCTTAAAATACTGTATGTTAGTAAGCAAACGTTTATATCCTATTAACAAGTGTGAGATAGTACAATAGAAGACTTTTACAAACACATTTTTGAAGGATGCAAAATAGTATCTACTTATTGTTACCAACAAAATGACAGAAAATATTGAGATACCATTTTTGTTGGTCAATATCACACACCCCTAAAGGATAGCAAATGTTTTAGCTATCTGCTTGTAGTACCTGTCCAGGACTACAAGGTCAGTGGCAGTTTCAGCATTGCTCTTCAGGATCCTCTCCAGGTTCTGGATCTTCTGCTCCAGGTCTGATGGATCACACTTTCCATTCAGAATGGAGGCTGTGAGACCCAGGATGCGGGGACTGCATGAACAGCCTTCAAATAGCTGGAGAAAAAGAGGAGAGCCAGGTCAGTGAGTTGTCCAGTCCTGAGAAAAAAAAACCATAAGTTGTCCTTTTTAATACCAGAATCTCACCTTCATTATTCCACAGTAGGGGTGGTCAGTGATGGCCAGGTGACAATCATCAAAAACCACCAAGTTGATTTTAGACAATGGTAAGGTTTTATTCCTCAGAACATACAGGAATATGTGGCAGGTCATAACCAACACCTAGACAATAGATAGTTGAGAATGACAGTAGGTAAGACAGTACTGTCAACCGTGACCACAGTGTGATGTGTCCATCCTATGCACACTCCTCTGCTGTGCTTTACCCTCCGTTTTCATTTATGCTGCTCCTGAAGGCTTGCAGGATCAGCCCTTCAAGTCCAGGACCTGCTACAGTCAATTGTGATGGCCACTTCTGCTGGACAAGAACTCCATGCTGCACTGATACTTCTGCTTTTTTAAATAGTAGTTGTTTTTATTATTCTAAATAAAGTAGGATTTCAGTGGATACTATTTACTATGATGAAATCTGATAAATGTTCTCATCACAGATACTAATGAATTCCAAGTTTGAAACAAGAGACTTGACAAGACAGAGTAGCTTAATACAAAGTCTGAGGTAGATGAAGACCGTAGTGTAAGGCCATGAACAATTTTTTATAATTCTAAGTACGTTATATGAATATAAAGGTTGACTGAAGCCTTGGCTTATTGTTAACCCAGGGAAACACAGCTGCAGCATAGAAGCACAGACAGAACAAGTGTCAAACCAGATGAATCTTGTTAAGGCAAGCCATAAAAGACACACCTGATTCTCAGTTATCTGCTGACTCCACTGTTGGTCAGTCCATGCTGAGGTCACCTCCAAATCTGTGTACTCTCCCACCTGAAGGTCAGAGTGAGTCCTGACTGCAGCTGCTTGCTGAACTACAGAAGAAGCTTTACAGTGTAGACCAGAGAATTAGCAAACTACATCAAAAAATTACATGCAATTACAACCCAGAGAATGTTAATGACAATTATGGCACATAAAAACACAACAGCAGTACCTGTGTTCACCAGAAACACAGTCCTCTTCGCATGTCCTTGATAATGTCCACGGATTTGGTGGGAGAGCTCTTTTGTTAGAAGTACTGCAATAAAGGTCTTCCCTGAGCCAGTATTCAAGCAGACGATAGTATTATGTTCAAGAGCTGCTTCAAGAAGTTCTACCTGTGGAGGAATGTTCAGGTTTACAGGCAGTGAACTGATGAAGCATCAAGATAAATACAGTACCAATCGATGAAAATTCTAAAAAGCAATGAATAGCTCTTAACCTGTCACTTTTCTCTGCCAAATTACTGATGTTTGCTTATATAAAAACACATAAAAGCAGTTAAGATCTGTGTAGACTGAACCCTCCTTACCTGATATTTCCTTGGAGTATAGATGTTATCATGTATAGCCTCCTGCTGCCATGGCAGACCAAAGAAAGGCCCCATGGGTGAAGTAGCAGGGGTGACAAGCTGTAAGCCTGCCATGCTTCAAAGAGGTGGAGGTGAGGGGGCTGGGCTCCTCCAGTTGTCCACTTTATCTCATTACATCATCCTCATCCTTTCAGATGTTCACTGGCAAGGGAGATGAGGAAATCATATTAATGTACTACAGTCGCTAAATGGCATCTGTAAGAACTTAATGATACTCATCCCTACTCGTCATCACAATTAGGGAGGGGACAGATGTGGGACAACTTTTAAATCCAAACTGACCCAAACAGATAAAATTCATTTTGACCAGAAGATGCAGTTTTTACAAACAATATGAATTTTGTTGGGGAACAAAAAAAAACAATAATCACCTGTATGGACAATGTATGAACAAAATTCCCTGTGATTATGTGTACAGTTAAAATGATCTGTGTGTAGTTACCGTTCAGGAGCTGCCTGCCTAGACTACAAACTGTCTTAATTGATGTTACATAGTACCAGCTTGTTTAAAGCCTTCTCAAAGCTTAAGAACGGTTTATTTACAAGATAAAACCAGCAGATATAAAGTTTGATTAGAGCGTCAGAACAGCTTGTTCAAAACTTAAGAGCATGACAGCAACTGGTTTTGAACATGTGTAATTTATTTAGAACATGACAACATATGCATTATGTATTAGTATCTCACAAAACATGACATTTACCTTGATTAGAGCTTTAGAAAAGCTTGTTCAGAATCTGATAACAAATCGCTTAGAGTGTAAAAACAACTGGTTTACAGACAGTGTTAATTTGCTTGTCTTTTGACAAAACCGCATTAGTTTTAGTGAAATTTGTCTTTTGATTTTTGTAAGTTTGTTTAGTTTTAGTCAAACAAAACTAAATACAATTACACCATGGTTACAGGTGTTGTTGTGATTTATCATGAGGTTTGTGGAAACCTGTGTTTTAGTCACCCAGTGTCCCTCTGCTCTGCTGAAGTTGGACTCACATCTGTAATAAAAATCACTGGGTTGAGGGGTGACACTAAATTGTCAAATAACATCAAAACTGAATCTCTGTGCAAATATTCAGAGATGATTTATGGTCAACTGCCCATATTAATCCTGGAACTGACTGATAATACAAAAGGTACCCGACTGAAAGGAACGGTAATGTTACATCCACTGTGTTTCATGTTAAATTATCCTACTGCTTCATATGGTGCCTGCTACATTTTCCTAGTGTGTCCCAGCAATTTTTGTAATTCTCTCGATTGTAGATGAATATGATTCATCCACCTGTGTCCTCCAGGAGGTGCTAATACCAAAGACAGAACGTTCCTGAATGTAAGACGGTAGTGAAACACAGCAAGAGGCTAATTCAACTCCTGAACAAGAGATGTTTTGGCTGGTGGAAGAAACAGTTGTACTGATCAGCACCTAGTTAATCATCCCACAGATGTGGCAGGTTGTTGGGTTACTTCATGCCCATTTGTCTCTCTTTCACATTATCATTTACTTTTTATTCAGTGACAAAAAAGTCAAACATTTTGTGATAGTTCTCATTATCAAACACTTTTTTTAGTTTTATATTCATCCTGAAAAATAGCTTAAATGAATATTTTTCATCACAGTTTTGTTTAACCAAAGTCACACTACATTCAAGTATATAGGTTTTTCATCCACATCACCAAGTCACATGATACATAGTTTGGCCATGGACGTGTCACTGATCAGACCAAAAGTACCTGGCTGTAGACAACTAGATGGTGGACTGACAACCTCGACCGGAAGTTTGGACTGGCGACCTTAGCCAAAAGTTTAGCACCTCAGCTGAAAATTTGGACTGGTGGTGAGCATTTTTTCTTCTTCTTTTCCACAAAATTTTATTGGAGAGGCAACCTCAATGGTTACTTGACCGCCCCCAAAAAAGGAGACTTTGCCTTCATCTTCACGTTACTTTCAAGCTTTGCTGCTAATGTAGCCAGTGCTAATAAAGACAAGGCTAATAATGTTACAAATAGCTACTAAATGCCATCTTGTCAACATCTCTCATCCAGTTATGCCATTGCTACACCTTTAGTAATTAAGAAGAGCTAAATGAAAGTGAATTTAGGTTGAATGTAGAAGCTGCTTCTGTCCTCCTCTGTCTCAGCTACCATCCCCAGTCTCAGCTGTTTCTCTCAGAGGATATGTCATGACAGGCTTTTACTGTATACAAGCTAATAACTGGACATTAAAGGAGAAGCTAGGTGGTAGCAAGCATTAGATGTGTTTGCTAGATGTTTAAGCTAAATGGATGCCTCACCTTGCTCTCGATAAACACCTGGTGGGGTTGTAGTGGAAGCTTCATCTTTCACTTCAATATCTTGTTTTAAATTCCTAGCTATAAAGTACCTTGCACCTCTGGTATCATTTCCTCTTTTTTGTTTTCTGAACACCTAACTTTTGGTCACTGGCCATTTTACTGAAGTTGATGAGGGGCTGGCTATACATGTTAAATTGTGACCTTAAGGTAGCGTGACAGACCAAACTATATTTTGCATTTTTTTTGGGGGGGG
>NW_018127920.1:5779354-5831629 GCF_001952655.1 Monopterus albus | reverse complement strand
GTGCAAGAAATAAATAACGAGCTTTAGCCCATTTTTCACCACCTGGTACCAGCTTAACTCGTCTGGACTTGACTCGCCTTGTTTGTGTTTCCATCAGTCAGATGTTGGGGGTCGTGCCTGGTACTATTTTTGATATCACCTCCTTCGAGGTTCCAAGCGAGCAGAGGTGATACCAAATGGTGACGTGTAAACACTGCAGACTAGTGACTGGTCAGAGAAATCATGTCATCAACGTGCAAGACGTCCTGTGACAAAGATAGTGCCATTTTTTAAAAGCAATGTTATTTAACATTAACTGCTACCTTACTGTTGTTAAGAACAGCATACTTTCCATGCCCCCCACTGTTACTGTCAGTTGCTGATGACATCACGGCAGTGTCACTATGACAACCAGTTACACTGAGAGGGGACTATCTGCAGTGGAAAACCAAGCAACCGGTACCAATAGCAAGTAGAGCAGAGTCCAGTCGAGCTGATACCAGGCAGTTGAAAAGGGGCTTTAGATGCGACTTTCAAATACTATATAGTTTCCACAGATATGCATTTTTTGACAAATTATTCAAGATTATTTAAAGAATAAACCTTACCAGCTGCTACATATGCAAAATAATTGTGCAGTGCAGCATGGAATGTGTGATATACGAGCATTTGTAACATAAAATTTGCCCACTAGATGTCAGTAGTCTGTAATGAGCTCTCAAATGAACCTTTTGGTACAACTACTGGCTGAGAAGCACTGACAACTAAGCTATACTTACTGGTAATAATTGAGACTTTCTGGATAAGAAGACACTTAATCTGGACTTCATGATAAAATATCTCTTACTCAACTCCTGATGCTCCCCCACATTTAAGGGGGACAGACCTGAAGAACCAAAAACAGACCATTTAAGACAGCGCACACATATAGAAAGCTCCAAGAAGTCTATGCAGCAGTGTAATGAATAATAGAGATGCACCGATTGCAATTTTCTTTGCTGATTCAGAATTTTTTTTTTCCCCTCGGTCTGACCCGCCCATTCTGCCTTTCTTTGTTTCTAAGACCTACAACTGACAGCATATCTCACACAAACCTTTCTGTAACTTTTTTTTTAATGAAAAATGTAATTGTAATGAAAAAAAAACATTTTATTAAATAGGTTTTACATAATCTCTTACTCTCACTCAAACAAATCTCAAAATAAAAAGAGTGCTCCAGAGTACAGGACAAACTTTTTTTTTTTTAAACAAAACTCCAACTAAAAACAAAGTGCAATGGAGAGCCAAAGTCGTGTCGTCATATTCAGTTAGCCTCTGTTCCACTAGCTTCAGTGACTCTATGCAATTTTTCCTCAGCCATTGTAAGAAAATTAAACGCATCCCGCTGGGTGTTTATTCATATTCTAAGGCAAACCACCAACAATTACAACACTTAATACTGAAAATATAAACGTTTGTTGTTTTAACAAAAGGTAATTACTTTTTTTTTCCTGCATCAGAAAAACTGTAGCTCCTGTGATCACTTTGCAGCACACACATATTACATGTTACTACTATTATTTACTAGACTTCAGCAGTACGTAGCACAATGTTAACTGTGTGTTTCTGATATTTCTGATAAGTGTGTGTAGTTTTTAAATTGGTGTTTTACCAGGGTATGGATACATTCTACACATAGATGCATTTCATGTGTAGTCAGTAACTCCTTCATTGTGTACTATTTGTTGGGAGTTTTGAACCAGAGTTTTCCCTTCTCCAAAGTGTTTCCGTAGACTCCTCTGTGCATTTTTGTACACCGGGTGAACATGTGCCTGGTACAGAGGCTACGCCCTGCACTACGCTTTTGGTCTGTGTCACTGTGTGAGCAACACTGACCATCGTGCATGTAAATGTGACCAGCACAAAATCTCAGAATGATCATGACCGGCCAAGCTAAAAACTGGTCAATTTCGATTTCCAGCCGATCAATCGGTGCATCTCTAATAAATAATAATGAAAGTTATTCTGGCTCTCGGATTAAGTAGTAAAATTGCGATTTAAGATTCTGAATTAGTATTGAATAAGTACTTAGATCACATCTCTGTCAGTTTATTCACCATAAATATAGATATGTGGAGGAAACACTCTGGTTAGCTTGGCTGCCACTGAGACTACTTCTGTTTCTGAAGTGCTTATTATTTTACTGTGACAGCACTATGACTCTCAAAAGTAAAACCTCTTACCTCTGCACAAATGGGAAGTGGCAGTAACCGTGACTGGATTCTCTAGCCCTGTAAAACAAAAGTAGAGAGCAAAATGAGAATGGTAAGGTACAGCTGGGTGTCAGATACTGATGGAGTTACATGGACACAACCCACAAACCTTACCAGACCACCCAGCTGTAACTGTGAAGACCACTACAGCCCACAGCTGGAACCAATCCCAGTAGTCAGTTTGGTGCACCAAGCACAATCATTATATTAATGGAGAAGCTCACATCTTCTTGTGTAAAGCAACCTGATGCTCATCTCTGGAGCTTCACTGAAGCACTTAATAAAATCTAACCCAAATGCTTCCTGGTCTCTGCCAAGAATTAGGAGCTCAGAAGTAAGCTGTGACACATTTAGTGAGAAAGAGGTGGTTCAAACAGAAAAGAATCACAACAGAAATTCAAAAACTGGCAGCTTCAACCTTTCAAGTGTACAAGCTGTCATCTTACAATTGAGGAATTCAGACAGAAGGTCAGTAAGGTTTAACATAATAGTATGACTTATTTCCAAAAGCAGTTACATGTAAATGTTTTGAAAGACCCAGTACTGCACAAGTATGGGAGTACCTAAAAGTATCAGAAAACCACCTGGTGGTTTGGTTTGTATAGTGTACAAAATTACATTAGCATATCACAACAGCACTGGCACTACACAAAAACACCTGAAGAGAAAACACACAGAAGCCATTCTGGATGATGAACAGCCAGAAATAGCAAAAACCACTGTAAGCATTGTCTATTCATGTTTTGTAATTTACTATTAGTGGGGAGGGCTTTTTAATATCTTTTGTCCTGGTAGCTGCTAAACTCTTTAAAACCATCAAGGTGTCTGATGACATGTGTTTGAGAAAGTGTTTGTTGTTAGGCTTATTATAGAATCCCAAATCAGAAAAAGTTAGGACGGTATGTAAAATCTAAATTAAAACTTAAAACAGTGATGTGTAAATCATCTGTGTCCTGTGTTACATTGAATACAACACAGCAGTGCATTATTTGATGCGACACCTCATCAATTTTATTCTTTGTTCAAAATAAACACTCTCTTTAATCCTGATGCTGCAACAAATTTGGGACGGCTGCATTTCACGGCCAACAATGAAGTGATGATTCCATGTGAAACAGGTGATGTCAACAGGTGACTGCATCATCTGAGATGCAGAGATGTTGGAGTAACATATGCTGCCTTCAAGACGACATCTTTTCCAGGGACGTTCATGCATATTTCAACAAGACAATGCAAAACCTCATACTACCACATTACCAAGGCCTGGCTGTGGAGGAAAAGGGTGTGAGTGCTGGACTGACCTGCCTGCAGTCCCCACCTGTCCCCAATGGAGAATATGTGGCACATTTTGAAACACAAACTGCGTCAACAAAGACCCAGGACTGTTGTGCACCTTAAGACTTGTTTGCAGGAAGAATGGGACAAAATGACACCTGACACACTGAATCACTTGGTGTCCTCAGTCCCTAAACATCTTTTAAGTGTTGTGAAATGGCAGCATCACACTGTGGTAAATACTTTACTGTCCGAACTTTGTTTGGAATGTGCTGTACCATCAGAATTGAAGTGAGTGTTTATTTTGAACAAAGATTAAAATTGATGGTGTCACATCAAATAATGTGCTGCTCTATTGTTTTCAATGTAACAAAGGACACAGATGATTTACATGTCACTATTTTCAGTTTTAATTTTGTATGCCCAGTTATTTATTTCCATCAACATTATACTTTTCCTGTCAATGTAAATACTGTATACACAGTGTGTAGGAAGAGCTATCAAAATGTTAGGTCCTCAGTGTGCACACTACCAGACCTAGGCTCCTCTAATGGGGAAAAAAAAAGATCAAGTATTTTTCAGACATGACAAACATAGGTTAAATTGCAAGAACATTTACAAAGAGAAGTGCTGATCTGAAAGGGGCTTCAGTAACTCTGATTCCAAAGTCACCCACAATTTATAACTCTTTCACACCTGTGACATATTGTACATTGGCATGCCAACACATCTGCCACTGTCCCACAGCTCCGGGACAACAATCACTACCAACAATACAGGAAACTGTCTGACCGCTCCACCAAACAACACACAGCTAACCTCCATACATGCTGGAGACAATGTTCTAAACAATATTAACCATAATAAGTATTATTCACTGCATCATAAACTGTATGACCTCAGGTCAGTATATTAATTTACCATTCCACAATATTAAACCTGGTATTAACACACCTTCAGCTGTCACCGTTTGTAATGTCCTCTCTCTAAACTTAAGCATGAACGTAGGCTGAAATGAAGGAGGAATCCGGAGAGAGTTTGCCTTCTTGTGCACAACTGTGTGCCCCATACACTGCATGACCCCACAGCACCGCCTTTTATTATCAACACACACAGCTTTTAACATACATGCTGAAAACCATAAACCCATCCAGAACCTTTGGTCACAATGCTCTGCCACAGCTGAATGGTCCCACTTCCATAACAGAACTCAGCCCCTGCCCCAGCGGTCAGCTATGGGGCCAGGCCAAGTGCTGCTCCACCCCAATGCTACACAGCCCCCACCTGGCTGGTTAACTGTCCTCAGAACCTACGGTTATCATAAAGTCCAGAGCCTGCATAGGAACTGAGGCCACACTGGTGACTTGTGGCTTGCTCCTGCTGTCTGACTCTCCACCCTCAAGTGAAACCAAAGGCCAGTATGGTGCAGGTCGGTAGTGATGTGGCATTTGGTGGCCCTCCACTTCGGGATCTTGGCCCTTCCATCCCTGGCAATGCCCCTGGACACACCAGGAACCTGGCATGGTATTTTGTGCCAGTCAACTTAACAGTCCGTGTATAATCCATGTGTCCGGCCCAGACAGCCGGCCCTCAGTTGAAACAAGCTGCACGTAGATAAGCTGTCCAAAGGCGCTGGCCTTCACAGCTAGGGATGGTTACCGAATCCTGGTGCCAAAATGACACCACTTCCTATAAGAGTCAGTATCTACCAGACCAAATCACTATACAGATTTTGGTACCTCATTTTTATGTCACTTAAATGCCTGTTGAATGAAATATTTGCCCTATGGTGCTGTGAAACAGATGATACAGGTAATAGAAGCATCACTGCATGTCACGTGCTAACACTATAATTCCATTTATGCTGCATTCCTTTTACTCTGAGCTTGGAAGTCAGAGCTGGGAATGAATGGGAACTTTTTTTTAATGTCATCCACCTTCATTTTATGCAGGGTATAGATTTCCCAACAGCCATGTGTCGTTGCCCTGGCATCTGTCCGTGATGCCCTGTATTTGTCAGAATTACACAGCCACACTGGCCGGTGCACAATCATCAAATGTGATGGAGTTCATAATTCTGTCAGATCTCCTCGAACCCCTCAGAGGAGCGATCTCTGTAAATGATCCTTCATGTTCAGTCCTTCACATAGGTGTGTGTTTATGGATGTATTAAGGAGAATGGCGCTTAATAAAGCTATTGACTCCGTGCACTCCTCATATGGTTGTCAGAATATGCCAACTTATTCACTTTTTAACAAACTGTTGGTGAACTTCTCTCAGTCAAGCAGTGCTACAATAAGGTTGAGTTTAGTTTTAAGCAGATCAAAGGATGTAATATGAATGTAAGCTGTAAGAAAACTCAGAGGCAGTAAAACATTACATGTAGAGTTGAAATGTACCATTTTCTCCACTACTTAAAATACTGCATATGCTAAATAACCACTAATCTTGTCAATACTGCCAACCAAGTGAAAACCTTAATAGGCAGCATCATCAGAGAGGAACAAGACCTCAGTTTGCCTTCGAGTCTAGTGCACAGATAACGCAGTTTACTGTCAACATTATAATAAAAGGTGCACAGTTACTGTCTATCTCTACATATGTCCCTTTAACCATTCTACAAGCTGCACTTTACTCTAGTTTGTAACTTTACTGCTCAGGCTGTATACATAAAAGCTACGTGCACATATATATCATGTTATTTGTCTCGGCCTTAGTGCCCATTCAAGTGGCTTTTATGCCCTCTGGAAATGTATGAAATTGAAGGCCAAATGGCCTTGCTCTTCAAATTAGGAAATGTATGGCCTGGTTTTATGCTTTTTTTTTCGCTTTTAAAGTATATGTTGTGGTACCTTTTAGGCACCGGCACCGTTTTAAAAGTATCATTTTAGCACCGGTATAAGTAAAAACCCAAATGATCCCCAAAGCCCTAGCTGCAGCACCAATGCTGGCAATGGCATGTGATATGTCCCAGCTACACATAGTGGCATCACTCTCCTCAGAATTGCACAAATGCTCTACTGTTTTCTTGCCATGGCAGTACTGTAGCAGTGACCTGGCAGGCCACCTACTCTTCTTCACTGGTTCTTTCTGTGTCCTCCTGCTGGACTCTGTGATCCAGCCTAGAGGGAGAGTAGCATGTGCTCAACCCACCCAGCTTCAGCCAGGGCCATCATCAGGGTGTGTGGTGCACAGAGACGGACGTGTTCCCGGAGTCGCTCTGGGTGGAGTCCTTAGATGAAGGCCTCTAGAGCGAGCTCCTCCAGAGCCAAACTGTCGAAGGTTGGGTACCTGCGCCGAGCGTAGAGCTGAGTGTCAGTGTCATAGGCAAGCCTGCTCTGCAGTGCTCTCTCAATGGCTGGCCAGTTGAGGTGCTCCTCAGGTGGGAGGTCGTCAGGCAGGTATCTCTTCTATCAACAAGGCCTTAAACTGAGCTGCTACCTGCACTTGGATGAGATATATTTCTAGTGGCTCTTCCCCATATTATCCTCAGTACCGCCTCTCTGGTTGGCCCCTTGCTCTGTGCTGTGGTCGCCTGGGTGAATAACCATCTGGGTGAGAGCTGCTCTGGCACTAGCTGCTCTGCCCGCAGCTCTCGGTCTGACTGAAGTTGTGGTACTGGTGATCCAGTGTGGCTCCGCCAGTGGGGAACACCAACTCCATCAGTGGTCTTATTTAGACGAGCTCTCGCTGACAGCAGGCAATTCCCCAGTAGCTGCAAGGCCTTTCGCTTCAGGTCCTGCTACCTCTTGGTTCCGTCAACTCTCGCGGCTCTTCCCCATCTCACTTCTGACTCCAGTGTAACGTAGGCTGAATGAAGAAGGAAGCTGTAGACAGAATTGCTTTCTTGTGTACAACTGCATGGCCCCACAGTGCCGCCTTTTGTTATCAACACTTTACATACATGCCAAAACCAATAAACCCCACCAGACCCCTCGGGCATGGTGTTCTGCCACAGCTAACCGGTCCTGCTCCCATAACAAAGCATGACCAGAACTCACAGTTTCTGCCCCATCTAGCAAGCCAAGTGCTGCTCCACCCCGACGCTGCAATATCATTGGCTTGCCTTTAGCCGAGTAGCTACATAATTAACAATGAAGTTGTTTAATATTTTCCTTTTGTTTTGTTTTTCTAGGTTAAGTTAAAATTACTAGCTTAGAGCATGCTAATTAACGTTAGCTAGCTAGTTAGCATCAAAGCAGTTCTATTTTTACTAAGTTAACCTATATTTAATTAGCTAGCCGAGTTAATGCGTATAAAAATAACGTCAAGGAATTTTGAACAAATATATCGGGGTAGCTTCGAAGAAACCAAGGCTTTGCCAAAGGTCCTTGGCCTGATAATTGATGGTGAGCTGTGAATCGTGACGTTAGCTAACATTAACAAACATGTGTCCTAACGATGCCATATGACAAAATAGGCTATTCACGCTATGTTAGATAGCGGATGCTGTGTTAAATAAAGATATTTGGAAGCGGAGCAAACAACGTCACTGACAGTTCACAGGCTTCTTATATAGCGTTACCGACCAGGCAGAGGCTCGCATATCTGCAATGGAAACACGTTCAACTGGGTAACGTATTAGCATGGCTAGCGAATGTTAAACCAAAGGGACCTCGCCTGTCAGAAATCAGTCATTTACCTGGCTGTTCCAGTAGCCAAATGTATGTATGTTCGGGTGTGCTTTCCACGGTCGACGCCGTGTCATTTCGAACAAAACTAAAAGATGGCTTCAACCAAAAACTACAGCGTGTCATACAACACAACGTTTGAACATTAACTGCAGCCATCATGCACCATCACCATGTCAGCTAGCAAGCTAACAGCTAGCAAGGCCAGCACATCCGAAAGAGTATTCAAGAACGACGACTCACACAATTCGGTACATAATCTCACCTGACGTATGTTTTCCAAACTGATCGTCTTGCCCGAAAAGACTTGACTTCATTCGTTGAATATCCTCGCTGCTATTCACCCTCGCTGTCCCGATTAGGTGGCTACTCATCCACAGTAGGACCACTTCGTTTCACCTCGGCCTCTCTACGCCAAAAACCCACGTAAACGACGTAACTACCAGTTGTACTCCAGCACACCAGTCTACCGAAGTGAAGAAAATCCCTGTACCCGTAATGTGCAATACGTCTGGAGGTCTCTGTCGACCGTCTGTTCACGTTTGAGATCTCGTAGATGGTACCCACCATATCATATTATTATCATCCACTCCTGCATATAGAACTTGATAAGAGGAGAAGGCAGTGTTTCTACTGTAGCACTGAAGTTTTCTTTTTGCTAGAGGTACTATGGCCTCAGTGAAAAAACGTATAGGCTACACATAGAGAAAAGAAGTTATAAAAGAGTCTGTGATGATTTGTTTAAAAGATTTTTCTCTCACTGTAATCCAAATTACATTTTTTCTCATGTTTATATTGGCGTGCAAAAACATGTTTGTAGGCCCAATCCAACATGCCCAGGACAGATACAATACAGCAGTAGGATTACAGTGGGTGCAGGTAGTTTTCTTCCTAAACCTGTTCAGACCTCTTGAAGTTGTTGACTGTGTTACATGATACCCTCCAGATGGCAGCATTACTATACAGGCATACTGTATCATTTCCTGAAATAATGTTACTTTTCAGTAAATAGGTCAATTAATTACATCAAATAATGTGTCAGACTTTAGTTGCTCTTACAACTTAATAATGATCAAAAACCTACTAGTTTGAGGCCAATTTAACATAAAAAACAGACAAACATTTTCTGACTGAATACACTTTGGTAATGGCATTTTTTAAACTGTTCACTCATACAAAAACAAAGAAAACATGCAGAATAATTAGCTGGAGTTATACGATTCATTAGTTTGTTATTATTAATAACAATAATAATAATATTAACCCTACACCCTAAAGTAAAAAAGCATGTGGATCAAATTGCAGTGATCATTTTAGCTATTTTATTCAGTTTATCCCAATTGTGAAACATACAACTGCATCTTATTCGTTTTAAGTATTCTATTTAAATAAACTGCTTATGGATAGATATTAAATATAGATAAAGTATCTGCCAGTACCCTAAACAAAACACACACAACAAGAAACAATGGGTTTAAACATGAACTTGACTGGTGCTGCTGGAACAGGAATAATGAGATTCCAATATAAAAGATAATATGCTAAAGTCCTTCTAGAGGCTGGTGTGTTCCTATGGCCCTGGTCACTGGGAACACACACACAGTCCTCGTAAAGACCTTAGTTTCTCTACTCTCTTTAACTGCTGTCCCAGACTCTGAAGCACTGCCACAGTATTTTGCAAATCTGGCCAACTGGTGACCTTACCTAATGTACCCTGGGAAAAGTGGGGCTAAATCATCTGTGCTTAGACACAGTATGTTAAGTATGTGTGAGTGGCTATACAGTATGAGGACAGTTTTGCAGTTCAAAGGTACATCCAAAGTTTTGTCACTCCCTTAAACAAGATTGTAGTATTAAAGGTACATTCACATTACTGGTCTTAATGCTCACTTCAGATTTTTTTGGTCATTTTGCTTACTCACATTCATGTTTGCAGTGCTAAGGAGTAGTGAACTACATTCTGGTTTGTGGTTGTTCAAATAAATTCATATTGGCATAGTAATTCAACTAGTTAAATTACCTTTTTTGGGCATTTTTATGTAGTTAACAATTGAAACTACAAACAATTGGGACAATTTGGTCCATAAAAGGAAAAGAATGATTTTTTTGTGAATTTTTATTTTTATCATTAAGCGTCAGCAACTTTTCAGCTTTGGCAAGGACATTTTCAGTGCCAAACAGAATGGCTTCTTGAATAATTACTTTAATCTCATATTAACATGAGATTCTGCCCTGACAAATGAAAAGACAGGCCTGTTATTTAAACCAGTGTTCAAGCTGTCCATACTGTCTGAAAAGCTGATAATAACAAGAAGCAATTTGTGCATGTGCAGTGGAGTGAGACACTAAAAAAAAACACCTGAATTCCAATCTGGCAGTTCTGACAGCAGTCATTAGGTCAAATATTGGATATGAATTGGTTCTAGTATAGAGGTAGCCCAGATCTGACTGAAAAAAAAAATTGATTTGATTTGTTCACACATCTCTGAAAAGATGAGATCTCTGAAAAACCTCCGAAAAGATCAGATCTGAATCACTTGGAGGGGAAAAAAGACTTTTTAAATATTATTGAGTCTTTTAACCTCACACTGTCGGTGCATGGCCCTACACATGAGCTCGGACACAGACTGGACCTTGTGATCTCTCATGGACTGCGTGTTCCCATTACTGAAAAATGTGACTCTCGGTTTTCGGATCACTTGCCTGTTTTATTCAATGTTGCTGCTCTGTCACTGGTAGGTCCTGCTGCTTTTAGATGTACTGTCACTTCTTCTACCCAGCTGATATTCCTCTGCATTCTGCTATTTTTGATCAGTTTAAGTCTGTATCTTTGCTTGTGCTATCCAAACTGGTTCACCACATGAAAACATCTCACTGTTCTTTGGATTGTTTGCCAACTAGATTGTTTAAGGATGTTTTTGACTCTGTTGGGCCTAGCCTTATGGCTCTAATTTATGTTTCAGATGTTCAGATGTAAAATATGTTCCAGATGCTTTTAAAAAAGCGATTGTCCAGCCTTTTCTCAAAAAGCCAAGTCTTGACCCTTCTAGACCAGTGTCCAAATTATCTTTTATGTCTAAAGTTCTGGAGAAGATTGTTTTTATCCAACTCCAGTCTTTTTTAACAGATAATGGCATTGATGAGCAATTTCAATCTGGTTTTAAATCAAAACATAGTACTGAGTCTGCATTATTAAAAATCAGTAATGATATCCTGTTGGCTAAGGATGCCGGGGATTCAGTTTTATTGGTGCTTTTAGATCTCACTGCTGCCTTCGATACAGTGGATCATTAAATCGTCCAATCTCGTTTGGAGCAGTGTGTAGGAATTCAAGGTACTGTTCTTAAACTGGTTCAGATCTTATCTCACCAATAGAAGCTTTACTGTTAATATTGGTACCTGTTTGTCCTCCTCAACTATGTTTTCCTGTGGTGTCCCCCAAGGATCTGTGCTTGGTTCCATTTTGTTCTCTTTGTACATACATCTACTGGGATGTGTTAAGGAAATATGGCCTTTCTTTTCATTGTTATGCTGGTGACATTCAGATTTACTTACCATTAAAGGCAACAAGAGGGATGTCATTACAGCCACTGTTTGACTGTCTGACAGACTTGAAATCATGGCTGGTACTTAACTTTTTAAACCTCAACAAAAATAAGACTGAGTGTGTGCTATTTGGTGACCTGGCAGACTTAACCGCTTCTAACCAGGTCCTGGTCCCCCTAGCCCAACATCTGAAGTCGACTGTAAAAAATCTAGGGGTAATGTTTGATGGTGACTTGAGGTTTGACAAGCAAATCAACTCAGTTGTGAAATCTAGCTTCTTCCACCTGAGGCTGTTAAGCGAGGTCAAATCATTCCTTTCTTTTAATGATTTTGAGATTACAATCCATGCTTATATCACTTCTAGACTTGATTATTGTAATGCTCTATACCTAGGTGTTAACCAGTCCTCCCTCACTTGTCTCCAAATAATGCAAAATGCTGCTGCTCATCTTTTGACAAGTACTAGGAAATTCGAGCATATAACCCCAGTACTGGATTCAATCCACTGGCTTCCAATCCATTTTAAAGTTGATTTTAAGCTGTTTATTTATTTTTTTTTTTTTATGGTTTGGCACCATCCTACCTCACTGAATTAGTGCACTGGCACAAAACTACAAGGTCCCTCAGATCTTCAAGCCAGTTTCTTTTAGAGGTTCCTAGGGCCAGATATAAATGCTGGGGTGACCGTGCTTTTACTGTTGCAGCCCCTAAATTGTGGAATAGTCTACCTTTTAATGTTAGGTCAGCTACTGACCTTAGTACTTTTAAACATTGCTTAAAACATATTTATTTGCCTTGGCTTTTCATACACAGTAGGGCCTGATGCTTTCCTTTTAATTTAATTTATTGAATGTATGTCATCTACTGTATGTGTCTGTGTTATTGTGCCGTTTTATTTTTTGCACTGATCTTATTTATTCTATTTTAGTCATTTATTGTGATTTTATTCTACTATGTAAAGTACTTTAAAAACATCCAGTTGACCAAAGTGTTACATAAATAAATTTGATTTAATTTGGTGACTATTCTTATATAATTACATTATAATTATACCTTTGATTTTAAGGAGCTTTAAAGAAATCACTCCTGAATTTCATTTTCAGTTTTTGTTTCCATAGCATTAATATGGATTGGCTAAATTAATTATTGAATTGATTCACTGAGTCATTTATTTAAAAAAAGGACCAATTTAAGATAAGCAAAAAGAAAAAAAAAGTGAATATGTAAAATTTTTTTTGTTACATACTCACAGATAATTGAAAGGGATGGCATAGTTGCTCAGTGGTTAGCATTGTCGCCTCACAGCAAGAAGGTGCCAGATTCAAGCCCTGGCCAACCTGGTACCTTTCTGTGTGGAGTTTGCATGTTTTCTCCAGGTACTCCGGTTTCCTCCCACAGTCCAAAGACATGCAGCTTAGGTTGCTTGGCGTCTCTAAAATTAGACATTATCCGGAAGGGCATCCAGCATAAAACATGCAAAGTTTACCATGCGAATTGTCAGTTAGGTGGCAACTGATGATTCGCTGTGATGACCCCTAATGCGAACAGCCGAAAAAACAGCCCCTTAATTGTGGAATAGTCTACCTTTTAATGTTAGGTCAGCTACTGACCTCAGTACTTTTAAATCATTGCTTAAAACATATTTAATTGGCTTGGCTTTTAATACACAGTAGGGCCTGATGCATTCCTTTTATTTTTAATTTATTGAACGTATGTTAACTGTGTGTCTGTGTTATTGTGCTATTTTATTTTTATTTGCACTGATCTTATTTACTCTATTTTAGTCATTTATTGTGATTTTATTCTGCCATGTAAAGTACTTTGGTCAGCTGGATGTTGTTTTTAAAGTGCTATATAAATAAATTTGATTTGATTTGATTTGAAGTAGAAGAAGACTCAGATAATTGAAACATCCAATGGGATGAAAGTCCATATTATGACAAGATCAAAAAATAATGAGCTTAAATAATTAGTCTCATGGCCTGTACAACCCTACTGTTAAGGCCAATAGAAAGTCACTTTCGGCTTTTCCCGTATAGGGGTCACCACAGCGAATAGTCACACTGACGACTCGCATGTTGACATTTGGCACGTGTTTTACGCCGGATGCCCTTCCTGACGCAACCCTGATTCGAACCCGGGGCGCAACGGCGAGAGCCTTAAGGCCAATCCTGAAGGTAAACTAGCTCTTGGTTGAAATGAGGACCAGCAACATGTCTTCTGTGTCATTTCCGTACTAATTAATATGTCCTGATGTTCAGACTGCAAAAGTGACAAAGATCAAGTTTAAGTCAATATGCAGACTAAATCCACTGAATATTTGCATCACTTAGAAATGCTAGGCTTAATTTGTGACAGCAAATACCTGTATACAGTGAAAAATAATCTTTATATGACCATAAGAAAATATTTTCCTTGAATGTATCTGAAATGATACGTGTTCATACTGTAAATACTCTATCAGCAATATACAGTATTTGCTGTGAGTGGTGGAAAGTAACAAAGTACATTTGCTAAAATATATGTGCAGTTTTTTTGCAATGTAATTTAAGTACAGTGCCTTGCGAAAGTATTCGGCCCCCTTGAACTTTGCGACCTTTTGCCACATTTCAGGCTTCAAACATAAAGATATAAAACTGTAATTTTTTGTGAAGAATCAACAACAAGTGGGACACAATCATGAAGTGGAACGAAATTTATTGGATATTTCAAACGTTTTTAACAAATAAAAAACTGAAAAATTGGCCGTGCAAAATTATTCAGCCCCGAGCTCAGTGAGGTTGGATGGAGAGCGTTTGTGAACAGCAGTTTTCAGTTCTTTCCACAGATTCTCGATTGGATTCAGGTCTGGACTTTGACTTGGCCATTCTAACACCTGGATATGTTTATTTGTGAACCATTCCATTGTAGATTTTGCTTTATGTTTTGGATCATTGTCTTGTTGGAAGACACATCTCCGTCCCAGTCTCAGGTCTTTTGCAGACTCCATCAGGTTTCCTTCAGGAATGGCCCTGTATTTGGCTCCATCCACCTTCCGCTCAATTTTAACCATCTTCCCTGTCCCTGCTGAAGAAAAGCAGGCCCAAACCATGATGCTGCCACCACCATGTTTGACAGTGGGGATGGTGTGTTCAGGGTGATGAGTTGTGTTGCTTTTACGCCAAACATAACGTTTTGCATTGTTGCCAAAAAGTTTGATTTTGGTTTCATCTGACCAGAGCACCTTCTTCCACGTTTGGTGTGTCTCCCAGGTGGCTTGTGGCAAACTTTAAACGACACTTTTTATGGATATCTTTAAGAAATGGCTTTCTTCTTGCCACTCTTCCATAAAGGCCAGATTTGTGCAGTATATGACTGATTGTTGTCCTATGGACAGAGTCTCCCACCTCAGCTGTAGATCTCTGCAGTTCATCCCGAGTGATCATGGGCCTCTTGGCTGCATCTCTGATCAGTCTTCTCCTTGTATGAGCTGAAGGTTTAGAGGGACGGCCAGGTCTTGGTAGATTTGCAGTGGTCTGATACTCCTTCCATTTTCCATTTCAATATTATCGCTTGCACAGTGCTCCTTGGGATGCTTAAAGCTTGGGAAATCTTTTTGTATCCAACTCCGGCTTTAAACTTCTCCACAACAGTATCTCGGACCTGCCTGGTGTGTTCCTTGTTCTTCATGATGCTCTCTGCGCTTTAAACGGACCTCTGAGACTATCACAGTGCAGGTGCATTTATACAGAGACTTGATTACACACAGGTGGATTCTATTTATCATCATTAGTCATTTAGGTCAACATTGGATCATTCAGAGATCCTCACTGAACTTCTGGAGCGAGTTTGCTGCACTGAAAGTAAAGGGGCTGAATAATTTTGCACGCCCAATTTTTCAGTTTTTTATTTGTTAAAAAAGTTTGTAATATCCACTTCATGATTGTGTCCCACTTGTTGTTGATTCTTCACAAAAAATTACAGTTTTATATCTTTATGTTTGAAGCCTGAAATGTGGCAAAATGTCGCAAAGTTCAAGGGGGCCGAATACTTTCGCAAGGCACTGTACTTCCAGTCCTCTTTCCACTTCTGCTCTACTATATTTCAGAGGAAACTATTATATTTTTACTGAAAAGCCCATTTTCACATTTCAGTGTACACAGGAAATGCTCCTTAGACCTTGAGTTGGCCTTGATTGTCTGGCCAAACTACCTTTGCCAAGGTCCAATATGAACCATCCAGCTTCAAATATCAGAACAAATACAATTTTTGAGACATTTTTGTGAAGTTTAATTGGCAGTGGCATTCCAAAATAACAGTGTAATTTGATGTCTACTCTTGGTGAAACCCTAGAATATGATGATTTGCATATAGCCTATACTTTATGCAGTTAGTAAATAGTACATATTTGGGGCACAGCTCTAGTTCTCAAAAGGACAAAAGTACAAGAACACATCCAGATACACTTTAAACATGATTATGATGCATGATGCTATCAGGATGTCCCAGTTTGTTCCGAATTGAATGGGTTTTCGGCTGCCTCTCAATGGATGAAAGAGCTGTATTTATGTTCCAAGTAAACAGATACTTCATCCACATGTCGGCTGGTGAGGAAGCACATTTGTGCTTGTTGATGAAGGAATGCTGACAATGATGATGAAATGAAGAATATTTATTATCACTTGTCATAGTGCTTCATTACAGCCATTGTTCAAAGATAACATAAAGAAAGGTATTTCACTGAAAAGGATTCTCTTTGCACTGACAGGCTTGGACAAGCTCAATCACAAAAAATGTCTTTATGGAAATCCTCTCATACATCTGATATAAGCCATATTACAAATACATATTCTGCCTCAACTATAAATACATACATAATTGTGTTTATAATAAGACTTTTTATGTGTTAAAAACAAAACTTTCATTATGGGGTTTGTGGTGAGTTGTACACTTTCTGTATGAGCACTTCCAATATTTTCTTTGGCAGTTTACATTTTCTTTCTTGCAACAGATCCTTAAATCTCTTTTCATTCAGACTGATTAGTGGTCTTTACAATAGTATAAATACACAAACTCAAAATGCCTGGCTTTATTATACAGTCTTAAGGTGTAGGCTGATACACAGGCTTCAGAAAGTATTGCGATTTCTTCAGTTTTACAGTTTTTTGTTGATCCAATTTCAAAGAGATAAAATAGGCATTTTTAATCATCAGTCTACACCCAATAACCCATAATGACAGAGAAATCGCATTTTTAGAATATTTAGCAAATTTAGTAATCAAATACTGAAATTTCTCTAACATTCAGACCCTTAATTCTGGTGGTCTATAGGGTTTTGTGCCACCTACAATGGCCTTCTATATTAGAACTCCAACTAAGAAAGTCAAAATGTATGCATCATGACTTCATTGAAAAGCTGATGCTATGATGTCACTCGGTATGACAGCTTCCACTGAAACTGGTTTTAAAAAGTATTAAATGAATGGGACTCTCAAGATGAAGAATGTTTACATATGCTATATTGTTAAATTACATTGAAAGTAACTAATGTGCCTAAATTCTGACTAAATTAATTCAATCATGTGTGATAACCTCTTTCCTTTTACGCCGTTTATCTTTCTCTGGCTCATTGATGTATAAAAGCTTTTCTGATGTTGCAAATATTCAGATGCTGCCTGCCATACAACTTCAAAATGGGAAAATTAATTTCTCGTAGATGGCCATGCTGATTGCTTTACATTTGGCATGGTGACTCATGGACGCTTTGAGCTCTTAACTGGTTTGGTCGGGCCGCTCATGAACAGTCAGCTGCTCCAGTGTTGTTTTGGCTGCGTGCTTCAAGTCATTGTCAGGTTTGGTTCTTGATTACCTCACTGAAGAAGTCCCCAGTTACTCGGTTTGGCCGGACAGCTGACTCTAGAAAGAGTCATAATAGGTCTTCCATTCCAAACATCCATGTCACAATTATTGTGGCCATTGTGCTCCTGGGAACACTCAGAGTATTAGAAATGATTTTATACCCTTGCACTGATTGATGCCTCACCACAATTTTATTACAGAGGGGTACAGATAGTTCATTGTACTTCATAGTTTGGTTGTTGTACTGACATGCAGTGGGAGTTGTCTTACTAAACCATCCATCCATCCATTCATTATCAACCGCTTATCCAGGATTGGGTTGCGGGGGCAGCAGCTTTAAAAGGGTGGTCTAGAAATCCCTCTCCCCAGTAACGTTCTCCAATTCCTCCTTGGGGACCCCGAGGCATTCCCAAGATAGATTAGATATATAATCCCTCCAGTTTATTCTGGGTCTACCTACCAGGTGGAGATGCCCAGAGAACCCCGGAGGTATTCTAATCACATGCCTGAACCACCTCAACTGGCTCCTTTGATGTGAAAAAGCAGCGGCTTTACATCAAGCTTCCTCCAGATGTCCAAACTCTGACCTGTCTCTATAGGTTGAGTCCAGCTGCTCTACTCGCAAGCTCATTCTTTTGGTCGCTACCCAAAGCTCATGACCATAGCTGAGGGTTGGAAAAAAGATGGACTGATAAATTGAAAGCCTTTCCTTTTGGCTCAGCTCCCTCTTCACCACAGTGGTCTGGTACAACACTTGCATTACTGCTGCACCAATCCCCCTGTTGATCTCACACTTTGTTTTACCCTCACTCATGAACAAGACCCTGAGATACTTAAACACCTCTTGGAACTCATTCCCAACCTGAAGGGAGCAATTCACAATTTTCTGGCAGAGAACCATGACCTCCGACTTAGAGGTGCTGATTCTCATCTTGACCACTTCATATCTGGCTGAAAACTGCCCCGCTGCATGCTGGAGGCCACTATCTGATGAAGCCAACAGAACCACATTATCTGCAAAAAGCATGGGAGCTCGAAACTATGTCCAAATAATTACATTTATCACAGGTGGACTCCAGTTACAGTCTAGACATATCTCATAGAGATGCACTTGTCATGATTCACACATGCACTTACTTCATGGGTTTTTTTACTTCCTGGTTTTCACTGTGTTGTCTCCATTTCATTCTAGACCAGCCCCGGCTACCTGCATTGTCTTTTGTTCTCCTGGTGTTTTCTCCTCCCTTGCTCCACCCATACCCTCCTGCTCCTCATAAATGTCAGTGGTCCTGCCAGCATAAAAGACAGCTCTACATCTCCACCAGTCACCAGACCGTCAGCTAGTGCCTATCCAAATGCCTGATTGACCTAAGGTCTTCTGCTATTCCATTTGCTCCATCTATAGTCACCTCATTTAGATCCTAGATGCATGGACCGTGCTTTTCATCAGTCTGGTCAGTTTCCTGATCCCTGCCTGCCTTGTTTGCCCTAAAACACAACTTCTTGGCTTTGAACCATTTTCTGCCCTTGACATTACCTCTGTCTGCTCCCATTCCCATTACCAAAGTAACCTGGAATTCCGTGTATTCTTACAAGTAAATAGTCACCTACTACCTACCTGCCATCTAGTGTTCACCTGTAAATAAAAACGTACCTGTCAGCATTTGTGAGTCTGCTCCAATCTGTGATGACTTACTGTACATTATAACTTTGGTTATTCTGTTGCCAGCCAGTACCTGCAGTTTCCTGTTTTGTTGTGGTGAATGCCACTTGCTGTCTAGCATTTTATGAAATTCCTGTCTGCTTGGCTTGCACTTGGGTCCGTTTACTAAAATGGTATATCTGACCAGTGTTTGGAGCCACAGCAAAGGCTCCGAATAATTTTGTAAATGAGAAATTTCAGGTTTTGATTTTTAATAAATTTGCAAAAATTTCTAAAATCATGATTTCCCTTTGTCATGTGTTATTGAGTGTAGGCTGTGGGTAAAATGGCAATTATATCAATTTCAAACTAAATCTACAACATAAAGTGCAAAAAGTGGAGCAGTTTAAAAACTTTCTGAAACATCTGCATATTCTTGTTTAGCCTAGAGCAGTTTTACATTTAAAACCTTCATCAAGGTAAAATGGCTATTAAGAACGACCTGTGTGTCCATACATTCATAGCATATATCTCAATCTACGAAATCATAGTGCACTGTATATCAAGCCAGATCGATGACTTTAGTCTTGGTCACTGAAAAATAAAGCTTGGCATTGAAAACAAAACCATAACTGACAAAAAAAAAAACCCGTAACGGGGGGAAAAAAAAGCACTGGCATTGAAGCATTTGTATTGAAAAAAAATAATAATGGCATTAAAAAAAGTATTAATATTGGAAAAATGACAATCTTCTGGGTAGTATGGGTCACTGTATGCTAAAACAACCAGACACAGACAGTTTCTTCTCCCGGGCTATTACACTGTCGCTCTTTTAACTTGTGCTTTTTTAACTTGTATATATTTTCCATTTATTTATTTTGTTTTTATGTTGTGCACATCGGGGGCCATTGGGCTGGAGTCAAAATCCTTGAATTTTTGAAATACTTGGCAATAAAGTTTATGCTTTTTCAACCTTGGCACTGAGAGCTCTAGGTGAATTTGAGGAAGCCATTGCAGTAAATATGTGGCCATGCTTGGCAGACAGAAGCATCAATGAAGGATGGTGGCACAGGGGAGAAGGCTGTCCTTTCCTCATGTACTCACACTCTCCTTAGCCCCGCCCCTCAAAGCCCCCCCCCATGCCAGAACAGTGACAGAGAAGTGGAACTGAAAGAGAAAACTTAGGCACTGGAAAACACTGACATCAACAAAAAATCGGAAGACTGTCACTAAAGAAAGCAATGCTGGCATTGAAAAAGACCAAACATCAGAAGATTATCATTTTTCTAGCATTAATACTTTTTTTAATGCCAATGTTTTTTTTGTTTTTTTTTTTATACAAATGCTTCAGTGCCAAGCTTTATTTTTCAGTGCCATAGACTAAAATCATCAGTCTGGTGCCATAAATGTACAGTCATGTAGTCAGCTTGGTCGACGTTGCACAGCAATAAACCAAGACTTCTATAGTGTCTTTAAAACAGGAGCAGATCTACAATGGGGTTATGAGTCACTGTTAGGACATGTTAATGATAATAATAATATTCTGAGTATAATTTTGAGAAGAAGCTATGCTGTACAAAGTCCTGATTTTATGGGCCATGTCAATATTTTGTGAACAAAGTTGCTACTTTACAAGGAAAAAGTTGTAATTTAATAAAAAGTCATATCAACATTTATATTTTCTCAGAATTACAAATCATTACTGAAAATGACAAATTTATAAAAATACAGCCAAATGTGTATGTATAAGTTTATTATGAATTCATTTTAATTTAAGGTGTTCTATTATACTATGACTTTATTTCTTAAATATTATAGCTTATACTTGTAATTATTATGAAAGAAACTTGATTTTACAAGCAGATTGATTTGTTTGTCAAACTTGAATGGATCAAATATGACTCCAGGATTATTACTTGTTAATTTAACAAGATGGGGAGTAATGTTAGACTCCAAGTTCCAAGTAATATAACTTCTGATTCTCAGTGAACTGGAGAAATACTACATCCTTTCAGGTTTTTATGTTTTAAAGAAAGTTATTGAGATCATTGAAGTTGTTGCTAGAGAGGTGGAAGTAGATCTGTTTATCATCTGCACAACGGTGAATGAAGGTTGTTTTCTCGAACAATATGAATAACGGGACCCTAAAAATAGAGAACATGATCAGACCAAATACAAAACCTTGGGGCACTCCACAGGAGGTGGAGGATAAGGATAAAGTGGAATTGCCAGTTATTTCACTCTTACAACATTGTGGGGTTTTTTTATATTACAGCTTTATTTTTGAAATTCTAATTTTACTACCACAATTTTTTCCTTGTAAAATTACTTTATTCTTGAAACATTATTGCTTTTTATCTTGTAAAATCACAGCTTATTCTGATATTTAATTTAAGGTGTTCTTGAAATTCTGTTGTCATTTTTGTGGGTTAGGTGTAGTAGTTTGAAATATATATCTTTTAAAAGCCTTCAAACTGGCATGGAATACAGTTGGTGTAATGAAAAGGAGAGCAGAGTGGCAGTTGAGCTCCGTGTGTATGTATATACATGTAACTGACACTGTCACTGTTTTTTCTTACAAGCGTTTACGTGTGTATAAGTGTGCGTTCAGTGGTCGAGGTTTAGCAGCTGGCTAGGCAGTGTCTTCAGGTCCATCTGTGGCAGCAGCCAGAAACAGTACAGCAGCAGCCACAGTAGCAGCAGCAGATACAGCTCCCAGCTCTCGCTCTGCCTACACACACACACACACACAAACCAGCACAGGGGAAAGCAAGATCAGAAAGGTCTGGTTATTAATCACAGAGAGCAAAAACTTTTAGGATTGTGTGATTCTGATATTTGTCACACATCAAAGTTAAACAATCACAATACCTCAGGGGCCACCTCCTTGGTAGTCTGTATCTCAGCACAACATTAGGTTGATTCATATTAATTATGAATGATTAACTAGACATGTCCAGGGTCGACCCCGCCTCTCGCCCAGTGTCAGCTGGGATTGGCTCCAGCCGAACCCCCCACCCCTAGTCTGCATTACCAAAAATGAAAGGGGCTGTGTTGTTTCAGGCACTGGTGAGATGATGAACTATGATCCAGGAAGTCCAGCAACAATTAACTGGACTCTGGTGCAGAGGCTCTCAGTGTCTTCTTAAGCAAGAGGAAATACAAAACGTTGTTTAATTTGCCACTTGGGGGCACTACAGGCATGGTTTATCTGTGAAGCATTATAACTCTGCAGGGAAGACATGAATCTCAACCAAATTCATTATATTTCAGCTAATTTCATCCTATAAAATGTTACACTTGGTCGAGACTGGGGGGCTCCAGTTAGTCATAATATATCAATATATCATTTAGCCAGAACATACCACAATCTCACTTCCTGTTGCCATTAAAATTTTGATAAGCTCTAACTCATCAGTGAACTGCTATATTTCAACCAAACTTGGGAGACTTGTGCACCGCAGACTTGTGCTGAATTTCACACACCCTGGCCAATAGGGGGTGTATAGTGAATGTCAATGCCTCACTAAATTTAAACCTAGCTATTTTTGCCATTGTTTCGTATTGGACGGTCATTCAAAGACACAATGACACGTGACCCTTTGCCCTACCTTTCTGTAAAGTAGATGACAGCTGATTAAATTTGATGCTGAGATATCAGCTCAGCTCCTCCCTTTTCATTATCAAGCGCATTACCGTAATGCCACTGACATCAGTCATTCCATCTATCAATTATAAAAGCATCCTGATACTATAAGTGTGCAAAAATCATTTTGATATCGTTTATTGTTTGTTAATTGGATGCATTTGGCTGGAGATATTTCCTGTGATGTCATTTCATGTTGTTCTGGCAGGGTATAGTTTCTGTCATACATGTACAAATACTGGAATGTTCTGCAGGTCCTTCTGGTTTATATGGTCTAAGAATCTCATGTCTATGACTTTTACTATTGGGAGGAAAATAAAGTACTGCATCTCATCTCCCTGTGTGTTTCACACAGACACGCACATTGTCACTCCATCTCTGTCCGTTTCTCTTTTTCTGTTATTGTCTTTGTTTTTGTTTTTCTCTGTCACTTGCTCTGCTCAAGGACCTTTAAGTATTGTGTTGTGTTATGTCCTGAATCAGCCAAATCCCACATCATTCTCTACATGATGTTTCAACATGCTGTCACTGGGTCTTACTTCTTCACGTGTGGGCAAACCATGTACTACTTCTTCACGTGTGGGCAAACCATGTACTGCTGTGTTCTGTAAGTCCGATCGACAGCTGAACAATGATAGTGCGTAGCCAGGTAGCACGAGGGGAGGCAGTGGCAGTTCGCACACCTAAAATTTCTTTAGAAATTTCAGATTCTCTAGTTATTTCTGCTGTCCAAAATCTCCACTGGAGTCTGTTGCTGTTCCTGCTCCAGCTCAGGAAGTTCGACCTGCCCCAGGAGCTGCTGATACAGTTCTACAGAGGAACCATGAAGTCTGTTCTCTGCACCTCCATCACTGTCTGGTTTGGCTCAGCAACCAAACAAGACAAGACTTCAGTGGACAGTCAGGACTGCAGAAAGAATCATTGGAGCCAGCCTGCCCTCTACGGAGGACCTGTACACCTCACAGGTCAAAAGGAGGGCGGAGAGGATTTCTACAGACCCGTCACACTCTGGACACAAACTCTTTGACCTCCTCTCCTCTAGATGGTGCTACACATCCCTGTACGCCAGATCATCTAGATACAGAGACAGTTTCTTCCCCGGGCCATCACACTTATGAAAATCTACTCTACCTCTTTTACCTTGTATCTATGTATGTGTGTACATTTTTGTTTTTTTTTTTTTTTACTTGTGGTTTTGGTTTTACTCAGTTTTTATACTGCTTTGTACATCAGGGACCACTGGGCTGGAGTCAAATTCCTTGTATTTTTGATAATACTCAGCAATAAGGTTTATGCTTATGCTTGAATACATGCAGTAAACCACATGGTCTAGTAAAGCTCAGACTCTTGTAGGCTCTCTGAAGCTGTTCTGGCAGCACATAGTGGCCCAACACCTTATTAAGACCTTTATATTGTTTTTTCTTTAATTTCTCAGCCATCTGTAGAAGGTAGAGGAGTCAGTCAAAGTAATAGCAGCAGGAACACTCAAGTGTAAGACATATAAGGTAACCAGAGCAAGGGGGAAAAGTTCTTACCAAAAATCTGATTCGACATCAGCTCTTCTGATCACTGTAGTCACAGCTCTCTGATTGTCCTGCAAGTGGGGAAAAAATACCAGACACATAATGTCATAGTACAGAACCAGAAATATTAATTATCCAAGGATAGTTTTATATCCATAGAGAAGGAAATGAAGGATCAAACTCACCATGAACTCAGTGAAATGAGCCCCTTTTCTGTGACGGAGGACTGGAGGGAACTGGCCTTCATCTTGTCTGCTAGAACTTTTAGTGTTACTGCTGAAAAGACAAAATCTATTAGATTGGTCTCAACAGCAGAGAACAGACCCAGAAAATGAAGCAGTAGAAGCCATTATGAATACTTGCACATTTCCACACTTCTTCAGTCACTGAAACTACTGTATATCTAATTTAAACTATAAGAATGATGTGACACAAAAAAGCTACTTTTTCAAAGCTAATGTACAAAGGTCAGTTTCAACGATGATCTTCCGTGTCCCTTTTCTATAACTTCTAACTTCAGGTTTCAAAACCTCATTTTTCCTCTTAAATGTTTAATCTTTAAAGTTGCAATAATGTATTGATATGGCTAACATGTTAGCAGCCTACTGCCCATTTGCACATCCAGCAGAAACAGTCCTATTCAGTCCTTTTAAATGTCTCCAGCGGGAAATTCTCCTCTATGTTTGATGTTGAACAGGTGAGTTCAGTGGGTTTATCAGAACTTTCAGAGCACCTGGTTGATCTGGTGACACCTGCAGCTGTTGTTGGTATTGTCAAACATATTTTAATAATACAGCTGATATAGTTTTTGTTCAGCATCATGTGTATTCCCACTGGGGCAACAAACCCATTCTGACCAGCTACTCTGTCAGAAATACAACAGGGAAGGAGCAACTGGTGCACCTGTCTACAGAATAAAAACTGTGTGCCGTTACAACACATGACATTGTTACAATAAGACATATAGCCATAGAATTACTGAATTACCAAATTTCACCTGAAAGACTGTGTTGTGTCAATAATAATCTAAAATAAAGAAAATTTTGGAAGACTGTGGTAAAAAGGAAGAAACTGTTTCAAAGAGCAAAGCAAAGATGGGAGAACAACTTGAAATCTATGTAACTAATACTTATCCTTTGTACTGGGACACATAAAACAACCCCTCACTCTTGTGGAGAGAATATGTTTGAAGCTTATACTGTATGTCACAATATTTTAATGGGATTCATCTGGTTCCTCTGCATTTTGTGAGAATGAGGGTGAAAACTGTCTTATACATAATAACATGTATTAGGTATAAATCCTCTTGAATTTTTGGATAAAAAGGATATTTTCTACTGAGAAAACTGACTACCTACTTTAAAAGTAATTACAGAAACATGGAGGCAAAAGTCCAAGTGTAGAGGGGAAACTATGGGGCAAATTCAAAGCATGGAGTATATTCAAAACATTGTTGAGGGTTGTGAAACATAACATTGTGCTACAGTATGTAAATTGAAATCATCAAGGTTGTTTTTTTTTACTTTCCTTTTTTACTTTGTTGCAAATATTTTTATTCTGAGTTGGCAGCCAGCTGGAGCAAATAGCATGAAATAGCCATTATGAACTCATCAGATGACATGAGTAAACTGATGATAATAAAGTGCTTTTGGTCAAATCTTTGACTAAATATTGTCTTCAACACTGTAACAAATGTGTGTTGTCATGTAAACATTATTTCTTTTGAATCCCTTGTGTGTAAATGGGGAGTTACACACAAAACACTGTTAGTACCAAAAAAAAAAACTGCAATAAAAAGAATGTAAATTCATGTCAACAGCTACTGATACAAAATGCAGACTGTAGATAGTATCAAAAAGGCATGTGATATATGAAGGTCTGAGGATTATAACTAATTCCACTGATGAACCGAATCATGTTGTAATTATCATCCCATTCTTCAAGCCACAGTCTTTCAACCCTGATAAGGCCTGTCTTTATGTCCATCACCAGCCCACATGGATAACCTTGCTCGGTACATTTAAGGAAAAATTTGCACAAACTGAGAGAGGCTGGGTCAGAGCAGTCCCATCCGTTGCCATAACACTGCTTTCCCCCTGGGTCAAGTCCGTTTCTCAGTGTACCAGGGACGTGGCTAAGAATAGAAAGCCTACCTCCCAGACTCTGTGTTTTCTCTGGCAGAGCCAGGGCTCTGTGGCTCAGCCTCACTGGGATCACCGCCATCTGCTGTAACATCATCACCCCAGAACCCTCCTCTCTTCTCCCTGGGCAACAAACACTGCTCCTGAGGTTCAGATACTTTGTCTTGCTCCTGGTTTGTTTTAATCATCACCTAATAAGAGAAACACAGAGAGAGAGAGAGAAATCTTAGTTGCCTGCTTAGTAACATACATGAGCTTAGTGTATCTTTGCAAGTTGTTGTCCTACTTGCAAGGCTGGCTTAGTATGGAAACAGTGTGTGGGTCAGCAATCAGTCACTTATGAGCTCGTAGCTCCAAGGCAGGACATTTCTACAACTTGCAAGAAGCCCACAGCAATGTACGGTGACAAGAAAAAGTATGTGAACCATTTGGAATTTCCTGGTTTTTTTAAATGACTTGGTCACAAAATGTGATCTGAATTCTACAGAATAATGTCAGGGTGGCTGTCTGCCGGCTGAGGCGACAGGGACAGTAATAGATGTAAATCTATTAAAGAATGGTTTCAGGGTCCCCAGAGGATGAATCCCAATGTTTTGGTGGACCTTTTCTCTAGCATTACCTTCAGGCCTAAACTTAGTTTTAATGGGCTGATTGCCATTAAACCTATTGAGTATATTCATGTTCCTGGGCAAATAAAAGCTTTTCATTTGGGACATTATGAGCTTTCTCTTGGTAGCATCCTCAGGCCAAAATATTATTTGTCATTGCTGTCATTGTGTGTACAGCATGTTTATATTTTATGGTACACTATAAACACAGTCCTGCCTCTAGTGAATGCTTTGAGGGATTTTGGCTATTTAGGTTTCAGTCTGCTATAAACGTGTTAGCTATATCCTCTAAACTCTGACAACCCTTGTTGCAGACAACAGAATCAAGAGTGCTGGATCAGACAATATTTGTAACTTTCTGACTAACTGTGTCCAGGTTTGTGGAAGCATATCTGCATTAATACACTGTAAACTCTGTTGCCTTGGTCAGATGACACAATATACAGCCAGCTTTGTTTGAAGCGCACTCAGGACGCTCTTTAAGGAGAAATAAGCAGAAAAAAACCTTCTCCTGATAACTGTTAATCTAGCACAGTGTTATAACTGTAGTCTGATGTGTGTATTCAGCTATTCTCCCAGTCCTCTGTAGACAAAACTCCACAACTTGTACCGTGTGACAAATTAAAGTTATTGTTTATCATCTCTACATATAATCTTATTGCTATAAAAAAAAAACTAGGTAGATTTTACCACAATGCCATCTTTAATGGCTGTGAATATATATATTTTTAAATTATGGGACTTTAATCTTGTCAAAAATACAAATAAAACTTTGGACTCAAATGACAAAAAAAAACTGGAGTTTAAATAATTGTCCCCGTTTCTGTGTGTTGTCATGATATCTTGCTAGTGCTTAGAAATCCAATGTAAAGTCTCCATGCAGTATTCACTGTTTAGCTGTCTAAACTGTTCTTCCAATACGTAATTCACAATAACAGAGACAAATAGCACGAACACAGTGGTGTGACTGTGAATGATGAATGGCAGTGGCTCATCTGCTTGTTAGCTGTTATACTGTCAAAGTGTGAAATGTCACATTGCTTCATGATCCAGTTTGGGCAGCTGGGTGATCAGACACACACACACACACATACACACAGGCAGTGTGAAGGCAGTGTTTTTCTATGACGCCCAGTAAGAGTGTGATTACCTTTAGACATATTTAGTTGTAGACTTAAGTATTGGACAAACTGAAGCTTTGACCTGATGGTGGTGCCAGGTGTAAACACAACAGATCAAAAACATTTTTATCAAAACAGATGAAATATATAAATAGCAATTTGTTTGAATTCATCATCTAAGGCTCAAAGGTATCTATTCAAAAATTCATTTCAATATAATTAAAAAGTGAAACTGTTGGACTTACTGAATCACTGTTAAATAAGCTTCCATTTACCTTGTCATTCTCTTCGTCACCCAGCAGCCGGAGTGGCTGATCGTCTAGCAGAGGCTGTGAAGCTGGTGCGGGCTGTAGCGCGGATACACTCAAAACAGAAGGCCAACTCTGCATTTCAGTGTCGAGTGGCTCTGGAAACATGGGGTCCTCTTTGTCAGGATAGAACAGATCCATGGGTTCAATAGGGTCGCCAACTAGATCATCTGTGGGAGAACTTTGATCAAAGTCTGTATAAAACATGTCCGTGTTTCTGGACATGCTAGCTGGGTCATAACACACAATCCCTGTCTTACCATTCAATTCCAGATTGACTGGATCCAGTGCGCTCTGCTGTACATTGGCTGCCGCCTTTTGAAAAAAGGTGTTACTGAGGTTTTCTTTTTTTGGCATCTGTTGATGTCTGAGCTGTGAAGTCCTTGTCAGTGTTGCCTGTCTGAGACATGTCGTGAAGAAACTTACATTCCTGTATGGCTTCACTTATTTCCATGTTATCAGTTGCATATGGAACACAAGTGTCTTCATTTGAACAATTCCTGTCATGTTCATCTGTTTCATCAAAAGGCACATTTTCCACATCCCCTGTTTGCTCTGAAGCTGGTGGTTTAACATTTTCTGATATTAGGCAGGAAGGATTTTTGCCATCATTGTCTCCAGAGTCACAACTCAGTTCATCTGGCCTTTGAGGTCTGTTGACGTTTGTGTCAGTTCTGTCGCTTCCACTTGCCTCTGTGTGGTGTACCTCTTCATCCCCAGCATGAGCTTCTCTTTCTGGATCACATGTTCCCTCTTTGTTCTGCTCTTCCGGCTCACTGGAGATGGAGATCAGAGGAATTCTCATCCCCATACTTGGTTCCGAGCATGTGCTTGATGCTCCCTCTTGGTTGATTACATGCATGTTTGCTAAAGCATCACTAGTTTTTGTTCTGATGCTTTCTTGTGGAACTGAGTGGCCTCCTTCACTGGCTTCATCATGTGTTTCTAGAACCACTTCATCCTTTTCCTGTAAAATCCCTGACTTATCTCTTCGGTCCACTCTCTTGTCCTCTAAAGAAGGGTCTGTTTTCTGACATTCATTTTCCTCTTCAGCCCCTTCAGAGTTATTTTTTTCATTTAGACTTTGAATTTGCCCATTACTTTGTCCTTCATAGCCCTGTGCATCCTTGGCGAAATCCACGGTACTCTTTAAACATTCAGGTTCTTTGTCAATGCTCTCTTCAACACTTGTTTGCATCATGAGTTCTTCAAAATGGCCAGAGGATGGCTGCTCATTGCTGGAACTTAGCTGGGACTTAGCCTTTTGCTTTCTGGGTACTTCATCTTTTTCAAGTAGACTTGTATCCTTCTGTTTACAGTCTGCTTCTTCTATAAAACCAACACTGCTCTGACCAGTTATCTGTTCTAGTGCTGTGTATTGGCCGTAGTTCTCAAAGTCTGTCTTTATCCCTTTCACTGCTTCTGCGTACTTTTTCTCAGAATGCCCTTGGCATTGGGTGCTCTCCAATGAGCTCAGTGAGTAAATCCCTTCATCGATATATGACTCAGTAATCGACTGCTCATCGGGGGCTTTATCTTCTATGGACGGGACAAATCCTTCATCAAGCGCAGTAACCTCCACAGGGGTGGCACGGTACACATCCCAGGCAGTTCCACTGTCACACAAAGAACTATCACTTTGACTCTCACTAAGTTTCTCTGGCATCACCCCAACCTCACTTTCCACCCAGGAATCTGGTGAGTTGATTGCTGAGTCACCGACTACTGACTCAGGCACTGAGGAGCCAGTGGGTGAGGGAGTGTAAGACAGCTGTGTGGATTTGGAGCCTGAGTTGGTTAAAACCTCCCTGACAGGTTCCTGGGGGTCTTCAACCACACTGCTGGAGATGTCCTCCACATGGGGGGAATCTGCTAAGTCTTCACTAGACCACAAACGAGCTGGAGCCAGCCTACAAAGAGGGGACATTACACTCCTGTCCTCTGACATAGAGGAAATCAAGATTTTGGGCGGGGGCTGGTTAGAATCCCTCTGGAACATATAAGACCTCTCTTTCACTCTGCTTCGATAAGCGCCCTTCCTTATGTGGTCACAGTCACTGTCAAGAAAGTTGAGTCGGCCCATAGAGACGCTTTGTTCAATAAGATGTCGGGGCTCCTCTGACTGAAACAGAAACAAAGAGGTTGTCAGAAACCTATTAGTGCTCACATTCAAAATTTGATGTCTGAAATAAGTCATCCATGCACTGTAAGCAGGGATTCCTACCTCTATGCCAGGGAAATGCTCCAAGAACTGTGACACGTATGTTATGATGCACTGCTCATCTGGTGTGTTGATGGTCACATCTGGGCAGATAAACAACAATTAACCACACTGACATTTCATAGAAAGGCCTTTCAGACTTAAACTTTGGGTACTGAATCCTGGCATTAAACAAACACGGTAATAAATTATTAAATACTGTAGATCAATAACCCTCAATGCTATCGGTTCTACTATCGGTGCTGGAGAAGCTAAGGAAACAGATGTTCATTGTTTATTATTGCGACATCAAGGTTATCTTGCACAAACTCCACTTCTAATTAATATAATCATGATGCATTTTCACTTTTCCCAATCCAGAAGACTGATCTGTCTCTCGGAGTCTGTCTGCGAGGGGTGGGGGGGCCACTCTGTCCCACACACAGTGCAACACCACACAGTGCACACACATGGCAAGAACTTAAGTTAAGTACAGTATGTGTGGTTGCTTGGGCACTGATGGGATGTTTGAAAAAGGCAGCAAAACTGTGCATTTCACAATGAATAACCTGAAATCAAAATACATAGGGCAAAATATGAGACTGGTGGTGGGAAGAGAACGGGACATTTTCACCACTTCTTGCATACCAAATTCCAAATTATGCAGAAAAACTGCAGTGCCATGCAAAATGGTCCAGCAGTGTTACCGAGAGGGTTATGTACAGGACATCTGGTAAGGTTGGACAACACTGTTCACATACAGTAAGAAAATACTAATAAACTGGTTTAAATTTATTTTTGCCTTTCACAATTTAACTGAAAGAGATATGTCTTAACATAGCTATAAAACAGTAGTAGAAAGTAGTTACTATGGGACCAGACTGCATGTTACACTGCTTAAGAATATGTAGGTAGCTGATACTTGTGTGGCATTAGCTAATGAGAGACAACTCAAAACATGTCTCTGCTTCATTTAGGCTTAAGAAGGTCCCTGTAGTTTCATGTAGATGTACAACATGAATTTCAAGCAAGAATAACCATGTACATAGTGCATCACTCTTGGGCTGCTTACTCTGCAGCCTCGTTTTGGTGGCACACACACAACTGTTACAAATGTGCTAGAATGACCTGGTTATAGTTAATGATCTAATGATAAGAAACTTGTTGAGAAGGTCTTGCTTACACATAGGTTATACAGGTTGCTAGGCCATGGCAACACCTTTCAGTTTTGGTTTTAACCCTTAAGCAAATACTCAAACATTGTGGAAACATTTTGATGTTGATTACTACTGGGACTGGTCCTGGTTTCCCTTCTGTCAGAGCATTACTAATTTATTATATAGAAATGCTGCACTAAATAGGTTCGTCATGATAATATAGGTCAAAAGGGGCTGTAACCAGATTAGGCTGCTATTTATACACAGCTATTTCTTGGTACCTTCAGGTTCCAGGAGGCGTGGGATACCCAGGCTGTAGTGGGCTATCCTGAAGGCATCCTCCAGATTCTCCCTGGCACTTCTCAGCAGGGCCTTCCTCATGTCTACCAGGCTGGGGTCAATGGACTTGATGACAGCCAGGAAGGCCAGACCACTTGTCCAGCTCTTCCCAAAGTCCTGAACTGCCACACCATACCTATGACAACAGGGATGTTCACAGACCACGTGGCTGATAGTTTGGTAGGGACTATTGTTTTTACTAGATTGTCCAGAGTAATGATGGCACTGTCTCTGCAAAGATGTTGCTGCAGAATCTTCCAAATGTCATTATTTTAATACTGTAGAAAAATTTCAATTCCATTCACCTCCACTGCTTTGGTAATGAGAAAGCATCTCAACTTAAATCTAACTAACTAAATGGATTTTTTTATGCATTTATCTTTGGTAATTTGTGTGACAACTCTTAGAATTCTCCTCTGCAAAGCCCTGTCAAGTCCTAAAAGCAACATGGGTAAATTGTGCACAGCCCCTCTCTCATGGACCCTGCTGCCATGTCATGGCCTACATTTTGCATTTGTTTGGACAAAGTGACAACATTTCTGAAAGCAGATATTTCAAGTATTGTGTGCGAGTCAGCAGGGCTGTGAATGAAATGAATATACCATATATTCACTAAAAAAAGAAAAACTCAACAGAATACTAAGAAATTCTTCCAAAATGGCAGCCCACACTCACTTGCGTGTACGCTTCTGTACCCACTGCAGCAGTTTCCTGATAGCCTTGTTGTTCTCTCGCATGGCTGTAGACGCTGACTGTGATGACTCTGGTGGGGTGCTGCAGTGGGATGTGTCTGAGTCAGACACGCTGGTGGGAATGGATGATAGGCTGGTGGAGGAGGGGAACTGGCTCCTGATGTTCCCAGTCAGCTCCTTAATCTGGGGGAAGACAGAGGGGCACATCCCAGGTCTCTCACATGCATCCATGTTTGTCTCACACTTTGTGTCTTTCCCTGGTATCTTAGTCCCGCCCACATAAGATGCAAAGAAAGATGCAAGGAAAACAATGCAAGGAGAGAGGAATCAAGGAAACACAATTTTAGAAAAATTAGATGTCCTGTCCTGTGATCCTTCATCAACCAATAAACTGATTTTTGATAAAGAAACGTGTCTTGGCATTGCCTTGTTGTTTAGTAACATACTTAAGGGAAATGTTAATGTTCTTCAAGCAGCTTTCTTTTGATTGTGGCAGGGTTTGGGTTTCTCACAGGGGATTAATACACTCCCTGGCCACTTTATTAGGTACACCTCTACAATTGTATGCACTGCAATGCAACATTTCAGTCTTAACATTTGTGTTTATGAAGCTCAGAATGTTACAGGTTTTGGTGAAATTGTCATAAAATGTATAAATTCAATTCTATGTTTAATAGACTACATTATATTCAGAATTGTCCATATATTTTTATCCTCCCCAACTACATACATGAGAGGGTCAGAATATTAGGAACACCTCTGAGCTTCATGAACACAGATGTTAAGGCCAAAATGTTGGACTGAACTGCATAGAACTCTACAGGTGTACCTAATAAAGTGGCGTGAGTGTGTATACTGTAACTAGGTCCAAGTATATTCATCAGTCTGTAGTTGTTCACAGCAAAACATAAATGTAGTTCTAACATGTTAATGCAGAGTTTCACCTGTAAAGAAGCAATAACCTGCCATTACAAACAAATTTTGTAAGATACACACAGGAAACTACCTTTTTTCAGAAACTGGCTAGCAAAAGACATAAGATTTAAAACATGAGAGCATTTACAAGGCTGGGAAGGCCTATCTAAACTGGTAACATTAAGAAAGACATACTTGAACCCATACCGAGGAATAAACATAAGATCAATCAGTCTCTGCTGCACAGCTTTTGTTTCTTTTTTTATTCTGTCTCTTGTTGTGTTCAGTTTAATGAGAGGAACGGTGCTTTCCATTCTGCACAAGAAAAGAATGGTGCAAAATACTGACAGATGCTATGAGTCTGGTGACTGAACTAAGCCAATGAACTACCCAGCTTGTGAGCCATCAGCTTGGAGAGTTTTATTTTTCTTGTTCAATTACTTTAATTGAACCAAATAGTGTACAATAGTGAACTAAATGCCAGAGGGTAATAAACAGAACAGGAGACCGAAAATAGAAAGACATTTTAGAGATACTGTGACTGACTAGCACTAGCCCAGCTAGGCTGGCTAATAAGGTAAGTAAGTAAGTAAGTAAATTTTATTTATATAGCACCTTTCACAGACAGAGTCACAAGGTGCTTTACAAAGTCAAAGGATAAAAAGAGATAAATAATATACATAAAAAGTGCTCACAAAATAAAATGAATAAACCCAATCAATTAAAAAACTGTCTAAATAAATGTGACTTCAGCTGTTTTTTAAAATCATCAACAGATTCGGTAATGGTTAGCTCACCTGCTACAACAGTTTCATCAAGTCAAGTAAAGAGTCAATAATCTTTATTGTCATTATGCATAGCACAAGGAATTTTTTTCTGGCAGCTCTTGGTTTAAAAGACACATTATTTACATAACACAAAACTGTATAAGTCAATATAAAATATGAACAAATTAAAGGGCTATACAGCAGCAAGAGTGTAGTAACATTATAAGGTGCAGCTCAGTGCAAATCTCAGTCTTTAGGAAGAGGTGTGAGCATGGGTGTGTGTCTGCAGAGGTCCAGTATTCTGTCTGTATCTGTGCATAGGGGGGAGGCTGTGTGTGTGACTGGGGGTTGGGTGGGTGATTGATTTCACAGCTCTGGGGAAGAAGCTGTGTCTCAGTCTGTTTGTTTTAGTCTTTATATTCCTGTACCTTTTCCTGGAGGGAAGAGGCACAAACAGACTGTTGCCCGGGTGGGTGGGGTCTGCAGCAATCTGTCCAGCCCTCCTCTGGATCTGGTCATTGTATAGTGAGTCTAGATCCAGAAGAGGACTCCCTACAATGCCCTGAGCTGTTCTCACCACCCGGGTCAAGTCCTTTCTGTCCTGTGCAGTGCAGCTCCCGTACTACACTGTCGCACTGAGACAGAGGATGCTCTCTACTGTTGCTCTGTAGAAGTTTGCGAGCAACTGAGGGGAGAGACCAGCGCGTTTCAGCTTCCTGAGGAAGAAAAGCTTTTGCTGGGCTTTCTTCACCAGGTAGGATGTCTTCAGAAACCAGGTCAGGTCAGATGTGATGTGGATGCCCAGGAACTTGATGTTATCCACTCGCTCCACCACCTCCCCGTGTATGAGAAGAGGAGCATGTTTTGTCTTCCTGGACCTCCTATAATCCACAATAACCTCCTTAGTCTTGTTGATGTTCAAGACAAGATTGTTATCTGAACACCACCTTGTCAGGTGCTGGATCTCCTCTCTGTAGTGAGTCTCATCATTGTCTGAGATAAGATCCACTATGGTGGTGTTGTCCGTGAACTTTACTACTGTGTTTGTGGAGTGAATGGCATCACAGTCATCGGTAAACAGAGTGAAGAGAACTGGACTGAGCACACAGCCCTGTGGTGTGTCTGTGTTCAGGACCAGTGTGGATGATGTGCAGCTTCCGATTCTCACCACTTGAGGCCTGTTAGTGAGGAAGTCCTTAATCCAATGACACATCATTGCAGGCATTCCCAGATTGTGCAGTACCAGTTTCATTGTACCAGTTTCTCTGGGATTACAGTGTTAAATGCCGAACTGAAGTCAACAACTAGCATCCTGACATAAGTATTAGGATGCTCCAGGTGGGACAGGGCTGTGTGTAGTGCTATTGAGACAGCATCCTCTGTTGATCGATCCTCTCAAAGCACTTCATGATTACTGGTGTCAGAGCAACAGGGCGGTAATCATTGAGACAGGTGACAGCTGATTTCTTGGGCACAGGCACAATGATGGAGGACTTGAGGCACACAGGGACTGAAGCAAGATGCAGGGACAGGTTAAAAATGTTCAAGAAAACTCCTGCCAGTTGGTCAGCACATAGCTTCAAAACCTGGCGTGACACTCTGTCTGGTCCTGCAGCTTTGTTGGTGTCGATCCTCCCCAGGGTGGAGCTCACCTGGTGTACCTGCAGGACAAGCGGCTGGTGCTGTTCCTCACCTCCAGCTGAGGGAGTTGTACAGTTCCTCTGCTGCCAAGTGTATCGAAGCATGCAAAGAAACTATTCAGAGTGTCAGGGAGGGTGGGATCATGTCTAACCTGCTGGTTGTTGCCTCTGTAGTCTGTTATTGTTTTGATGCCTCTCCACATACTCTGTGTGTTGTTATTCATGAAGTGCCCCTCAATGCGCTGTTTGTACCTGCTTTTGGCCAGCCGGATGCCCTTCTTTAGTTCTTTCCAGGCCCTGCTATAAGCCAGCCTGTCACCTGATGTGAAGGCAGCGTCCTGAGCTTTGAGCACAGGTTACACTGTACTGTCCAACCATGGTTTCTGGTTTGGAAAAACCCTGATGGACTTTGTAGGTAGGACAGCATCAGTAAAGAACTGCTGTCCAGAACAGCTGATGTATAAGCCTCCAAGTCTGAGCCCTCTTTGATCACCCCCAAGTCAGTGTGTCAAAACAGTCCTGTAATGCTGAAGAGGCCTCCTCCGTCCACACCTTAACTGTTTTAGTGATTGGTTTTGTCCTGCAGATCAGAGGTTTATATGCTGGGATCAGCTCCACAGAGATGTGACCTGACATGCCCAGCTGTGGAGCTTCTATGGCCGGCCTGCTGATCAGGCAGTACAGCTCCTCCAGCGCTAATTTAGCATTAGCTCGCGGTGGTATATAGATAGCTACAATCAGACTTTCAGGACTGAGCAAATCTCTGTCACCGTTTTAAAAGGTTTGCATTTCACTGCCAGATATTTCAAGTCAGGGGAGCAGTGTGTTCCAATGATACTCGTAGCTGTGCACCAGAAGTTGTAGATGTACAGCGCCAGACCTCCGCCTCTCTGTTTAGCAGATGCTGCAGTCCTGTCTGCTCAAAACAAGGAGCGTCCCTCCAGCTCCAACGCAGCATCCAGGATGTTGTCATCCAACCAGGTTTCAGTTATAATTGCCACACAGCTGTCGATCCTCCGTGAGACGATCCGCAGCCGAATCTCATCTATTTTGTTGGTTAATGACCTGGTGTTTGTGAGGAAGAAACTAGGAAGCGCCGGCCTGTGTGGGTTAGCATGTAGCCTAGCGCGCAGGCCACTCCTCTTACCCCGCTTTTGTTTACGGTGTCACCTCCGTCTCCTAGGCCACAAAGGGGGGATGGTGAGAGCCGTAGTGGTCCGGTGTAAATAAAGCCCGGTTTGTGGATGCGTAAAGTTCGTATTGCTTCCCAATAATAAGTAGTTCAGCTCCATACTGGATGGTGGCTTCAGAAAACTGTGGTGACAACAAAAACATGAACAAAAGTACACATAAAAAAACAAAAAGCCGAGAGCCCCGAGCCGCTGTGTGCATACACGCCACCATATTTCTATGTCTATCCATTTAACTAATTTGAAAGCCTTACTCTGAGTCTCTCACGGACATGCAATCTACTACAATGGCTTTAGAAACATATTTGGACTACGTATCTCCCATAGATCTCTCTGAGTTGACATCAACAATGTCCAGGCTGCTCAAAGACGTCTTGCCCCTAATCAACACGTCCATATTAGATCTGATCAACCTCTCTATTAACAGGCTATGTTCCGCAGACTTTTAAGGTTGCTGTAATTAAACCTCTACTCAAAAAGCCTACTCTTGACGCAGGTGATCTAGCTAATTATAGACCGATATGCATAGACCGTTTATTTCTAAAATCCTTGAAAAAGCTGTTGCAAAGCACTTATGTGACCAGTTCCACAAGAATGATTTGTTTGTAGATTTTTATTCTGGTTTTAGAATCAATCATGGTACAGAAACTGCACTGGTGAAAGTCACCAACGATATCCTCTTAGTTCTTAAAGACATAAAGGCTTGGATGTCCTGTAATTTCTTACTTCTAAACTCTGACAAAACTGAAGTTCTGAAGGCTTGTCCAATCCACATGTTGAAGTGTCCATGAGCAAGACACTGACTGTGTGTGAATGTGTGAGTGCGAATGGCCAAATAGTGTGAAAGTGCTTTGACTGTACTGCAACATATAAGAAAGCGCTGTGCACGTATAAGACCATTTAAATAGTGAAGTTGCTCATCAGCTCCTCTGACCAGTTTAAAGACCACACCTCTGTAAAATGCCATCAAAGAAGCCTAGCGTACCTTGGCAGAATGACCAGAATTGTGGAAATAGTTGTTTCCGTTCAAGACACTGTACTGCAGAGTGGATTACATAAACTACCCAGTGAACTGCATTTTAATGGGCTTTTGTGAATAGAACGGGCACAGACTGTGAATACACACTTTATTTTTATACTTAACCTCTTTTTGAGTGAAAAGAGAGTCAGAGGAAAAGAGGGGAAATGGAAACTCAAAGTACCAATGAAAGTGGATGAAGGAGTTTAAATAAGAGAACAGAGTAAATGGGATTACCTGAAAGAAGAGGATGATGTTCCAGATGAGACCAAGGATGATGGAGGAGTTTCCATCAGCAACATCAGCTGCATCAATACTGACCAGCTTTACCTGAGAACATGCACATTCCACATGCGTCAACAATTCAGCCATTAATCAAACAGTATCACAGGTAACTGGCTGTGTGTTATGGCCACAGCCAACACACACCCCATGAGTTTAACCACCCGTGTATGCAGAAACCATGTGTAGTTGTCAAAGTGTAACTGGCATTAAGATTTTGTCCACTTTGTCTGCTCAAAAGGTCTTGATTGGTGTGGCACCTAGCCCGGCTCTTCAACCGACTCAAGTCAATTCAGCTGCTGCTTTGTTACTTAAATGCACCGGAGCTGTCTGAGTTTTTAAAAGGTGATGTCAGTCCTTGAGCAAGGAATGATCAAATAAAGGAAGTGATGAAACCCAAATTGCATCCACATTTCCCTCACTTGCATCTTGAGTCTTCATCCCCACCCACATAAACACATTTTAAGAGGTGTCTCTTTATTTTTGTCCTGCCCAGCTACATACATGAGCGGCAAAATATTAGGAACACCTCTGAACATAATGGAGTCCAGTACAACATCATCTTTAACTGTGAACCCAATAATAAACATATAATTAAATGCATACATATATGGCAAGTTCGCCAATGACCAAAACATTTTGAGCTTCATAAACACAGATGTTAAGGTGGAAGTGTTGTATTGAACTGCATACAATTGTACAGGTGTACCTAATAAAGGGACCGGTGAGTGTAGGTAGTAAGACTGTGGAACTTACGTTTCGCTCTTCAAGGAAAGAGAGGGCCTTTGCGATGTTGTTGAGTCTGAAAATACGATGGGAGGACTTCTTGAACCCATGAAGCTGGAAGGCGATTCAGAATAAAAAATTTTAATCAAATGTAATAAATGCTGCTTATTCAACAACACCTACTGCTACAACCAATTGTGCCATGTGAGCTCCTAATGTGATTTTTATACATAATACTGTACAGGTACATGTATGAAAAATGTGGCATTAGAAACAAAAAGTCCGACCAGCTTGGAGCCAGAGAGCTCCTCCAGCAAGGCCATGAGGATGCGTCCATCCTGGATGTCCTGAAAAAGGTCATGGACCTCAATGGGTGGGTCACACTGAGGAGGATGAGACAGAAAGATTGGTTAGAGGTAAAAATACAGGATATTTCATCAAAATAGATACCACAGGAGAGATGTATTTTTAAAGTCTTTGACCCCAATTACATGCTGGATATTAATAGCACTGGATATCAAAATGGTCAATGAGAGAAGTGTCAATGCAACCATGAAGCATTACAGACAGTTTGACCTTTGAATGCACTCTAGCCAAACAAGGATAAGGCCATGTTCAGAATGAGTTTCAAAGGCATGAAAAAACATGGCCCTCTTCAGGTGGGGGATTGTGTTTACCGCAGCCGGCACCAGCACCACAGGGGGCTCCAGAAAAATGACAACCCCATGTGACCGAAAAGTTGGATCTGGTTCAATCTTTGCCACACTGCCTTTGCGTTAACTAATCATGTATGGGGGATGTTTGAAACATGGACCTACACAGGAAGAAGAGTCTTGTTTACATTGTCAACATGAGCATTCACTGCTATTCACTGTCGAATTTGGGCCACAGTTAATGCATAAGCATAAACTTTATTGCCAAGTATCATCAAAAATACAAGGAATTTGACTCCAGCCCAACAGCCCCTGATGTGCACAGCAATAAAAACAGAACATATACTAGTTAAAAGAGCAAAACATTGACTACTGTTCATGAGTGTAATGGCCCAGGGGAGGCAACTGTCTCTGTGTCTAGACCAGGGGTGTCAAACTCAATGACACAGGGGGCCAAAACTCAAAGCACACCTTAGGTCACAGGCTGAACAGGATAAACATTTATTGAACAGACTAAAACTAAACGTTTTTTGAACATAAATATGAATCGAAACAGACAGGATACAATATTATTCCAAAATAAATAAACTTAAACTTAAAGTCAGCAACTGTATTTCTGCTAAGGCTTACATTTGCAAACACCTGCTTTTTGTCTGGACACAAGACGTCGCACACTTTCATCATGCAGCTCTTCAGAAACTTTCCCTCGGTAAATGTCCGGGCTGATTTTCTCCTCTCCACAATAAAACTTGCTTTCACAGCAGCTTCACTGTGTGATTTGGCTTTGGTGAAAACGTCTGCTGTGATGTCAGATTCCTCTTCAACTCCTCTACCTTCTGTAGCTTCTGCTCTGCATTCACGTTTCTCAGCTTGTCCTGATGTTTTGTCTCGTAGTGTCGTCTTAGGTTATATTCCTTAATTACAGCCACATTAGCTCCACAAATAAGACACACAAGTTTACCGGTAATGTCAGTAAACATATATACTCAGCCTCCCAACGGTTTTGAAAGGCTCTGTTTTCAGAATCAACTTTCCTCTTGGCCATTGTTAGGGGCTAGCTTTGACTTGAAATTAGGGTTGTATACATCAACAGACGCTTGATTGATCTGAAGTAATTGACGTGGGAATGATCGCAGGTAGCCTATTGTTCAGTAAGGCAGCTGTTGCGCTGCATTATGGGATTTGTAGTTTGTGTTTTATCGGTGCTTTATATCGCCGGGCCATTAAAAAAAAAAAAAACATATATAAAATGATGTCGCGGGCCGGATGTGGCCCGCGGGCCTTGAGTTTGACACATGTGGTCTAGATGATCTGGCGTACACAGACCTGTAGCGCCGTCCAGAGGGGAGTTCAAAGAGTTCGTGTCCAGGGTGTGAGGGGTCTGCAGTGATCCTCTTTGCCCTCCTTTTGACCCGTGACATGTACAGGTCCTCCATGGAGGGCAGGCTGGCACCAATGATTTTTTTCCGCAGTCCTGACTGTCCGTTGAAGTCTGTTCCTGTTCTGTTTGGTTACTGAGCCAAACCATTCCACTATCATTTCCACTGTTTTCAATATGTTCAGCTCCAGGTTGTTATGACCACACCACAGGGTCAGCTGTTCAATTTCCCCATCTATAGGCCGACTCGTCACCGTCTTGGATGAGGCTGATGACTGTTATGTCCTCTGCGAACTTCAGGATTTTTACAGAAGGGCCTCCTGAGGTGTCAGTCGTTGGTACAGAGGAAGAACAACAGTGGAGAGAGCACACATCCCTGGGGAGCACCTATGCTGATAGTCCGGGTGCTGGATGTGGTTTTCCCCAGCCTCAACTGCTGCTTCCTGTCCATCAGAAAGCTATTGATCCACTGACAGGGGGCAGGCACAGTGAGCTGGGTCAGTTTGGAGTGGAGGATGTCTGGGTTGATGGTGTTGAACGCTGAGCTGAAGTCCACAAATAGGATCTGAGCATAGGCCCCTACAGAGTCAAGATGTTGCAGGATGTAATACAGTGCCATGTTGACTGCATCATCCACTGACCTATTTGCTTTGTAGGCAAACTGCAGGGAGTGGAGCCGGGGATGTGTGATGTCCTTCAGTTGGGCCAAGACCAGTCTCTCAAAGCACTTCATAATTACAGATGTCAAAGTGACATGTCTGTAGTCATTCAGTTCCCTGATGGAGGGTTTGTACAACAGGGAGAAAACACTTCTAGATGAATTGTTGATTGATTTGTTCGTATTTGTGCTAAATCTTAGTTAATGCAGTTTTAAACAGTTGTTTTTATCTGTCAGTGCCAAAACATTGGTGGTAGAAATTGGTGCTAAGGTAAAGCAGTCTATGATAGCAGCATGGCTAACCAAAACACACTGGAAACACATGGGCTGGAAATGTGAATGAAGCCAATCACATCGACTCTTTACAATGTGGCCATATCATACATGCTTACAACGCTCCCCCTGCAACTCCTCACCCTCCCATCCAATGTAGCCCCTTGCTTAAAAATATAGCTAGCAGGGAGTTGCATGTTACCATACTCAGTCTAAATGCCTGATTAACAGGGGTGCAAAGTCCTGAGGGTACAGTATATCTCAGTGCTCTATGTGGAGTAGTTGTGAACAGTTATGCCATCAAGATTATTATTATCTATTTCTACTGAAACCTCTGTGATTAGCCAATCGCTAATGGGGTCTTAAAGATATTCAAATAGGCTTTTAGGTGTCAGGAAGTGGGGCAATCTGGAGGTTATGTAACTTTTCCAGTAATGTGTTCAGCAGAGATGCTAAACAGTGCCAGCAACCAAATCAAAACCATGAATCTGTGCCACCCTTCAACACACTGGGTGGCAGTGAACAGCTCTTCATACAGCACTTCAAATTACTTCTGCAGAGAAATCAAAACACCAAGCTGTACACTTTCAGTAATTCCAAGAACATACAGTAATGTGGAGGCGTTATTACAGGGAAACGTAAGTGAAATCAAATGCCCAGCTGCACAATGTTAACTCATGCAGAACATGCTGTGAGTTTGATTGATTTGTTTTTGGATTCACTTTCCAGTTGAACTGGATGGGAAAGTGTGTCCAAACTTTTGACTGTTAATGTATACACATTTATCTTTAAAAATCAATCAAACTCACAGCATGTTATGCATGAGTTAACATTTATCCCTGATATCACAATAAGTTGTTCACTTTGTGATTTGTTTTGAACATGGTGAATGACTGAATGGTGACATGAAGGTGGTGGGGTGGTGGGGGGTGAAGTGACCAGAAATTTCCAAGAAGACAAATATATGATTGTCAGTTAGTGGGTCAGAGATTTGATGCAGGGCCAAACAGTAAATAGAAGAGGAGCTCATTGTGAGAGAAAACAAAAGACTTGATCAGACGCTCAGACTCTCAGCTCACCCTGACTCACCCCTGCTTTGGAACAGAAAACAAAAAAACAAAAGAAAAGGTCAAGAGATTCCACAGAAACGCAGCCTGTCAGTGCAAATACCATGACGTTAGGCACTGCTCAAGCTCAGCAGGTCTAAATACACAGGTGTATAGTAACTATGGCAGAGTGTGAAGATATTGCTTGCATTTCATTGTGCAGTCACTTGAGGCGAGTGTACCAGAGTCGCATAGCAGTGCAGAGGCATGTTGAAGACAAAGCCTGAGAAGGGGTCAGTAGGCTGCACATAAGTGAGAGAAGGAAGCGAAATGCTTAACTGATATGCTTGACATACTTTTCAGCCAGACCTACTTTGTAGTAGCAATGAAAGGCCTATTAACTGATTAGTTTTCCATCTCAGGCTTCTTCACTGCTGTATGTTTTTAAGATAAAATCACATTTATGTCACACAGTAATACAGTATTTAAACTCCACTGAATGAAAATGGTGGCTCTGCTCTTTATTTACTTATGTATGTGGTGAGTCATAGTATTGCAGCTCCATAGATGATGACTTTTATAGCGATCACACAAAAGCTTAAATCAGACTGAATATACTCACAGCTGCATGAACTGACTCTGATCAGCTTGAACTTCCATGTCAGGTGTTGGTCAACTCACAGTTCAGGGTTAAGTTGTGAGTTCTTTGATACACCTGCTGCCTGGGCTAGTTTCGAGTCCCATTCACCAACAATCAGAATAAAGATTCAGCTTTATTGGCCAGGTGTGTTGGGCACACAAGGAATTTGACTCTGGTACAGTGGCTCTCAGTGTGTATGTACAATGCTCTTCCTTAAGGCAACATGTAAGTAAACAAGATAAGACTGAGAGGACAAGAAGAATAAATGAATGTGCAAACAAAAAGGAATGTACGTTGGAAAGTAAAGATAAAATACTTATTAATATAGAAATATATATACACACAGTTTAGTTTTACAGAGGTATATTTACAGGCATTGCACCGAGGGATGTCGTTCTGTTATACCTTCATGGGTTCAGTGTTAATCAGAGTGATGGTGTGGGGGAAGAAACTGTTCTTGTGTTTGGTTGTTTGGGTGGCGCTACAGGTCATTGTATGCCACCAAGAGGGGCGGAGTTCAAACAGGGTCCAGGGTGTGAGGGGTCTGCAGAAATCATCTGTCCTCCTTTTGACCCGTGAGGTGTACAGGTCCTCCATGGAGGGCAGGCTGGCACCGATGGTTCTTTCTGCAGTCCTGACTGTCCACTGGAGTCTGTTCCTGTCCTGTTTGGTTGCTGAGCCAAACCAGACAGTGATGGAGGTGCAGAGAACTGACTCGATGATTCCTCTGTAGAACTGTATCAGCAGCTCCTGGGGCAGGTCGAACTTCCTGAGTTGACGTAGGAAGTACACCCTCTGCTGTGCCTTTTTGGTGATGATGTTCTGGGTCCTGGTCCTGGGAATTAGTGGAGCCCAGGAACTTGAGGGAGCACAGCAGCACTGCTGTGGAGTATGGTAAAAGGGGGTAGGGTGGGGGGCTCCTCCTGAAGTCCACTGTCATCTCCACTGTTTTGAGGGTGTTCAGCTCCAGGGTGTTGTGACTGCACCACAGGGTCAGTTGTTCAACCTTATATCTGTAGGCCAATGACTGTTGTGTCATCTGTGAACTTCAGGAGTTTAACAGAAGGGTCCTCTGAGTGCTGATAGTCTGGGTGCTGGCTGTGGTTTTCTTCAACCTGTTAAGGGGCTGGTAAGCCTTGTTCAAAACTGCGTTGCGGACTCAATGGGCAGGACTTGGATTCAGGGTAGTTTTATTGTTGTTAGTGCAGATAAAATGGACGAGGCTTAGCTGGAGGATACTGGGGAGTAGGTGTCGGACAGGAGCCCAGACAGAGATGAGGAAGTTCACAGGTGAGTGACACAGGTTGGAGATAAAACACTCTGCGACAGGGAACAGGAGGAAAACAGGAGGCCAGGCAGTGACAAGGAAGTACACAGGACTGGAGCTCAGGTAGCGATGAAGAGTAAAGAGGAACAGGCAGGTAAACAGATAGCTGGTGCTTGGACAGCACGTACTGGCAAAAGTTAGTCACAGTGATTATCAAGGTAACGTGGGCCATGAAATATTCGGTGTGTATGGAACAGACTGGCAAGGGGAAGACGGCAGCACCCAGGTTAAGCAGTGTCTGGCTGATGAGACGATTGCGAGCAGCTGTGCGGCTTATCTCCCAGTACGCCCTGCCACTCGTCCTCTCTGCCTGTGCGAGAGAGAGAGAGGGAGCACTGGCAGAGGACCTAACACAGCCTCACCTGCTGCTTCCTGTCTGTCAGAAAGCTGGTGATGCTGGTGAGATCTGAGACATTAGCTCCAGATGGGAGGATGATGTACTGAGTATTGCAAGATCGTGAGACTGCACGGGGTATTCAATATGGCAATACACAGTCACTGAGTCTAAACAAAATTTTGCTAGCTATTTTTTCGGACTTTATAACCCACTACTGGTATTAAACAAGCAATCCATCGGAATCGCAAGTTACTGCCAATAACTGCAATGTATCTTTCACATACTGAAGGATTTATCGGACCTAGAATCATTCATCGACCAATACTACATTCACTGCAGTATGGATACTGCCAGTGCAAACCAGCAAGACACGCCAAAACCAAACAAATGGAAAAAGACCTCTTCTACAGATTCAAGTGATCTACAGACAACAAACATGGAGGTCAGTGTTCTTGCATCCATCAATAAAAAAACTCGACTTACTGGTCACATTTCATGAGGAAATAAAAGAACTCTGGTCAAACCTTGAATTCGCCCACAACTACATTGTAAAGTTAGAGCAATCGAACAACTCTCTCCAAGCATCCATCAAAACCCTCAGTAACAAAATGGACTCATGAAAGAAAACAGAATAATTAAAGAAACAATACTGGACATTCAAACCAGAAACAGGCAAGACAACCTGATCTTTTCTGGCATTCCAGAACAATCACCCGACAACCCTGAACCACTGGTTAAAGACTTCATGAAAAACCAACTCAAAATTTCACCAACTCAAAAGATCACCTTTCACCGTGTACACCGCCTTGGTCCACGTTCCAACAAAACACCCCGACCAATAATAGTGAAACTGGAACACTACAAACACAAAGAACTAATTAAAAGTAAAAGAAAGGGACTGAAAGACACAAACTTCGGACTCAATGATCAATTCCCACATGAAATAAACGAACGACAGAAAATCCTCTACCCAATTATGAAACAACACAGGCAGAACATCAAACATGCAAATATCATTGCGGACAAATTATACATTGAAGGACAGCTCTATCGCGACTCGAACATTACCCCGTGGCTCTTCTGATTTTTTACAGACTACCTACCAACTAGTGACTGCTACATGTTAAATAATTCAGTCCCTTTCATCACCCTGGTCCCTTACATCCATACACAGAGCAACCCCTATCCCACACAGACTCCTACAACCATCCCTTGCATTGGTGACCCTCTTTTTATTCTGTTATTCTGCCTGTGTTTTTGTTTGTTCATCACACCATGTGGAAATGTATACTTGCCTATGTTCTTCTGTACTGTTATGCACACATCCACACTAACACACACACACAGATAAAACAGGTGGGCACTCACTTACATCACCTATTTGAAAATAACCAGTTCATATCATTTAATACACTGATCCAGAAGTACAAAGTTCAGAGAGAACAGTTCCTCCAGTACAATCAACTAAAATCCATAATTAAGTCAAAGATTAGTGTAACCAATAATCCACTACAACCTTCCAAATTAATTGAAGAGATTATGAAAATTACATCCTCCAAGAAAATAATATCAAAGCTATATAAACTCATATCAAATACAGATTCAACAATAACAATACCAAAACTCAACTGGGAAAACGATTTAACTCTCCCCCTCAACTCCAACTTATAGACAGAAATTTGCAATAACATCTTTTCTATGACCAGCAATGTAAACTTACAACTTATACAAGCCTTCCTACGCACCCTGTGGTGGTAAATGCTCTGCAGAGAGGGCAGTGGAGTCCTGGTGATCTTCTCTGCAGTCTTTACTACACTCAGCAGGCGCTTGCAGTCCATAGCAGTTGTGCTGCCATACCAGACAGTGATGTAGCTGGTCAAGATGCTCTCAATGATGCAGCTGTAGAAGTTGGAAAGGATCCTAGGTGACATGCCAAACCACCTCAGCCTCGGCTGTACTTCCTGAGGAGGCTGAGGAGGATTGGCATGTCGCCTAGGATCCTTTGCAACTTCTACAGCTGCATCATTGAGAGCATCTTGACCAGCTGCATCACTGTCTGGTGCGCCAGCACTACTGCTATGGATCGCAAGTTTATAGATCAGCTTTTTTATGACACATGGAACCCATTTTTAACACATTTCAACTTGAACCAAACACCTGGGGCTGAGGCCACGCACATTCCCACCAACCTCTAAAAATGTAACAAGCTGCTTTAATTAGTAGTACTGTTACATATGATCATTATTGGTAATTTTTTATTTATTTATTTGTTTTCCCTCGTTTTCCCTTTTTTGCATTTCATAGACTGCATAAGTTGGAAATACCCACACTTCACACACTACAATCTTGTTAAACATTCTATATCTTTTTGTAATGTCATGTATCTGTTGTCTTGTCTCCCATGTTCAGTACTGTGTTGTTAATCTGTTACTTTGTTTCAATAAAAAAATAAAAATTAAAAGCTGGTGATGCACTGACAGGTGGGGGCAGGCACAGTGAGCTGGGTAGGTTTAGAGCAGAGGACGTCTGGGATGATGGTGTTGAACGCTGAGCTGAAGTCCACAACGAGGGCCCTGGGGAGATTCTCATTTTCTTATTATTTCTCCTCTATTTGGTCCGCTGTTTACATAACACAGCTAGCAGGGCGATGCAGTGAGTAAAACAACCACGGTGAGCTTGCTGCACCAGTAATTCTTCTCTCAGATTAACACTTCACAACCTAATGAAACTTTAATGCTGCACACAGGCAGTTCCACACAAGGACATGTATAATTTAGGGAAACTGTAACTATTGTCTTGTACAGCATCTGTTTCAGCTGTTGTGTATGACCCGTTCAGTGAGCAAGGTCATGATCTGTACTTCATGATACAGTCTGTGGTGAAGGTGGAGCTTTTGGAGTGGCAATAAAATAAATTGTTGTAAAGGTAGTAAAGGAAAGCTCAGCAGACAGCTCTGTAATAACTGAGTCCTGAAACCATAATTACACTTTCTTCTCTTTGTGTATTTTCTGCTGCCACCATTTCATTAAGTTATGCACAAACCTTTTCTAAATGTAGATTCATCCATCGGGTGAAGGTCCTCTTCTGAACCATTTCTCTTTCAACTGAAACACAGAAAGAGAAGAAACAAATTGTAATCACCAAGAAACTGAAGCCAGGCCACAGAACCAGTCAGAGAATCTAATGACGCAAGTGAGCATGACACTCATTGACATAATGCTTTCCTTAGCCTAACCTCAAACCACCAAAACTAAATTTCTAAGTATCACCGTTCCCCTAACACCCAACTTAAACCTAACTCTAACCTGAACCCTAAAACCAAGTCTTAACCCTCCAAAAGGTGTTTCACAAAGTGAGGACCGGGCAAAATGTCCTCACTTTCCACAGATACCTTTTTTGGTCCTCTATATATAGCAAGTACAAGAACAAACACATACGCAGAGTCGCATTTCCACCATTTCAGGGAACATTACTCTGACTTCACATTCATTTCTTAGCAACTTACCCTAACTATAACCATAATCACAACTTGCCTAAACCGAACCCTCCTCCTAACACTAAACCTAACCCTAACACAATCATCACTTGTAATAATTGTAAATTTATGTATTTATGCTTTTTTAGTAGAACACAAGAAAAAGTCTCATACTCATCATAATCATCACCATGCTTGAAACAAAACCATTTGTGTTTATTCTTTAAGGCTCTGTACACCTGCACTTATCTGGCTGATCAGACCTCTTAGGTTGATCATGGACGGCGCTACAGTGTGCAAGCAATTGTAAAGGTGTCACACATACAGTAAATCCACTTGCATGGTGTGGGAAAAGCAGAGATGCAAGTAGCAGCCTGGGTGGGGTTGTAAGCATAACCTGAGGAAGCTAGCGCGCCTCACATGCTAGTATCAGCAGTCCACAAAAGTATACCATTTACAGCATTTTATCAAAGATATAGAGTGCCATAGTAGTGAGTCCTGAAATCCACCACTGAGTTAGTATTTTTGCACTTGTGGTTTCCCCCGCCCTGAAGTCTGTGGGATTTTTGAATGGCTGTTTGATGAGACGCCTGAATGAAGGTCTGTAGTGAACACAAAGCCAATACATTTTCAAGTTTTGCTTTGTTCTATGATATAAATACACCAGTAAATACCCCATTCATGATTTTAATACTTGAACGAAAGGTGGTTACTGTGGTTGTGGCGACTGTGGTTCAGTGGGTAGAGCAGTCGACTCCCAACCGGAGGTTTGAATCTCGGTGCCTGCAGTCCAGGTGTCGAAGTGTCTTGGGCAAGACACTGAACCCCCAAGTTGCCCCCAATGGTTAGAGCCATCGGTTGAGTTGGCACCGCAGATGGCTGCCTTGGTTCTGTACCAGAAACAAATTCTTTGGGTGTAACATACTTGGCCAATAAACATGGTTATCCTTATGCTTACTAACAAGTGGCTAAATGAGACTACCGGCTGTCTGGGATTTTACACATCATCACGGAGACTTATCTACTCACTAGCCCAAAATACAGCCTTGTTATTTTTGCAAACTGCTCTAACTGACACAGCCATCATCACAGGCTAGATCAGGTCACACTAAGAGGAACAGAATTTATAGAACAGGTAAGCACTATTAATCAAATTACAAGTTGGAAGACATGGTAGTGATGTTGAAGTCATGGGACTTGCTTCCTAACAAGACTGTAACTGTAAAATGCCCTTCACTGGTCCAGTCCATGTTTCCTGTAGATTTCCTCAAATATTATCCTTTCCTTTCCAATGATTTAAGTTTCTAGATTTCAACAACTCATTATTTGCTGTATTAAAAGTGTCCCTTTTAAACTTTACAAGAGTTAAATTCGTAGAACTCTATGAAAGTGCTTACAACAAATGTTCCTATGACCACCTGCAGCACAGGGCGTATGCAACATGTTTACTGTTGATTTGCTTGGAAAATTCCAGCAACTTCCCTGCCCTGCTTTGTAATCCTGGTTCTGCTGCACCACAGCATACAAAGCAGACTATGGGGGAGAATGGCAACTAGAGAAAAAGTGGTAAGAGCTCTGGAGGGGTTACCATGGTAGCGAAGTCAGCCGTTATTCATCTTTATGGCCAGTATGGCTCACTGGAGGCACTGAGGCTAATGCTGCACTGTACATGGGTAATCAGAGCTTTGGCTGCTGGAATGGTATTGATTGGAGGCTCTGCAAGAGAGAGTAAAAAAGATTGCTCTTCTTCATGGTAGGTGGCAAGGTTCAGAGCAGTGCACATGAAGGGCTGAGTGACTGGTTTGTCAGTGTTCCCCATCAGCTGAAAAGTGGTGCTTCCAAAACAGATTATTTCCCCCTCTGTTCTCAAAGAATGCTGGAGTTGGGTTGGTATTCAAGAGGTAGAGGTGGGGCTTTAATGCATGAATCTTTGTGAGAGCAGACATGGAGAGAGGTGAGAAAACAGAAGAGGATGATAAAAAGAGGTGATGGCAGGAAGGGCCTGAAAGAAGAAGAGGAGTAAGACGGAAGATGAAATGAATGCTCAACAACCATAGCTATAAATTCAAGAAGAAATGCCAATGCCAATTGCTGGCAACAGGTATCCACTGATGCATGTCTCAGTAGACCTGAGTGCAACACAGTTAAATCATTCTGAATAGATGACATGGCTGAGACAACCATATAGGCCATACCAAATGGTACTAAGCTGTCTAGAGCCAGTATCCTAGATCCTACAGACTATTGTGCTATCTCTATAATAATTATGAGCTTAAATATACATTTTTTTGCATTGTATTTTGGAAAATGTCACATTAAACGGTAAAAGGTCAGTCATGTGCACAGGTCATACTTTTCCAAGAATCAGCTAGTAGGCTCTAATGCTGCCATAGATAAGTTACTGTGGGCTGCAGCTTCGGCGTGTTTTAAAAACCCAATATTTCTCAACTAGGTTCTGAAGCTTTCCAACTCCTGCTCAGTACACGTAACCTAGCGAGTTACACTGTAGGTAACTCTGAGGTCCGTTTGTAGTCTATATTTATATTTTGGAACGTAATTATAATTATGAAATAGTAAGTCATAATTATGAGATAAGACTGTTTTTCTTTGGTGAATACAACATGCTTCCATATTGTAACACCAGTGTTGTCTTTCCCCCACTTGCTGCTACCATGTCACATGACATGGCTGGTAGAAATGGGGGTGCACTGCTTACATGGTGGGGCAGGGGGACAAATTACACTGCCTCTCCTAAATCCATTCATCCATCCATTTTCCTCCGCTTATCCGGGACCGGGTCACGGGGGCAGCAGTCTAAGCAAAGATGCCAAGACTTCCCTCTCTCCAGACACTTCCTCTAGCACGGGGCCTCCTCCCGGTGGGACATGCCTGGAACACCTCCCTAGGAAGGCGCCCAGGAGGCATCCGAAACCGATGCCCGAGCCACCTCAGCTGACTCCTCTCGATGTGGAGGAGCAGTGGTTCTACTCTGAGCTCCTCCCGGGTGATCGAGCTCCTCACCCTATCTCTAAGGGTGCGCCCAGCCGCCCTG
>NW_018127920.1:5777669-5779078 GCF_001952655.1 Monopterus albus | reverse complement strand
TCTCTGTAAAGCGCTTTGGCCAGTGCAACACACTGTGAGAAAGCGCTATATAAAATACAGTCCATTTACCATTTACCATTTACCCTGACATAGACTTTCTCGGGGAGGCTGAGGAGTGTGATTCCCCTATAGTTGGAACACACCCTCCGGTCCCCCTTCTTAAAAAGAGGGACCACCACCCAGATCTGCCAGTCCAGAGGAACTGTCCCTGACCGTCATGCGATGTTGCAGAGGTGTGTCAACCAAGACAGCCCCACAACATCCAGAGACTTAGGGTACTCAGGGCGGATCTCATCCACTCCTGGTGGCTGGCACCAAGAAGCTTCTTGACTACCTCGGTGACTTCAGCTTGGGTGATGGACGAGTCCACCTCTGAGCCCTCAGCCTCTGCTTCCTCATTGGAAGACATGGCGCCGGGATTTAGGAGATCCTCGAAGTATTCCTTCCACCGTCCGACAATGTCCCCAGTTGAGGTCAACAGCTGCCCACCTCTACTGTAAACAGTTTTGGCAGGGCACTGCTTCCCCCACCCGAGGCGCCGGACGGTTTGCCAGAATCTCTTTGAGGCCGACTGATAGTCCTTCTCCATGGCCTCACCAAACTCCTCCCAGACCCGAGTTTTTGCCTCCGCAACCGCCTGGGCTGCAGCCCGCTTGGCCTGCCGGTACCCGTCGGCTGTCTCAGGAGTCCCACGAGCCAACCAGGCTCGGAAGGACTCCTTCTTCAGCTTGACGGCATCCCTTACTTCCGGTGTCCACCACCGGGTTCGGGGATTGCCACCACGACAGGCACCGGAGACCTTACGGCCACAGCTCTGAACGGCAGCATCAACAATGGAGGTGGAGAATATGGTCCACTCGGACTCAATATCTCCAGCCTCCCCCGGGATCTGGTCAAAGCTCTGCCGGAGGCGGGAGTTGAAGATCTCTCTCACGGGGGATTCTGCTAAATGTTCCCAACAGACCCTCAGAATACGTTTGGGTCTGCCGAGTCTGTCCAGCTTCCTCCCCCGCCATCGGATCCAGCTCACCACCAGGTGGTGATCAGTTGACAGCTCCGCCCCTCTCTTCACCCGAGTGTCCAAGACATACGGCCGGAGGTCAGATGAAACAACCACAAAGTCGATCATCGACCTCCGGCCTAGGGTGTCCTGGTGCCATGTGCACTGATGGACACCCTTATGCTTGAACATGGTGTTCATTATGGACAAACTGTGACTAGCACAGAAGTCCAATAACAAAACACCACTCGAGTTCAGATCGGGGGGGGCCATTCCTCCCAATCACGCCCCTCTAGGCGTCACTGTCGCTGCCCACGTGGGCGTTGAAGTCCCCCAGTAGAACAACAGAGTCCCCAGTCGGGGCCTTTTCCAGCACCCCTCCCAGGGACTCCAAGAAGGCCAGGTACTC
>NW_018127920.1:5756609-5777136 GCF_001952655.1 Monopterus albus | reverse complement strand
GAACCGCTCATAGTCTGACACGTCACCCAGGACCTGTTTGCCTTGGGAGACCCTACCAGGGACATATAGCCCTCGACAACATAGCTCCTAGGATCACTCGGTACTAAAACCCCTCCACCACAATAAGGTGGCAGTTCAAGGAGGTTCTCCTAAATCCACTCTACTAAAAGAGAGCAATGGTAGGGTGACGCAGAGTGTGAATGAAGAGTGAGTGACATTAGCAAGAATAAAGGAGTGAATCATAAAAATAAAATGTTTTTTTCTGATCATTTCGGTTGAGTACAAATAAACATGGCCATACTTCCTAACCACCATGCAGGAAAGATTATGGCCTGCTGCCTGCTCTTGTGTGTGTGGCAAAAGTCTTGCACCGACACACAGCAACAGTGTAAGAAGACAGCACTATGGAGACGTGAGAGACTGAATGGGGCAATACTCTGGTGCAATGTACTTCAAAGCCTGAATGAGGAGCAGTGGAAAACACACCTTCACATGTCATCATGGAAATACTCCAGACAATAGTGGTGTGGCTTTACCCACCTGTGCCAATTCCACACACACACAGCCTACCTGCACAACAATGTCAGGACTTCCCTTCATGTCTAAAAGTGCTATAAGTAGATAACTATTTTTTGAATAAGCCCAGATTGGGAACCATGGCTTTAAAAAATTATTGGGGCTGGATAATGATCTGGAACAAAATCTAATCAATTGCTGCACGGATCAAACTCTACCTCTCCAAAAAAGAAGAACAAACCTCATCCAAATCCATTAATTACTTTGAGTTGTGTTGTGAACAAACAAAGAAATGGCTGTAAAAGTAATACCTCTGCCTTGGCATAGAGAGAAAACAAATAAAGGGCTTCTAAGTACTATAGTAAAAAAGAAAGCCTGTAAACGCGGGCGTTAGCAGCAGTTTGATCTTTTATTCATAGGGACACAGCAACATGAAGGAAACAGTCCTAATGATACCTCTGTACCGTCTGTGTGTAAACATGCCACCAAAAAACTGATATCTGTACTATACATGCTGTGGTGAAATTCAAACATTCCAAAGAACTGGAACAGTTTGATAAAACACAGGCTACATCACTGCAGTAGAATGAGAGAAAGTCTCTTATTCCACACATTCCTCTTCCTTGTAAAACCTGGCAGCTAATGGTGCTTTGAGCCACTAGACTCAGTTGTTGAAAGGCTAATTTTGACCTTCCTCCGACAGGCATCACAGTCCTTTGCTGCCTTTTTAAATCCCACATTCTTTGGGTAACTTAACAAGGCCGTCTGAGAAGAGGTGTGGTGTAGTGTCACACGCTGTCACACAGCTGTGACAGCCTGTAAACAGAAGCTAAGAGGAAACCAAACGCTCAAGGCAAAACACGCAACATCAGTTTTGTTTATGCAAATGAGCTTTCAAAGCTGCACTCAGGCCGTATACAGGAAGAGACAAACCCAACTATTTTCTATTTACTTTAATCTTATTTCATGTTATCTGTATGAATGTTTGACCTGACCTGATTAGATTGAGCAGAAAATAGGTTCCTCAAAACTGACCAGACCCATGAAGAGCTCTAGTAAATTGGCATCAAAACATAAGGATACTGTTGTGAGTCTAAATGTAAGAGTGAGAATTAATAGTGCGAGCTGTTTACTGAATTTACCTGGGATATACTAACTGGTAACACATGTCAAACAGTGATTAGGTTTTGGCACCGGCCACATCTAGTGTGGTTTGGCATTCAGCCAGTGATTGTTGAGAAAGAACTGTGTGCCATTATTCTGGAAGCAAGTCCACAGACTTTCATATAGTCAAAACCATTCCCAGAAACCAGGTTTCGATAGATAACAATCAGTTTCACTATTGTTTCATTGCACCATGTACTTTGTAAAAGAAGCCATTTTGTTGGTCTGATTTTAGAGCATCATTTCTTAACAGTAACTACAAGACATCAGGGCTGTTTGGCTTATGAAAGTAAGAACTTTAGCAGTTTTATTCAAGTTAAATGGTTAGGAAGCTGATTTTAAACAGGATCAAGTTGTATTTTTTTTGGGGGGGGGGGATATGAGGATGAATTTGTATTTTTTTTGGGGGGGGGGGATATAGCCTCAGGTCTTTTTCTAATATCAGAAATTGTTTATGTTTACAAATGTAAGTTTTAAAAATGTTTAAATTTACTCTGCTGTATTAGAGGATGATACAATTACTTAAGTTATTTGGTTATTAGACAAATTAATCAATTCTAAGCATTATATTTGTTTTCAGGTCTGTTTTGTTACTTAAAATGCGAGAGGTGTTAATGTTAACAATACTGTAATGTAGATTTGATGTAATGCACACAAACAGAAGAGTTGGTAAAAATGTTCAGTGCTGACTATTAAAGTTAACACAGCTCAGCTCTCTTGTAAATTAATCAAGTTTGATGTAATTAATGTGCTGATTTTAATTAAATTCATTGAACGCACTGTACTGGCATTTTTTGTTTTACCTGAGTATTATTTTGTACAGTGCAAGTCCACTCAAAATGTGTGTTTGATGTATTATAAATTTATTACAAATATATTAAAAACATAATTGTAATTTTAAATTTCCTAAGTGCCATAATAGTTACCATTAAAGTGGATTAAAACAAAGCACATTTTCCAAAGAACACAACAGTATAAAATGTTAAACAAAATATATAAAAATGCATTTTAAGCCTGTCTCAAAATAGCACAGGTAGTGTGCACTTCAAATCATTTTAGTGTATATAAACTTAATGCTCAGAAAGTATGTCAAAAATAGCACACTTTAAATAGACTAATCATAAATGGATGGAAGTATACTACACTCACCGGCCACTTTATTAGGTACACCTTTACAACTGTATGCACTTCATTGCAACACTTCCACCTTAACATCTGTGTTCTTGAAGCTCAACACGTTTCAGTTTTTAGTGAAATTGTCATAAACGTATAAATTCTATTATATGTTTGTTACTGAGGCCAGAGTTAAGGGTTTGTTGTACTGGACTGCTTTATATTCAACACCGATGATGTAAATGAGCACAGTCGCATGTTCATTTGACTACACCTCAGCTTAGGATCTTGTGTGGACCGAGAGGCAGTGTGGAACAAAGTGTAAGTTTACAGATGTGTAACTTTAATATGGTCTAAGAAATGCAATCCCGTTGTCTTATGCCAGTCAGATCATCTTTCATTTCATTAATTGAAACATGGTTTGACCTGAAAGCCAGTAAAAGTCTCACTTTCTCTTCTAGCAAGTGATTTAAAAACACCTTCTCCATGTTCTGCACTCCAATGAGGACAAATGACTAACAGCTGCCACTCTGAGAGCAGGGCCACAAAAGTTACACCTGCTTTCTCCTGATGTTACATTTCAGCCACAGTTCCCTCTGTCTCACTGGTAGTAAATCAGGTGCTGAGGGTATTTGTATAAATTTTCATTCTCTCCTCCCTAATTTTAAGGCCTTAAAATACATATTGCATGAGACTACATGTACAAATTACTAAAATGGACACAAGTGATTTCATTGTTAGTGCCACAAAGCCTTAATAAATACCTACGGGTGAAAGGGGAAAGTGATTTCAAGTAAATTATACTTGAAATCTATTTTATCTGTCATGTTCACTTCCATGTCTTTTCAGGAAAGAGGAAGTTCCTGCTTCCCTCCTAACTCATCACAAAATGAGTCAAAACGTGAGCTGTCCCTAAGGCCAAATTGACCGCAGCTGGGAAGACAAAGTCCACTCAGTGTGGAAGTCCATCACAGGGCAGGAGAAAAGCAGATGCTGCTAGGAGAGAGGCAATGTGGGCAGATGAAGAGCAGCGGTACAACACTGGGGATGTGGAGCCTCCTCTTCCATGTTTCCACCCTTCCAAGGGATGTAGGGCCACAGCTGGAGAGGACCGCAAGTTACAGCCCTCTGCACTGCTTTTTCTGCCTTAGTAGTACTAAAGGAAAAAAATACCAACACCTATGGAGAAAAGAAATGAAAGGAGACATGGGCGTTGTGTCAGCAGTTGATATATATTCCTTTATGTGCCTTGTTCTGTACATACAGTATGTCTACTACCACTGAAGACATTTAAGGAGTTCTGGAGAGGGTCCGCGCTGTTCAGGTTGCCATTCCCTCCGTTGGTCATGTCACGTCACGTCACTGCTTTTTGACCACCTCTCATACTCGCCACTTAAATAATCCACATGTTGAAGATGCCAATTATAAGAAGAAAGGCACGCCAGAATATGACAGGTTGTGCAAAATTTGTCCTCAGTACAACAGCATTTTTCATGCCTGCGAGACTTTTTTTGCCTCAGTAGTATCTTTAAATAGATGATAGAATGGTGACCTGCAAAGCCAGGATCAGGTTCAGACAATATATGAAGAGCAAGCCCACAAATGTGGCTTTAAACATTTTGTACTGGCAGACTCCCTTTATGGCTACACTCTCAACTTCTTTGAACATGACATCACAAGCTGCATTGTGATTGGTCAGAGGTGCTGCCGTCGCCGCGACGAGTTGGAAAAATCGACCCGGAGGCGAAAAAAATTAATGTCGCTTTTCGCGTTGCGAAATTACGTCAGCGGTGTGCAATGTATCATTGACAAGTTATTGGTTTGAAAAATATTATTGACACGCGAATAAATCGCGCGTTAAATTCGCGTCTGGTGTGAAAGGGCCTTAAGAGTTGTATAATCCTGTCTCATACTATTACGACTGCAGAATTTTGGTGATAAACCTTCAGACTTACTGATCTGATTGTCAAACTAGACTTCTTGGATGTTACTTCGTCATCTCTTGGTGCTTTAGACAACACACCCACATAAACACAGCCCCTAATGTTTCTTCATTACTGAGCTGTTTTCAGTCTTAATGCTGTAAGAGCTGTCTAGGGGTGGTGGAGCTGGATCAATGCATATCAGTTCCAGTATGTCTCAGGAAAGGTAGAATCCTATGGAGTAATCATAATCATTCTTCCTCTCACTCATCTGATTATTGTTGCACAACAGAAACATGACCTCCCCCAGTGACATAGTCAGCATGCTTATGTAATCACTGCTCAATGGCCGGAGGCAAGCGCCTGTCCTGATGTCATTGCCCCTGAACAACACAGCCTCCTTATCACAGTGTCAACACTGAAATGTGAACTGTCTTGTTTTCTACAATCACCATTTCACAAACATTTAAAGAGACGAGGGGTCTATTAACAGTAGTCCTATAAACCCTGCTCAAGCCTCCTTTTGATACCTGAATCAAAAATCTACAAATGAAGTACTTTTTACAGACAAAAACATGACCTATTCAGTCAAAATAAAATCAGTGGATAAGACGCTGAATAAATAACAGGTGGGTTTTGCACATATAAGCTAAGAGTTAATGCACGAATAGTTGTTACAGCCGCAATGAGCCACAGTAATCATCATAAGAAGGATACCTCGCTAAACTCATACTGTTAGTATGGCTCCTTTCTTCTCCGTTAGAGAAGAAAATGAGCCATACTAAAGCAACATAGGAGCAATAAGTGAGTCTATACATATATATAGCTTATGCTTATACAGTATATTGTAGTGAATACCGAGTTGGCAGCAAGCTATGACATAGTGGGCTCTGTCTTTGGCAGCATCTTTTTATTTTGGCAGAGACACAGGAAGCACCATCCGCACAGACGAGTAACGTCATAATGTAACAAGAGGGCAGGGCATGAATTGCAACAGCAGTAACACTTAGAGTGGCAGGTTAAAATAACAACACAACACTAATTAAGTATAGTACAAGTACACTGCAACACCCTTGACAAAGAAGAATATAACAAAACCACTTGAAAATGAAAAACACCACTGGAAGAACTGCACTGTCTACCCACTGGGGCATGCTGGGAAATCAGATAAAGATATCGCTGAAATAAAAAAAAAAACTAAAACAAAACAAAAAAAAAAAACAGACATCAATTTAAGTCTGGCTGAGAAGTCAGTGAGTGCTTGTGGAGAGCTCCTTATTTGCTCTGTCTGACCTTAGCATGAGATGCATGAGACTGAGTTCATCGAGAGAATTCTCTGATTTCAAAAGGTTACAAAAGTTTGGAAAACCTGAGAATTATTTTAAAGCTTGATGAGATCTCCTTTGAAACTTAAAAAAATTTTTGTGAAAAACAGACATGAGAAATAAGCCACAGTCTCAGTTTGGTTTCACTCAGACCTCAGTTGTCTAGGAGAAATAAATGAAACACTTTATCTAATTTATCTCCCTGGGAATATTAGAGACAGAAATTTATGTCAGCTTTTATTTCGTCACATTCCCAGTGGGTCAGAAGTTTACATACACTGTATTAGTATTTGGTAGTGTTGCCTTTTAATTGTTTAACTTGGGTCAAACATTTCAGGAAGCCTTCCACAAGCTTCTTACAGTAAATTGATGGAGATTTACCCCATTCCTCCTGAACTGGTGGAGCTGAGACAGGTTTGGAGGCCTCCTTACTCTTCCATTTGGAAGAGCCATTTGTGACCAAGCTTTAACTTCCTGGCTCATTTCTTAAGATGTTGCTTCAGTATTTCCACATAATCGTCCTGGTACAGATACTTTGGTACCTGTTTCCTCCAGTGTCTTCACAAGGTCCTTTGCTGTTGTTCTGGGATTGATTTGTACTGTTTGGACCAAAGTGAGTTAATCTCTAGGAGACAGAGCGTGTCTCCTTCCTGAACGGTACGATAGCTGTGTTGTCCCATGGTGTCTATACTTGCGTAGTATTGTTTGGAAATTGCTCCTAAGGATGAACCACACCTGTGAAGGTCCACAGTTTTGTTTTATTTTATATCCACTACTGATGCTACTAAACATGGCAGCTCATTCGCCGTTCTCCATTTCATAGCTACTGAGGTTTTTCTTTGTGTTGGAATTCACTGCTCTATTGACTTTAGATTTTCGCTGTAGCGTTCCTGGCTTTCTCAGCTTCTCTTTTGAGCTTCTGTATGAGATGTGAGCACACTGCCGTGTAGTCTCATGCCCTTTCATGGGCATTGGCGGGGAGTTAACCTATGGTGATTAGGAACAACTGGCACGTGCTCTCAACTTACAAACCCATGGTATTCATCAATATAAAAACACAGTTGCAAACAGTTCTGCAGTTTAAGAACACGTTCATGAATCAGACGTAGACTTTTCTTAAGAACAACCTATGAAGAAATTTAAGAAAACACTTAGGAAGATAAAGGTGAATGAGACCCATTGTTGATTTTAGGACAAATAGAGACGACCACATCCCTCTTTCCATTAATGGGTTATCTGTTGAAATTGTTAACAGTTTCACACTTCCTGGCACACACACATCTCAGTCACCAACACATGGGCCCTCACCACCGACTGCACAGAGACTGTGCGTTCTGTGGTGTCTCAAGAGGTTTGGTATGGGTACCACAGCTCTTGTGAACTTCTATCATTGCACCATAGCGTGTTCTGACAGGCTGCATTACAGTGTGGTTCGGCAAACTCACTGCTCAGGACTAATCTGCTGCAAAGCATCATAACAACTGCAGCAAAAATCATTTGCACAGATTTACCACAGCTTCATAACACCTATATTACTCGCTGCAAAAGGAAAGCTGGAAACATCACTAAGGACACCGGCCACCCCACCCATCTCTGTTCTCACTTCTACCATCCAAAAAACATTACATAAGTATTAAATCACACACCACCTGCCTTGGTAACAGTTTCTACCCTCAGGCAGTCTGGCTGCTGAACAGCCAAGGCACAAGGATTGACTTTGCACTTATGATGTTAGTACGTAATTCTACCATACTGTGTACTATTACCACACCATGTTTAATATGTACTTGTATGTTGTGCATTTATTTGTTCTTACTAGATCGTATTTATTTTTAGTGTAGTATTCCCCACCCCGCCCAACGATGAGCTAGAGATGTAGGTAATGGTTGTGTATCCAAGGTGGAGACAGCGGGAGAACAAGTATTTTCATTGTATTTATTTTAATACATATGACAACAAATTCTCTCTCTCTCTATTTATGGTCTTAAGCTTTGAAAAGGTCATGAACACAAGTGGCTGAAACAAGCTTCCTCTGTAGAGTGGCTGGCCTTAGAAATAGGGTCAGAGTCTGGACAGCTGGAGGGAGCCTGACGGAGCCAGCTGAGGGGGTTCGAGCATCTGATTAGGATACCTCCTGGGCACCTTCCACTGGAGGTTTTCCAGGCCCTGGGGTAGACCCAGAATACAATGGAATGCCTCAGGGTCCCTCAGGAGCCGTTGGAAAACGTTAGGGAAAGGGATGTCTGGATGAAAATGGATAGATGAATGATGGTGACTAATGCTTTGTGGAAAAACACCGTTTGTATAATATTCAGTACAAGTTTCTCTAGTCATTAGTACAGCATGTAAGCTGACAGCACGTCTCCTAGCAACACCAGCTTCCAGCTGTCATTCAACAGATGTCATGTGAGATGCCCACTCAGGGGTTTGAGGATTAAATACTGTCCAATGTACCTAAAAACTGCTTTATCCTCTAGAAAAATATTCACTTTAAAATCATTATAGGTTGTATTTCTGTACATTAAATGTTAGGAGAATTCAGTTTGACTAGAAATATACTAACTCTACAAAGCAGCAGCAAAAGCATTTAACCCTCAACCAGCTAGTGGGACCTTCTGTTAACGCCATGGCTAATGTGCAGGTATGTGATCTTTTACTAAACATTCTTATATGTTGTGGAATAAAGATTAGTGATAAAGTTATATCTGGACAATTTAATAGAATTTTGTATCTTATAAAACTGGAGATCAGCCACTGAATGTGAAAAATAATAAGATGCTCAGATGCTTCTCATTTTTAGCCCATGCTGGGTCATATAAGCTGTCTCTAACATTAATTTGATCACAGAACAAAATGAAACTGTGTCTGTACTCAGTGAAAACCCATGTGTGAGGGAAGACAGTCCACTCTGTAACATCACTGTACAGTCAGAGTGCTGGTTGTTGCAACAACTCCAGCTGCAGTGGATCACATCTACTCAATTTCAGGAGTCACATTCTCCCATTTAGACTTTAGTTCAATTCACTTCTTGTGAAAAATAAGCTATGCAAAATTTAGCAGCTGAAAAAAAAGACTTACTTTCAACAGCACTTGGAGCAGAATGTCTGTGGCATGTTCCCCTCCAACTGGGTGACACCACTGATCTCTCATCGCCTCCTCCACAGGAACCAGGTGCTTATTCATCATGTGGCCTGTCAGCCCACACATCAACACACCTACACTGAGAGTGTGCATCTCAAGCTTTAGTTTTAGTTCATCAGTCACTGTGAGCGTGCAATAACTGAGCTGTTATAAAATCTGAGTACAGTGTCTGAATGTTTTCCAAAGCACACAACGATGTTGCATATTGTTGAATGTGTATCTGTACCCAGGCATCTGTTAGCTTCCATTCATTGCAGATTTTGTATATACACTTAAGTGAAGGGGCTAGAGCCACTCAGATCATTGTACAATACGTGCTACTAGCTGTGAGTTAATAAAGGCACAAAAATGCCTAGTATGAATGTTAGTGTGCTGGACACAATGTTCCGCAGAGTCCAGCAATGGTTTGGTTGTTTAAAGAGAAAGCACACTAGCTATCACGTCATTGAACTTTAAACTTCATTCTGTAAAAAGTGAAAACAATTTACTTATGTAATTATTACGGGTGGCATAGTGGTGTGGTGGGTTAGCACTGTCACCTAACAGTGAAAGTTTGTTTGTGTTTTTCTGAAGTCAGATCAGATTCCTTTTGAGTCAGAGTTAGTGAACGAACAGGCAATGTGGAAAATTATTACGAGAGCATTTCATGACAGATATTTATACGCTCACACATTTTATTGATTGGATGAAAGTTATAAACAGGACACATACTGTGATCTACACAGAGGGATGGTGTCCCTGAAGGTGTTAGTTTCTGGTATATCCAAAATAATCCCTCACTGCTGATTCTTAATTTCTTTTTCAGTGGGTGTAGTTTAGTGATATCAGCCTCTTTCTCTGCCATTTGTCCGTTGCCCGTGTGTGTGTTTTTCCTTCAATAAGGCTAATAAACAAATGTGCATGGTATGATAACCATCGATTGTCTTACACCGGTATCCCATAAAACCGATACAACGTTGTAACCCTATGAAAGGGTCTTTATTAAAATATGATTTTAAAAGATCATTACTGTTGCTTTTTTTTTTTTTTTTAAACCTGACACAAGTAAGCATATGACCTGCAGCTTACTGACTATAAGCAGGTGTCAGTTACCAGGACCTCTGACTTCTCAGATGTTTTAGATTGAGCTCTTAAATGTTTTGTGCTTCTCAGAAAGAATGAGGGGATAAACTAAAGAGAAGGGGCCTTTGTTGTCACCACCCCCTCTGACCTCCAGAAAATTCACTGTAGCAAGCTTGGCTAGGCTGCAGCTCTGTGCCATCCAGTCTGCTCCTTCATGGTCTCGGTGCACATCCAAGAGTGGCACACTGGGTCCAGTGGGAGCAGCAGAGCCTGTGCTGCTGCCCTGTTTGCAGAGAGTGGAGAGCCAACATAGCACAGTGGGAGAAGCCTTCTTATTGGGCTCGTCTGAACTCTTTTTGACACGCCACTGTTTGATTTTCACTGCTGTGCTTTATGGGGAATCCTTTATACATGTTTCTGCTTTTCTACTGCACAGGACTGAATAAGTCCACAGTGGCTGCACACAGTCTCAAAGAGCATCCGCACTTTAGGCTACAGAGGTTATGTTGAGAGAAGCGAGTTCTACCTCATCAGAGGAACTACATAGGCTGTAACAAATACAACTACTGAGCAATAGTTTTTGTTTGGATAAAAAAAAATCCACAGAACATCTTCCTGTGCTCAGAATCTCATTGCCATGCTCGGACATAAATGAAATGCCATAGAGGGGTCATTTAATCTATAGTTGCTGTAGAATACATTTTTACTTTGAAGAAACTAACAAACCAACAAAAATGGCATTTATTTTATATTTCTGATTCAGCTCATTTGGGAGATTTAATATTTTTAAAATTCTGATTTTTGATATATAAAATGTACTTTTTTATTTTATTTTTACAGAAATAAGTCATTTTTATACGCTTGTGTGCAAAATAAACATACATCAAACATACAAAAAAGATTTGTCAACCGTTCACCAGTGATTTCGAAAAACAGGGCGTCTGATTCCATAATTCCGATCTTATCCAAGACACTGCCACTACACGTAGCATTCGCCTTCTGTGAGTTACTTGCCATTGTTTTTAGCGTCTCTCAGAAAGCCATTCTCATACTAAACTAGATTAAAGTAATAGACTGACACTTATTTCAAGGATGAAAAAGATGCTGCCGATTTGGAAAGCAGACCATCCCAAAATGCTAATTTATATTTACTTTGACAGGTAGCGAGTACTAACATGTATGAGTAATAAACAATAACTGTCACTGGACAACGGGAGGCTATAGATTATACTGGACAACAAAAAATGTGTTTCTTAAATATTTCTGGGTATATTTTACTAGGGGTGTGTATCTCTCCCACCTACATGATTCAATATCTATCTGGATACAAAAACAATACAGCAAAATTTGTAATGATATGATACAGTATGCTTCTTTTGTTCACAATTTTAGCAATTTTCAGTTTGATTCAGCAGGTATTCAGTTTTAATGTAGCTTTTATTTGAAAGCCTATACATTCATTAAAGTATCTGTTCAGGGTAAAAAATTAAAGAGAGTTAGCATTTCCTCAGTGCTGTTTTGTATTTCAAGCAGCAAACCCAAACAGACAAAATACATCTACTCTCTAACAACAGGAAACAACGGGCCCTGGTGAACAGAAACCCTCCAGCTGCTGCTTCACCTTCGCACACTGAGCTGGATGCATTTTTCACTTCAATCCTGCCAACTTGTTCTTGTGTGCCTGTCATTTGTCCAAATCACACATTTTCAAAAGTGTGTCCTTGCAAATGAAACAGCTTATAGCTTTGCTAGGTCGGTGGTAGTAGAGGCTACTTGACACAAGCACTGCACGTTGTGCACTGAGGTGGCTGCTAGCACTAGCATTATTTCTACTGCAGCTATCTGGACTGAGCGCACTGTTTTTCCTGGACCCATGTGGTTGTAGAGGCGGCGTGTTTGAAGGCCGGCAGGAGATGGCGCGCGCGCACACACACACACACGAGGCACACACTAGAGTGAAACACAATGAGAAACAGCAGAAAACCTGCCAAAGTTCAGTTTATGAGGTCCATCTTGATTTTAGACAATTTCTTTAAACTCATCTGGTTCAAATCTGTGGTTTTCAACTGATGCAGCCATAAATCTGACTCTGATTCGTATTGTTTACCTTTACACCACTATATTTTAAAGCTTATTGGCTGTTGGTCATCAAAACACTTAAATGTACCCCTCTTTCATATTGCAAGTCTATTTATATGTACTTCACATTATATGAGTTTCTGCATTATACTTGAACTTGTTTCCATCCATTAGCTAACACATAGAAAGAGACAACCATTAACTCTCCATTCACTCCTATGGCCAGTGCAGTCACCAGTCAACCTAACCTGGATGTCTTTGGACAGGAGGGAGCTGGAGTAGGCTACCTGAAGGAAACACCCAGACACAGATAAACTCCAAACCAAAAGGCCCCAGGTTCAACCCTAGAACAGTCCTACACCACCATTTTGCCCACACTTGGACTTCTGCACCACAAACATTGATGCAGTCAGCCATGTTTGACTAATGCAGCTGATCAGAAACATGCAATCAAACATGTTAAAGTCAACAGTTAATGACATGTTTCCCAAAATTCCTGCATGATACAGTCAATCTGAAATTACACTTGTGTTAATTTTGATGTTCTAATCACCAAATGTTTGATTTACTTTCCATCTTGGTCTTCTACATTTCCTCATACATGTCATGTTTCCTATAAAGATTCTTTTGAAGAGGTGCACAAACAAGATGGTACTGAGCTTCCATACAGCTGTGGGACTGTTAAGAGACAGAGTTGCAAAATAATCATCAAAATCAGAGCAGTGGTGGACAAGATATCCTGACTTCTACGATATAGTATGAAATAAGAATAAAAAATGCTAGCTCTTATATTGATAAAATGATAAAAGATACTGTACGCGTTATTGTCTCCTTAGGATCAACATCACTGCTTCACATTTGTCACCAACCACGCTTAAAACATCCTTATAAATTCACTCCTGGGAGACACAGTGTCAAAACAAGGACACATCATCCATTCCACACAAACACACAATAATTCAGACGTAAAACTTAACGTAGGACCAGTCCATGTGAAATAAATAAATACACACTTGAAGCAACAATATTTCTATAACACTGCATGCTGTATGGAAATTATGTTTTTTGAGCCAAGGGTTAAAAATATTGTCCTTGCTACTGGTAACTCCACTGTGATGTATGATACGGTACTCTGTTGTATTATGATCATTCTTTAGGCCACGTCTGCCTTGTAAACATCCACATCACAGGCTTTCTGTTATGAAATGTAAACTTATCTGAAAGTACTAAACTATGAAGTCCATCACAAAATCCATCCAGCAGGATGTCGTACTGTACCAGCGCAGTGCTTGAACTGCCACCAGTAATGTTAACTGCACTCAGACACAAACCTGTATCCCAATAAGGAGAGGCAGTGCATAGTGTGTGTGAGTGAGAGAGAGAGTGAACAACACAGAGCAGGATCTCTGTGGGATGTGGGAATGTTCGGCTCAGGGACTCCAGCACAGTAATGCAGAGGGAGCTGCTCTCCTTTTCTTCTCCGCTCATCGTGTGTTATGTAACAGCCTCCAGGCCATTGTTTAAAGCCCTAGCTGTGCTTTCAGCTTTCATGCAGAGAACCACAGATAATCATCAGATGGCTCAAAGAGAAAACTCAGTTTAGAGCCAAGGAGGACTTTGCAGAGTTAAATCATGCAGCTAACACGACTACTGTCACGAGCTTCTGCTACCAGCTCAGAGACAGCGCACAGGTTTTGAGGCTGCTGCAGTGATTCGCACACATTCTCAGAGTGGCATTTAAAAGTATTCAGAGCCCTTCGCTTTTCGCTCCCTTTCTTTTTCGATTTTCAATTCATTTCTGAAACAACAACAACAGGCTAATGTTTTCACTCTTCCTTATGGGTGATGGAGTGCAGATTAATGGGCTAATAAATAATAATAAAGTGTTCAGCTGCACAAAAATGTGACATTTGGCTGCAAAGTGGCACACAATGCCCAGACTACACAACTTCATGCTGATGTACATTCATATCAGATATGTTCACAAGTCACAAAATGCAAGTCTGAGTCAAGTCTCACGTCTCTAGTCTACTGTCTAAGAGCATTTTCATCTTTCAGTTGTATCCAGTGTATTAACTAAAAAGGTTAATAGTGGGTTAATGCTATGTCCCTCTGAGCTACAACTCATTTTTCCCTTGTTGAACTCTAAAAACATGCAGATAAATATGGGAACTGAACCTAAATACTGATATTATACCATATAGTTGCAAGTGCAAAACCTTTAGACATGACACAATATCATCAGGCATGGACTGGTCACTGGGAAGGCGGAGAATGTTTCCAGGCGGGCCGGTCTGTCTAAGGACTGGTCTGTTTACCCCTCAAATCCCTTATACATGCCATCTTAGTTACAGTGACACCGCCGGTGCAGCTGTAACAGGGCTGTAGGTGTTGGCAAACAAAATCGGGGGAGATTGCAGCCAGCGGCACAGAAAAAGAGAAAACTGGCACTACGTGGCCTTAACAGTATTTTGTTTTGGTTCTCACAACAATATAACCACCAAAGTACTGAGATCTGGAAACGCCACAAGATCATTACAAAGTCCAGCAGGGCCAGAAACTTGCCTAACAGGAGAGCCCAGTATTATTACTGCCACCAGGAAGACTGGAAAACCAGGCTGTAATAAACCAGATTTATGCTTCAACTTAGCCTGATTTTTCTCTTTGTATAAAAACAGTAAATGAGGAGAGAGATGGAGGCTGTGTCGTGCTGAGCCCAGCACATTCTTCAGGTTATGACAGCCACCTGAACTAGCAACGTTTTATTTGCGGAATAAATGTATTAACTAATTTCCTCTGAACTGTCGATCATAGATGGGCAGATGAAATACTAATTTGTTTTTCAGTTGAATCATATTTACAGTTCAAGAAAACACACAGTTAAAACGTTTCTTTAAATTTCAATAAATCCGTGATGTTTCCAAAGACGATAATCGTGTTAAATAATCGTGATCTCAGTAGTGACCAAAATAATCGTGATTATGATTTTTGCCATAATCATGCAGCCCTATGTTTGTCTCATTGTATATGCCCACCCCCCGTCATTCCTTGAAACCGTGGCCCCCCCCCTTGTTCAATTGTTCACACAACTAACAACCGCTTGGAAAATGTTGAAGATGTGTTTTTGCTTTTCCTAGGTAATATCTTTTACAGTGCACTAGTTAGTAGTGGCACATTCCAGTACATTTTTATCTTCTGTGTTTCCAAGATTGCGTTGCAACTTGCAGCTGTGTTTCCAGAGCACGAGTTACTCATGAGGTGCAATAGGATCCACAGTTCCCTGTGATCCACCTGTGTGTGTTGCCTCTGGCAGCGTCTGTGTTCCACAGACACTTTATCCACCTTCATCTTCTTCCTACCGTGTTTCATGCCAGGTAGGGAGAAGCATCACACTGAGCTCCTTACAGAGGTAGAGAGAGGCCGTGTGAACTACTACCCAAAAGAAACAATACATATTTTAACTGAAATATGAAAATCTCAATTCTTTAGCACTAAGACACACCCCTCGTCAGTTCAGTGCATTCAGGGGGATTTGCTGGGGCGCCGTGATGACCATGCTTTGAAATGGCCAGCCTTTTCATTTCTTCTTTCAAGTAAATACTGCTGTCATATCACATTTGTAAGACCATAATGTGTGCGATCTTAGATTTTGGAACTGTGGTTCTGGACCCAATGTGACCAAAGAAAGGATGAATGCACCGTTACAAACTGAAAAAAGAATTACCGCTTCACAGTTGTATGCCTCTGCCAACCAGTCTGACTCATAGGAACGGGACATTACTGGGATATCGCAGTACCGAGAATAGGACAGATGTGATGTCACTGTGACCTTTAACCTGTTATGGCCAAAATCTAATTGGTTCACCCCTGAATCCAAGTGGACATGTGCCAAATTTGAAGAAACTCCCTCAAGGCGTTCCTGAGATAGTGTTCATGAGAATGGGCAACCCAGGAACATAAAGCCAGTGGCCATGGTTATCGCCGGCACAAAGACATAGAAAAGAGGGCTGTGATTTTTAGTCTGTCGGGTAGATCTACAGGCAAAAAGAACATAATCACCTGACTTTGAAAATCAACAACAACAGGAGATTAGGAAAAGAGCAAACTGATATTATTCCTACAGTAAAATGAAATCTGGTTTCTATTAGAGATGCACTGATTGAAACTTTTCATTAAAAAATTCTGTTTTATTTGTATAGTGTCAAATCACAACAAAAGTCATCTCAAGACGCTTTACAAAGTACGTTCTAGATTTTAATATTATCACTACTACTATAAGGAAAACCCAACAAATCCTGTTGAGCAGCACTTGGCGACTACGGGGAGGAGAAACGTCCTGAAAATAACATTTTTCGACAGACCCTGGCTCTCGCTGGGGCCGATTCTGATTTTGTTCCTTTCTAAGAACTGTAATTGACAGCATACATAAACATTTTTGTAAATTTAATGGAAAATTAAACTGTAATAAAAGTAAAGCATTATAAAATTTGACATTTTCTCTACTAAAACTAAAATGAAGTACAATATTTGTACTTCTCGAAATATAAACAGGTGCAGCGGGTAACAGAAACGGGAGGATGTCTGTTACTACTGAGCACACTGTTCTTTTTCATGTGTGCAGTTTGTATCTGCTGTGTTTTAGCACAGGTTGGATACACTGTACCTACACATGCATTTCATGTGTAGCCAGTAATTCCCTCATTGTGCAGTATGTGTTGGAGATTTGGACATAGTTTTCTTTCCTCCAAGGTGTTTATCACTCCTCTAGGCGCTCTTTGTTCACCAAACACTTCCAATGCGCAAGTGAACACAGACCTAGTAAAGACACATGAGCAAACCTCGCTCAAGGAGCATGCAAAATGCTACGCACTGCATACACTATGCTTTTAGTATGTGTCACTGCTTGTGCACTGTACTGGCACAAAATTAGAAATCTCATACTGTTCGACTGGTCACAGGTCAAGAGCGATCACACTCAGAACTGGCTATTTCTGATCTCCACCAGTCAATCGGTGCATCTCTAGTTCCTAGATATAGGAGTTTAGTCTTACATGACCTCTGACCATTTCAGGACGTTGTTACACTATTCCTCTAGTAGTCCCCATGAAGTGATGCTTTCAATGTTTTAGGAGATGCCTGCTGTTGTGCTACAGGCTTTGGGATGAACTGGGTCAGAGTTGAACAAAGCTTTCTTTCTCCCCAAACTCATTAAATCAATTACTTCCACTTTAAAAAGCAATTGCACTTAGACGGCTCCTCTAATCTCTGTAAAGCCCTGTTTGGCAAACTTACAATATATTAGATTTCCCCACGTTTTCCAGGTTCAGTAAAGTTCAAACAGCAGAGCAGAGAGTTGACAATATGCAATAAACCCCGACCAATTCAAGACAATGTTATTGGTTCACTAGGATCATCTGTGTCATATCCTAAATTTGCTGTTGATTATTTAAAAGTTGGCCCACATGGTTGAGCTCCCGCATGGTCTGCAAATGTGTAAAAAAAACTTGTGTTTAATTATACAGTCGTCCTTGGAGTCTAGCTAGGCCGATCTGGTGCATTAAGGTAATATATTGATAATTAAATAGCATTAACTAAGATTTAGCATAAACATGAATAAACTAAGTAAAAAAAAAAATGTCAAGAAGTGTTTTCTCCCTGCTCTACCAACCCCCACACCCACCCCACTGTGCTATCTTCAGGCTTTGTGTTTACTTCTACCCCTCTGTGGTCACTGTTGTTAAAATCCGCACCACACTTCCTCCACACTCCCGCTGACCTAATGTTATAAGATACATTTTTTCAAACCAGTTTGGCTCATTACAAAGATGGACCGTGGAGGCTCCCTGTGCAGGTGCTAGCCAGGATGGGAGCAGACCAGTTAGACCCAAGAGGGCGAGCTCTGTAGCACAGAAAGAGTGCGACAAAGAACTTGGCTAAACCAGGGTTGACAGTGGTTCAGCATGTTGGAGATGGAGAGCACTAAAAGCACCCAAAGGACTCAAATGTAACATTATCTTCTGCTAGAGCACAAGTACTATAGCCGGCTAACGTGTATATGTCAGCATCATTGGCAAGCTAACATTAGCATTTCAGTTTTGTACCTTTGTATTGAATTATTCTGGTTGTAATTTGGAGTCATTCCAAATGACTGCAACATTAGTGTTTTGTTGTCCAGTTAGCGGAAACCAGCAGTTTTCCTGTATTAGCAAATGAAGTCATTTTGCTAACTGTTGCTAGGTTTTGGTCCAGGCCACATGGTTTATCTATGTCGGACATAACACTGTAGTCCATGTAGCATTTTAGTGAGATGTTGTTAATATTCACACCATCAACACAGCTAGAAAACTATCAAAGTGCAACTCACGGTTACCTTAAAACATTATGTACATCAACTATGTAAGAGTGAACGTAATGTGATAGTGGCCGGAATATTGGCACTGTATCAGTATTACTGGGAAAAAACATTCCTCTGTATAACTGTGCTACCCGACTCCCACAACTGTCTCCGGCTGTCGTGACCACATATGATGTAGTTTCAGAGACGGGACAGGATGGCGAAGAGGAGCGGATACTACTGGAGTTTGTTTTAACTCTCATTTCACCCTTAACAGTTGAAAATTAGAGGGGGAAGTTAGTTAATGCAGCATTCATTTCAAAATTAATAATAACAATAAGCTATTTAATTTTCACTCAAATTCCTGTACTGGAAAAACAGGGAAGACGTTACATTGCTGAGAAAACTGTTGAAAATGATGTAGCCTATAGATAGTTTGTCAAGTGAGCAAGTTCCTTTTTCCAAAAAAGTCTGTGATAAAGGCTCACAACACAGCCAGTAAGTAAACGTTTAGAAGCTTAGAATATTTTCACACACACGTGCCCCCCCCAAACCAAACCCCAAAAAAAGAACACAAATTTACATCCCTGCTCAAATGAAGTCAGTTGCTTTTTTTTAGTTAATTTTGTTTTTCTCTGGCTCTTATGTGACTAAGAGGCATCATTGCAAAGATGTTGTTCTCATCACTAACACCAACGGTGAGTTAGGTTTCTTCCAAGTTGCCACTGGAGGAGAAGCAGAAAGAACAGTTTATACACCCACAGGAGAAGAAAATAGAGCAGAATGAAACGCAGGCACAGAGCAGGTCTAGAAGTGGGTGGGTGGCTAAGAAAACCATCACTGATCATCAGCAACTAGCTCACAAATTCATGCTCACATGCTTATACAACCAGCTGTGACTGGAAGCAACAAGAACCCCCCCATTCTGAACTGTAACAGGAGAAATTCTGAAGTAAACCCAATACAACATACAGACTTAATATTCTCTAAGTTATTAAGTTGATTAAGCAGCAGACTGCAGGTGGTCTAACAGGGAACAGCCCCACACTTTTTCAGACAGGTCCACCTGGAAGCCATGCACTGTGGTGCACTTGTATTCGTTCATGTAAAATGTGTTAGTTGAGTAAGACATTTTTAAAAAGAAAGCTTGAGGCTGAATAACATATTGAATGAGGTGGGCTTGGATGTTGGACTGCTGCTTTCAGAGGCACAAGTAGCCTCCTACTCCTGAAGTGGAGCCTGGGGCATGTGGAGTCTCTGACCATATGCAGAATGAGTGTGACGACAATAATGGGTTCATTCTGCTGCATGTTTAGAGCACAAACGATATTATAGCTACTGTAATTCTTGAATTAAGTCTTGAAATGTTTACATGCACCGCGGGTCTTTGTGAATTGTAGCTTCACTCCAGACAGCAATTCATAGGCTGTTCAAGTTGCACCGACGGAGCCAGTATCAACAATAAACAAACAACAAAGCCGCGGGTCTTCACACCGTAGAGGTGGGAGCACTTTAACCTAACTTATTAATCGGTAATCACGAGGTTGGAGCACCAACAGGCCTGAGCTTTCCCCAGCCGGGCTCCGTGGCGAAGAGCGGACCTGTTGGAGGGTTTCACACCGAGGACTCCTGCACATGCTGAACGGCAGCTGAACACTACCCAAAGTTCCTACAGTCCGATTGTGAAAGGCTCTCGCAGCTCACACACTTTGCACTGAGGTTGTGCACGCGTGGCCAGGCCACGGTCAGCTCCCACGGCTCACTGCCATCAACCCGCAGTAATCCCACCAGAACCCTCGGGATGCTCCTACCTTGCAGGTTCTGAACTCGGATGTCGCTGATCTGTCCGATAAACTCCTCCCGCTCGAACC
>NW_018127920.1:5744951-5756495 GCF_001952655.1 Monopterus albus | reverse complement strand
GGGGGGGGCTTTCTCCCGCCGGGCCGCCCGCCGGGGAGCCATCGGAGCCACTCGGCAGGGAACGGGATGCTCTCACTCAGCGCACTGTGTGCGCACAACGCAGGTGTTTGCTGCGTGTTTCTTCCCGTTTCAGGAACGATGGAACTCTGAGAAATTCCCGGAAAGATGAGTGTAGACCAGGGGAGGAACACACACACACACACACACACTCCATAACTTCAAGGGACATGAGGTTGACTTACGTTCATTTCGCCTGAGACTTACCCTAACCTAAACCATAACCTAAACCATAACCATTTCTTGTCTAGCCCTAATCTTAAACCAAGTCACCACTAAAATTTTAACGGGTTACATTCTGGGGACTTGCTTTGTGTCCCCATCAGGGCGTCAGGTCCCCATAATGTGCCTGTGTAAACAGATTTCCACCCCCACAACATAAGTAATACCAGGCATACCAGCATAATCTGTATCCTTGCTTCCAGCACTTACCGGGTCCCTACATAGACTTGATGTCTGTAAACTGATTTACTGTGAGCACGACCCTCCAGGAGGACCCAGGCTTATGTGGAGGAATCCTGCAGATTAACTGTAAAACATTTCTCAAGCAAAAGTGTTGAAACACTCTGGTTCCAGCTAGTTGACTGTGAGATTTGCTGCTTTTCAACAATAAATTGAAATGAATTGAAAACAATAGATACTAATCAATCATGAAAATAACTTGGTATTTGAAACCACAGTAGGCCTATGTGTGGAAGACAGAGACATTTATATCAGCATGACTCATTTGAGTACTTCTGTTGTTGTCCATGGCAACAGATACAAGCCGTTGATAAGCGTGGGTACTGGCAGTCCCACCAACGCTTACCACTTACAAATTTACAGCTTCATGCTAACACAACTCAGGACTGGATGCAAGAGCGCAAATTAGAGGCAGGTAAGTGAGGGCACTGAATAGCTAGTTTACTGTAAACAGCAAACGGGAATAGGCAAGGTTAAGTCCAGTTACAGGCAATAGTCAGCAACAAACAAGTTTTGTAACTGGGCGAGAGTCCAAAGGAAGCAGGCAAAGGCAGAATCCAGATGACCAGACATCACTCAAAACACATGGGGTGAAAGCAAAGGCAACATGGCACAACACATAGTCCTGGAGTGAGGGCAAACAGGCTCATATACAGTATATAGACTACTGAGGATAATAATTGAAGGAGGTAGGTAGAGCTGAAGGGAGGGGCTGGGTCAGGTGACAGGAGGACTGGAAACCACAGGTAACTCCAGGGCAGGAGGGAGTGGCTGCATCTGAAACATCGAAAGATAAGTGAAAAGATAGCAACAAGGAGGAGACGGTAAATATTACAACACATTTGTTATAACAGAACCTTTGTTCTCATATGTGCTTTGTTTCTCAATAAGATGAGGCAGCTGAGGGCAACTGCTAGGCCTTTGCTTGGTGGGCTGAGCAGCATGCTGATGGTGGTAACATGCTGTGTAGCTTGTCACAAAGCACTGCAGCCAGCTATCATAATAACTGGTGATACTGGAGTGAATTCAGCAGACCCAGCAGCACACTGTACGTATTTGGTCAATGCACACCCATATCAATCTCCCTACAAACACACACTCATCTTTACACATGCTTCTTGTCGACTTTTATTTTTGTTTTTCACTGAGCTGGCATGCAATCCCATGCTCAAAAAAGTTGTTTTTTGTTTTGTTATACTAGGGCCAGGTTGTTGCAATATGAAGATTAAACAAAACTATTTCATTATCAGACTGTCAGCAATCATTTTACTGTCATGATGTCAGTCCCTGTTGTTAGACCCAGCCCATCTTACTTTTCTGACTCCTTCCAAGTGATAAACATCAAAAATGCATCTAAAACCATCTCTTTTTATTTGCTCATTGTTTTATATTGACTTATACAATGGTGTGTTATGTAAATAATGTCTTTTAAGCCGAGAGCTTAATAAAGATTCTTGATTTGAAAATCCCTTTCAATGTGAATTGGTCTTGAGCTGTAGCAGCCAAATAAAAATCCTACTGCGATGTAGGAAATATGGATCACCTCCAGGTTTTTGTATGGGTAATAGTGTAAATGTTTCCCGTCCAAAGGGCGGCTGTGGCTCAGGAGGTAGAGCGGGTCGTCTCCTAACCTGAAGCAGCTCATTTTGTGGCTGCTCCAGTCCATATGTTGAAGCGTGCTTGACACTGAACCCACTGTCACTCCCAGTGATATCACCGGTGTGTGAAAGTGTGAGTGCTTGGGAGTGCAAATGGGTGAATGGGCAAACAGTGTGAAAGCGCTTTGTGTGTGCTGCAGTGTACAGAAAAGTGCTATACAGGTATAAGACCATGTATCTGAGAAGTAACCGTTTCTGTTCAGTTTAATCTAACTTTTTTTGTATAGCACCAAATCACAAGAAAAATCATCTCTGGGCACTTACAAGGTAGGTATTCTAGAAAATATTATATACAGTATTATAGAAAAAAAATCCCACTTGAACAAACAGAGAGAAAAACTCCCTTTAAGAGAAGAAACCTCCGACAGACCCCAGGTTTTGCTGGGCGGCCTTCTGCCACAACTGGCAGAAAAGAAAAGCAACAAGACACAACAAACAATAAAACACTGGACAGGTTGATGTGGCCGGTGACTGTTTATCAGAAATGTAGAGCTCCAGAGCCAGGACATGGTTGATTGTATAACATGAGTTTAGTATTTAATTTCCTTTCATTTGTGCATAATAGCAGCTGAATAAAACTTCAAATTGAATTTGCAGCTGAATCATTTCAATGTGTCTCTTCCTGTACTGTAATCATTAAGTCCGGACCGAAGCTGTGTCTGGTCTGTGTACATTGTCACCACACAGGAAATGAGGATCATATTCATGAAGTATGTTTATGCACTTCAGACAGACAGTCATATTTCACTTTACAGTTGTTTACAGTGGTACGGACCCCACCATGTGGTAGAAAAAAAATATTTAGGTGAAAGTCCATGTGCACAGATTATTAAATTGGATGGGGTGTAGCCTATTAGGCAATGTCATATGGATTTAAAACGGTTTTATTTTGATCTTGGCTGAGATATGTGGATATACTTTAGGTTTTGGTTGTTAATGGTCCAAAGAAGCTTCTAGTACAATATCACACACATGGGTCATACCATTTCCACCCCACAAAGGCAGACAGACTGCAGTGTTCTGACTCATAGGCCGGTTTCCCGTGTCATTTGTACCTGTGTTATTTTATGTGTTAATTGGCCTACTTACCGACTTTCAAGCCCTGCACAATGTACCATGGAAAGTGTTGATCTGGACGAGTCTGCCAAGTGTTATTGTTGTAGTGCCCACAAGTCCAAAGTGGGAACTCAGAAAATTCACAATTAACTAATAATAAACTAATAAACTAGACCCTATCACACCATCCTATGATGTTGGACATCAAAAGGCCTTCGGTGGTGCTAATGGCATTTATTTACAATGGCATCTTTTTTGGTTTGTGTTATTTGGATGTTTGAAGGGAGATACAAAACCAGACCAAGGATTCTTCAGTCCAGGCTTCTCACACAAAAAACGTAGGCTAGGGCTGAGTAGTCAGACTTTATACAGCAATGCATAATAAAGACAGTATGGTAGGTCTCTCTCAATTACTGCTAAACTGGATTCATGAAAACTAATGGCCATATTATGCTGGTTCCAGACCACACAATATTTTACCTGATACGTTGGTCATTATGTCCGATTATGTGATTATAGAGTCATTTTTGCTGTGACCTGGATGAGAGATATGACAGACTACACAGTGGTACCTGACAGATCAGCTGTAGTTCATACTTGTGTGAAGGAGGTACTAGGGACAAGGAGACTATAAATACAGAATAGCATCTGAAGCGCTGTGTTTGGAGACATAAAAAACAAGCCTGTGGACACATCCATGGATTGGTTTGTTGTCACAAAATGACCCTGTGAATGATGATTTCAGATCATCAGTATGTTGTTCACTGTATTGCTGACGCTTTAGAGTTTTAGTTTTATTCAGTATTAAGTTGTTTATTATTGTCTTCCTTTTACTCATTTCCTCGACTTTCAGTAGCTCTGTCCCTGACTCAAATCTCTAACACTAGTATCAGCATATGAAGGACTGTGCTTTGAGTAATTCCAATTTATGCTTCTTTATAGGATGTAGGATGTAGATTTTAAATGCAACATATAATCAAAAAATAAATAACAAATACCAAAGAAAAAAATCATTAAATAATATAATTAATAATATATTATAATTAAAATCTAGCAATAATGTGTGTATTTTTCAGAATAGTCTGTAGTACTTTTAATTTTTGATACTTTAATTATATTTGCATGCTGACCCACATTAACCTGGTGCAACATTTAGGATTTTATTCTGTCTTTCTCAATGCTATCTTTTAAAGAGCAGAGTCAGTACACTTCAGCCCACGATACAAAGCAGAGGCAGCTGTTATGTAACCATTTCAGAGAGCAGTGTTCCTGCTCATACTGACACAAATATGACGTTTTTCAGGCAAAAGCCACTTGAGGGGATGTATCAACCTTAAAGTTGATCCTAATCTTTGGTGAGCTAAAATCAGCAAATCACCATAAATATCATCTTAAGTCGTCTATTTAAAAGCCATCTGGCACATTTCACTGTGCCAAGCTGTCCTCAACAAATAATCAAAGCATGTGGTAGCCTAATACTTCCAGCAGAGCAATCTATTTCTTATAACTACTGTCATGCAATAAGCACATAACACTCCTCATATAGTCACAGTGCATTTTGTTTCACTGCTCTATCTCTGATGTGAATTTTTACGTGGCTCAGTCACATATGGAATCACATACTTATGTTGGTCTCCCTCACCCTGTTGATGTATGCAGTTTCTATGTGTAAGTACAGCAGCCTTGTAACTTACTTGTGGCGTATATGGAGAATGCCACAGAAGAAAGGAGGTTGTGAACAAGGGCTCAGTTAGGGAGGGACAATTGCCTGCTGTACAATAATAAGGGAGGCTGATAGCTGCAAGTGGCAGCAGCCAGCAGGAGACAGGAAGTTCTTGACCTTATGTTCTAATGTGGATTCTTCTGTTTCTCACAATCAAAATAAACATTTGTGACCAATATAGTGAGTGTGTTCTCATTATACGGATAAAGCTGTGTTGTACTCACAACAATACTAAGACTCTATAGCTGCACTAGCAACTATGTGATGCTGTAATTAGGCAGAGTGCCTAGAGCTAGATGCTAATATCAATATGCTAGCAAGGTTAAACCAGGGGTTATGCAATCTTGTCTTCTAGTATTGATTAGTAGCACACACACACAGGGACATGCCACTCATGGACAGTTATACTGTACATCCAGAGGGCCAGGACTGATGTGGTTGCCCACAGTTAGCAGATGAGGGGAGGCAACATTGGATTGGCAGGTTATGTTTGTGGTTCGTGGGTTCTTTTTGCTGTATATAAGTTCTTGTGTTCTGTGTTTACTAAAGCAGTGGCTATTCTGGGTCATGCGGCGTATGGAGCATGGAAGCCATCATGAAAAGACAGTCTGACTTGTGTCATTCCCTTAGCAAAATCCTCAGAATCCACCAGATTGCCACATAGGTTTTTTGGCTCAACTCTTAAATGCATTACAATAATTTAAGTGAGAATATATAAGAGCATGTCTGACATTCTCAAGATTAGGTTAAGAGAGAAAAAACCTAACTGAATGATTTTTGCACCAGTCACTGTGAAATGTTAAGACGGTTTTATATTTGTATACAGTCAGCCAAGATGCTCCTCCTGTGTCTCAAGAAGTAGAGTGGGTCGTCCGCTGTTCGATTCCCAGCATGTCCAGTCAAAGTGCCCTTGAGCAAGACACTGAACCCCTGGTTGCTCCGGGTGAGCGAGTGCTTGGGAGTGCAAATAGGTGAATGGCTAATCAGTAGTTTTGAGATATGGACTGAAACATAGATTGTGGACCTGATTTACATTTGTGTCAATGCATCCTTGTTTTATCCAGCATACAAGAGCTTTTGAACTAACATGTTGCACATAGTGTGGTGTGGCCATGAAGCTTAATGCAAAAAAACTCAGTGATTAGTGAGAACATATTATTTACAGCAACTGACTTGTTTATGTGAATGTCATTCTGAGTCAGTATGAATACACTTATCAACTTGCCACATTCTTCTTGTACTCAGTGCATGGTTTAACATTTCTGCACTTTTGTCAGGAACATCATGTGTTTCATAGCAGAACATTCAGCTGTGACAGAGTTGGCAGTGAACTCTGCAACTCATTCTCAAATCAGGGTTTAAAATTGCTCAGTGGGAAGACAAATCTCTGACTTGTGCTTAATATATTTCTCTTAATGCACATACATTCAATTCCAAAAAAATACTGATTGCATTTCAAAATTCATATGAGTGGCCAAGCAAAGCAGGAGTGCTCTTTGCCCTTTGGCTTTGACTCCATTAGCCTAACAATGTGCAGGCATTAATGTGATTTGTCTACAGGAGTTGGTTATCACAGCATCTTCAGGGGACATGTCCATCAGAAGCCAGAGACACAGATAGTCCCTCCTGTGGTTCAGAAACCGGCTGACAGGACAGAGCCATTGCTTGCATGACATTCAGCCAATCAGGAGCAAGATAACACATGGCAGTGCTATGTCTAACCATAACTGGGTCTGAGCCTATGATAGATAAAAACTTTATTGCAGACTCAAGGTCCAGACTCCAAACATCAAAAAACAACAAACAATAAAAAACAATAAAAAAAAACACACCACAAAACAACAACCAGTCCACTACTATCCCTTTAAGAGGCAAGTTTACCAGTGTCTCCAGAGTACCGATGTATATCAGATGTCACTATATGCAGTGTTAGTCAACAATAAAACAATGTGGTTTTCCGAGCTATTCAAGCAACAGATAAATTTATACATCAGGTTTCTTAAAACAGCTGATAAAGTACTAACTCGTAGTGACACACTTGAAGTGTTAATTCTTGCCTGTGACTCTTTGAATAAACCAGCACGGTTATATTTTTTATATACTCAAGTGGTCTGAGTCGTCCCTCTGAGTTCCTGGTTTGAAAGAACCGGACGAGGCTTTATAATAGAATAGAGCCTTTAGCTTCCTGTTTTAGGCTCCTATTTTGTCGCCATTTCCTGTTCTAGGTTTATCTGTTATGGTTCCTTTACAGTAATCAGTGCTTATTGCCTGCACCTGTTTTCACCCCAATATAAGCAGCGTTCTCCCATCAGTAACCTGCCAGATTGATCTTGTCTTCGTGCAGACTTTCCAGCGTTATCCTTGCTTTAGTGATTCATGTTATTGACCCCGGATTGTTTCCTGACTACCGATTTCTGCCTAGCCCTCCTGAGTGTTGAATGTTTCTTCTGTGTACCGACTACTGGACCAGCTTCTTGACCTCCCGTTTTTGGATCCCTTGGCTGTGCTCGTTTGCCGGTATTGACCCTGGACTGTTGTTTGATGTGGATATTGGTTTCTGGACTATCACTGTGTATTTTCTGAGTGAATACAGTAAAGCAATATTCTTTACCCCATCTCGCCTGGCTTTGTAATTGAGTCCACCGTTAACATTGTGGGTAGCTTTACTGGCTGACCCTGACAGGGCAGTGTACAAAGAGGAACAATATGCTCTAAATAGTCAATTTTACCCCATCCGAGCATGAACCAAATTTCCGCACCAATACATTTGCTTGCACATACAACAACGGCACTGCCAATACGTATCCCCATCATTGGTCAAACAATCATTTATAGCATGACCCAAATACTTAACTTCATTGCATATGGTTAAAATATTGCCAGATAGCTTAAAAAAGGAAATACAAGGGACTTGTCCTCTTTTGATGGATTCTCCACATGCAGATTTCTGGGTAATGTCACAATTTTTTACTTACATTTTTTTTTTTAGTAAATTGAAGCATTATTTTCCACAGGCTCTGCAGGGTGCCCCAGGTTTATCAAGCTTTTTTATGCACTTTTAGTTCATTGTTTTGGTTATGGATTTGTACAGTAACCCTGCACGCAACTGTTTTCAGATAAATGTTCTGGTTAACCCACTACAGACTAAGTGCTTAGCACCAAATGCCAGACAGTGGATACATAGTGGAGCATTTCTCAGCTACAGAGGCTGATAACTTTCTTGAGAACTGGTGAAAAGCAAGCAGCTAAAAGGGTGTGAAATATGTAACCAAGTGGCTATTTAAGTCAGCAGCCTCCTCCTGTTTCCAGATTGTTCCACTAAGAAGCATTAAGCGTGGCTCTCCTGTGTTCCAGCTCTGAATTCATGTTTCCTGTTTTTTTGTTTCTTCTAGTGTTCTCTACATTACTCGACTGTGTTAACTGCTGAATCACCTGTGTTTGAACATTTTACTGTCATGGGGTCTCATTTATAAAACTGTGTGTAGGATCCATACCCAAACACTCCCACAGTAATCAGACATGGTCAGTGCAAAATGCCCATTAATAATGCTATGCTTGTTGTTCTTGTGGAGAATGGATGGAGTGTTACAGACAGAAAGGCAGATTGCTGCAGAAGCTGTTAACACAACAAACAAGACAATCCCCAAAGTGGTCAGATAAGGAGGCGGGTGTCTTAAATACTTTACTGTGCAATGGTAGAGTACGGACTGGCCGGTGAAGACGGGACTCCACAACTCACCGTTTGGTGTTTAAGTATATAAAGCTATAGACAAGTACACAGCTGATGAAATCACAATAAACACATTGTTTAAGTGCTAGGTGTTTCTCATTTTCACATGATGAGTGCAGGTGATGCAGAGATGTCACATGAGGTCATAGAAGACAAAGAGTGCCTTTGAGCAATGCAATTTGTCCAGCGCGCTCTGTGCACACTGTTACTAGTCCTGTGTTCACTAAGATTTGTGAAAAACAAAAGTATGAGGAAACAAATTAAAATTGTCTCAGGGTCTCCAATTCTATAAAGAAATGAGATGCATTTGGATGATTATTTCATCGTTCAGCCTACTGTGGTTGAGATGAAAAGAAATCAGGTTATTCAGGGTTAAGATCAGGGAAAGTTGAGCCTGACTTTACCAATCCCACCTCCTGACACATATTGGCAAAGCCATGTTTGCTGTGCTCTATCTCAAAACATCTCGACAGGGGAGCACACTTTGACACAACACTGGGACACCAGCACCAGGTTCTCAATTATTCATTAAATAATGAACCACAGATTTAAATGGTTAAGATTTTGACTGGCCCGTGTCTTTTAACAAGAGAGGTGCTTATGGAATAATTAGTGTCCTACAAGCACAAACACAATGTAACACAGCTGGCTGAATGTCTGTGTTGCCAATTTCCTTCATATCCTAAATATGTGTATACATAGGTCAGAGTTACTGCACAGTTACATTCTCACATCAGATAAATCCAGATTCTTCCACAGGAAACAGGGTTCACATGTTCGTCCTTGGTTTCTGGTTGCACTTGTTCCATGTTCGTGTTTGTACTCAAGTTACCCTGTTACTCTTCACTAAATCCCTCTGGCTCTATCTGAATTTGCATTCCAAATTTAAATTATTATACAAACCCTGACACCTATACTCCCCAAAATAAAAGTGTCTGCGTTATTACAAGGATGTACAATATCCTGTTCATAACATAGTGCAACAACATGAAACTAGTGCAAACATACCTAGAAACAAGACATAAGGCATTACTCCAGGACTGTGATGACACTGACTTTGTGGAACACTGACTGTAGTTTTTATGGACACAATTTTCAGATAAAGGCCCTAGTAAAGGCCAAAGAAGTTCCATCAAGCAGCCAAAGCATATAAACAGGTCCACCCAACTGTAAACACTTCTTTTCTTCATCTCTACAACACACACGTGCATTTGTTTTCATATCTTGTGGGGACTCCTGGAGACTTACCCTAACCTTAACCATAACCACTAGTTGCCTAATCCAAAACCTTAACCTAACACCTAACCTTAAACCAAGTCATTACACGATATTTTTAAACTAGTAAGGCTGAGTCTCCACAGACTCAAACACAGACCAACCCACTGTCACAAATGCAAATTCATCTCCTCCCTGTCACAACTACCGTGTGCTCCTCCATGTCCATCTGTTGTGTGACTGCATGGATACAGAAGGTGGAAGCAGCCAGAAAACACACACACACACAGTCAAATCTCAAAAAGCATCACAGTATGCTCACATCTAAATCAGCAGGCTTAGTGAGACCACAGTCAGTTGCCTGATAAATGCTGTAAACACAAATGAAATACACAAGGAGTTACCTTGCTCTTTTAATGAGATGTGTCGTTTATAAAAGTCCCTCCTAATACAGCAGCGGAAACACTTTCATTGAATACCATTGTCTCAGTGTGTCAAAAGACAATTCCCGGTTAAGGTGTCTGTGAGACAGGTTCCTTAAAGCGAAGACTTAAGCCTCAGAGAGACAGTTATAGCCACCTAATTCCTCCTCCCTTTCCTGTGGTCACAGCACATCCTTACTAGGTGGTCCTTCTGTGCTCCTGCAGAGGTACACTCTCTTCTCTCCTCTGACTTTTGTGTGTGTCTAGACCAGTTAAAAGATTATATCATGCCACTTGCCATATAAAGGCATAGTTTACCACAGCCCCTGCAACAGCTTCTTAATCTCCACAACAAACCTAATTTGTGTAAAATACCCGCTAGCATTATTATGGGTACTGGGAGTCACCATCCAAGCCAGCTACTCAACTCAACTCAACTCAACTCAACTTTATTTATATAGCGCTTTACCACAGCACAGCTGACCAAAGCACTTAACATATCATACAAATATAAAAAAAACACACACATAAAAAGCTATAAACAGTAATATAAACACTAACACTACAGACAGAGTCTCATTCCTGGTCAAACGCCAATGAATACAAGTATGTCTTCAGATAAGACTTAAAAGTAGACAGTGAGGGGGCCTGCCTAATATAAAGCGGCAACGCATTCCATAGGTTTGGACCTACCACAGCAAAGGCTCTATCCCCCCTAGTTTTCCGCCTGGCCCTCGGTGCCTCCAGAAGAAGCTGATCTGAGGCACCGCGACGGGTTATACGGACGTAAAAGTTCCACTAGATAAGATGGTGCCAGCCTATTTAAGGATTTATAAACAACTAAAAGAATCTTAAAACGAACCCTAAAACGCACCGGAAGCCAGTGAAGAGATGCCAGCACTGGCGTTATGTGGTCCCTCTTACGCCCCCCAACCAGTAACTGAGCGGCAGCATTCTGGACCCTCTGGAGGCGGGCAAGCCCCGATTGACCAACTCCAGCGTACAGTGCATTACAGTAATCCATGCGTGATGTAACAAACGCATGGATCACTGTCTCCAAATGCTGCCGCGACAAAAAGTGTTTTAATTTCACAAGCTGCCTTAAATAAAAAAAACCAGATTTTACAACAGCATTTATCTGGCTCTCCATTCGCAGATCCGAGTCTATTCTAAAACCTAAATCATTGACAACGGATCGCACATACTGCCCCAAAAAGCCTA
>NW_018127920.1:5715462-5743428 GCF_001952655.1 Monopterus albus | reverse complement strand
GCTAAGCCCCTCTGTATCACCAGCAGCCTTGTTTCTACATGTGATTGCCTGTTCAAACGCTGTGCTAAACAGACCGGCAGTGGAAGGGTTCAGTACACGACGGTGCCGAGCAGGCAATAAATTAACTAAGTCACTTTTACCGACATACCTATGGATAAGGAGAGCAGACTCATTACCCAGACCATAGCTTCTTCTTCTTCTTCTTCTTCTGGTGTTCATTGGCGGTTTGCAAGCCAACCGAGCGTGTGTCCCCGCTCATGTGTAGGACCAGACACACACTGCGTCAGCTCAAAAGCATCAATAGTAGTTAAAAACTCCCTCACCAGTTGTTTATCAGGGCAACACACATGTATATTAAAATCACCCAATATAAGAAAACGATCATAGTGAGGTCTGACGCTAGCCATAAAATCTGCAAAGTCATTCACAAAGTCCTTGTTATATCTCGGTGGCCTATAAATGACAGCACACAGTACAGGATCCGAACGACCCACCTCAAGTAAAGTCATTTCAAAAAATCATAAATTCCTAACATTGCTTTGATTATCCCCGTCTTCATACCTGAACACATAGTCACCACATTTTCACCAACACTGTAAACTATAGTCCTTATACTCTGACTTATGGTGTCTACAGTTGTAACACCTGTTGAGCCTCCTTTCACCCATTCATCTTTCCCCGTGCAATTTCCTTTGAATATTTAGTAAACCATGCTAGTTTCTTATTGAACCCTTCAAAGCGCTGAGCCTCATCCTGATATTTCCATGGAACCTGAATGTCATAGGATTCTTTTGCAAGAGGATCAGTTATTCTTTTCTTAAAATGACACACAATTGAATTCACAAAGGAGTATCTTCCTAACAGATATTCATTCAGTGGTTTGTAAAATGGTGAACCCCAGACCAGAAAAAGAACAGTGCCCTGCTGCCCTGGCACTTAAATCCTCCTCACTACCCCCTCTCTCATTTAGGGTGATTGCCATGTGCAGTTTGAGTTTTAAGCTTGCATTAACAGCTTTGAGGTCCTCCATCTGTCGTCTCATCTCCTCCGCTTCCCTCATCCTTTCTTGTTGTTGAGTGACGCTTGGCTGCGGCCCGAGTGGATTGAAATGGATAGGGTAGGTGTGATATAGTTGTTATTACAGCAGCTGGGCTGGTTGAGCTGGCTGGTAGTGAATTGTACTGTCTGGTGAGGACGAAGTCTCAGATGCTCGTGCTCCATCACCTCCACATCATTCGGCTCCCTCTGTTGTTTTCCACCCCACAATGACCGATGGAAGATGTGTTCATAAAGGGAAGAACAGATATTAGATTGTGTTTGTGGTGCAGATTCATTTTGTTTTTCTGTTCTTATTTGTTTTATTACTACTACCACTTTCTTGTTTCTCTCCCATGATGTTGTCTTTCCCTCTTCACTGCTTTTCTAAAGCACTTTTCAATTGGTCCAACTGACTCAAGCTGAAGCTGCCCTCTGATAGAACTCCCAAATTGACCCAGTCATTAAATTGGTTCAGAAAATCTGAATAATTATCTCTCATATACTGGTAGTCTACCAGGAAGGACCAGGTTATTTTTCCAAATGGTCATATTTTATTCTGATCAAATTACTGCAGTAGGATGTAATTTGTCTGTGTCCAACACCGAGTTTCCCAGATACTTTCTCTAGTTAGTGTCATGGTTTGGGACTATTTCCTGTTCTGTCCTTTTATTTTGAAAATGTTTCCTGTTCCATGTCATCTCACTTGCCTCAGCTTTATCCTTGCCTTTGCCTTCACCTGTTGTTCGGTGTCTTCATGTCTGATCCTATTCTCCCCACTTGCTTCAGTAGTTTGCTGGTTCGTCTGCCAAGCATGACAGACTCCTCCTGTTGTTCCTGCTTTATGGTGATTGTCTCCTATTTTGTTTGCCTTCAGTGAGTTTTTGGACTCTCCCCCCTTGTGCCTTGTTTATGGACTCTTGCTTTCTACTTTTAGTTCTTTGTTTGTGGTGAACTTTCTTTTATTAGTCCTGTCACCTGTTTTTTGAGTGTTTTGAGTTTTATTGTAGTGCCCCCTGGTGGTGTTATTTAGTTATTCTTCTTTTGATGTCCTGTTTCTTTTGTCAGGTTGAGCTCCTTTAGTTGAACTATTTGTCTTTTGTTTTGTGTTATTTATATTAAACTTGACTAGTTACCAAACATCAGCCCGTTTGCATCCTCCCCTAGCCTGAACCTTGACAGTTAGTCTGTGAAATATTTATTAACTGTGTCCAACACAATTTAGTATCCCAAATACTTTCTTTCCATGTCCATCTTGGCATTAAGTGAAACCAGAACTGCTCCTCTAGAGCAATTCTCCAAGAGCCCTTGAGCATCTAACTACAGTGCATACACCAACACCAGCATGCTAGTCCCACTTAGAATGGTCAGTCAATACCTGGTGAGAAAAGAACAGTTGCCTTTTATGAATTTATTAAAGCATGCAAATAATTCAGCTGAATGGTCACCACCAAATCAAACAGTGAATGACAAAGAATGAAAAGATACTCTTAGTCTTTATCTGCACAGCAATTGAGCAATAGGGCAAAAGGGTGTGGGGACAAACCTGAGTGGCCAAAGGTGATAAGTATCAGCAAAATATGATGACTGCCCAGAAGGCCAAAGGAACAGGGTCCATCCTGACCTGAACGTTGGACTTTATTTTTTAGTGCACCGCTGAGTATTGCCACCTCACCCCATTGCTGTACAACAGTCACATATAATCAAAAACAAGAACCAAGAACTCGGATGTACTGATTTACCTACACAGTTAAAACAAGGAAATTATCCTTACAAGTGTAACAGTGAGACACAAGCTGAAAGCTGCTATTACAAAGACAAAAAGACATTGAATACAGCCACATATTTAGCAGTTAATAACCTTTAACCAAGGCACTTCCCTCTGCAGTTTGCATGCCAATTTCACCATAATGTTTCATATTTTCTTCACCTGAGTATGCTGCAATGCTGTTTTTATTATTAGCATTTATGGTTCCTGTTGCTTACACATCACCCGGCCAGTGCTCCAAGGGCATGTGAAAAACAACTTTACTAGTCATATGGCCCTTTTCCCCTTAGTTTTTCATTGTCAGCTGAATATCATTGAGCAGGGTGGTCAGCACATCTTGTCTATTTCCCTTTGCTTCACTGTGCATTTCTTATACACACTGTCCTGTATCTATGCACTCTAATGACATTATAAGCACTATGTTATAAAGTATCACCCGTTTCCTTCACCGGTAATCTTTCCTGGAGTATTAATCTGTTCTGCAGCACCAGTATTTAGTTAGTTAGTGTCCCTCTGTATGGCCAGTGTGGGAATATTCTAACTCTGTTTAGCCAGGATGGGAAATTCCTTACATTCAGTGGCATGACAGTTTCAGAAAACATTCAATAAGCAGACAATATTAAGTGTTAATATTAAGTGCAGCAATCTGCATATATATCCCAATTTGGGTTGCGTCAGGAAGTGCATCCGGCGTAAAATACTTGCCAAGTGTATACATGCAAATGGTTGATTGGCTGTGGCGACCCCTAACAGGACCAGCCAAAGTAGTAGTAGTAGATTAAGTGCGGCAATCTATTAGGCTGAAAAATTAATACCTCTTACAACTTACTTATAGTTACTTTGCCTAAAACAATTATATTCTTAGAATGGTGGATAAATCCCAGCTAGCTTTATCTGCCTCAATGTACTCACATTTCAAGTACTTACTTTGTTCACCTGTGAACAAAATTAGGATTAAAAAAACCACAAGGGTATACATGCAAATCATGGTAGTGGCCACCAGATAGCAGTGTGTGGCTGGGTTTGGAGTGCAACCTTCCCTGTCCCCTCCATGTTTTCAGGCCAGTACCAAAGACAAAGGCTGTGGCCAGCCAGATTAAAGTGTGATAGTCTATCATGTGAATAGGACCCAAGGCTTTTTCTGTGACTGCCATAGAAGTAAAGTCAGATAATTGGAAAATAACTGTCTGTAGATGTTTTGTAGTTGCTCACAGTATGGACCTGTGAAAATCCTAGTCTATGCTTACTAATGACTCCTCAATACTTCTTGTGATTTTTAATTAAGAAGATTCATTTTTATTAATATTACTATTCTTGGTTTTCTGCCCATGTTGAAAATGTTAGATGTGTTTTCTCTTTTAGCCACACAACCCATCTACTGTTCTGTCCTGGCTCTATCCATCCCCAGCACACACTATGGACATGCTTTATAGTTTCCTGAAGGGTATGTGCGCGCGTTTGTTTGTTTTTTTTTAGTGCAGAAAACAAGTGAGTCAAAAAATTATTGCAATTTAAAAAATGTATTTAAAACAATCAAAATTGCTCCAAACATTTGCAAACTACAGATAATCTAGGTGATGAGTGAACAAACAGCACCACTAAAACAGAACAACAGAAAACAAGTCAAATGAAAGCAATTTACACATTTATTTAAATTATTTTATATGCAAAGTAACAATTCCTTTGGGTGCTTTTATTAATTTCACACATTTCTGATATTATACAGATATACAGTCAGCCACACTGGCCAGCCTGCTGGCTACATTCCACTGCTATGGTTAATTATACTCGGTGCCAACAGGAAAAGGCAGTCTGGTAGAAACAGAGCGAGAGAGACTCTGGGGACCATTAAACCTGGCCCTTGTAATAAGTGTGCCCCTCACTGATTGTCCTGGAGCCACCACGGATGTAAGCTTCAAATCCATAAATTCTAGTATAAATAGCTACATTTGTGTGTCAAATTTCAAACAAAACGTTTTGATAACTATTGAAGGAGCTATGAGTTGAAAAAATTTTTGTTAATAAATTTTGCTGCTGACCTGTCGACCCACTTAGGAACAGGAGCAGAAGCTGCGTCAGTACCCTCGCTGACCCGTTCAGAAACAGGAGCCTCAGTGGTGATATTTTCATTGGCACACCAGGGCAAATTTGTTTCAGTGAGGACATTTTCGCTGAAAAATGTCCTTTGGAGTGTTGTCAGGCGCATTGTCCCACTCAGAATCAGGAACCAATAAGGTGGAGTCAGGGTCCTCGCTGACCCACTCTGGAACAGAAGCAGAACCTCCAGTGTGGGCGTTCTTGTTGGCACACTGGAGAGCTAAAGCCTTGGTGGGGACTTCTTTGTCATCAAACTGAAGAACTGGAACATTCTCATCAGCACACCAGCGAACACTTACTTCAGTGAGGACATTAGCACCATCAAGCTGGGTGACAAGATGCTTGTAGCATCCGGCCTACAATTAGCTCCTCCCTAAACATGGCTGCTGGGTCATACTGTCAGGGTTCAGGCTGATGAGAATGTCCCCACCAAACACAGACACAAACTGATGTTCAGGAACTAGTCTAGTTTAATATAACAAAACAAAAACACAAATAGATCAACTAAAAGAACTCAACCTCACAAAAGCAATATGACATCTAAAAAAAATAACGACTAAACAGTACTGTCAGGGAGCACTACAGTGAAATTGAAAACACATGTAACAAGACTAATAAACCAAAGGGAACAAAGATCATAACAAACCAAAAAACAACACTAGTAAGCAAAGTCCAAATCAAAAAAGTCCACAGATGAGGTACAAGGGGGAGAGTACAGGAGATGATCACAACAGGAGCAAAACAGGGTGTGGTGCACAGATGAACCAACAACTAATTGAACGAAATGAAGAGTATATATAGGCTGAGACATCCAGACAATGAGCAACAGGTGAAGGCAATGAGTGGTAATCAATGGCAGGAAATGCATTCAAAACAAAAGGTACAGAACAGGAAATTGTCCCAAACCATGACATAGGATGTCTAAACGCATCTGACAAGAAAGGAAACTCTTTATTTAAACAGTGATGTTTAATGCCGTATTTACTCACTTGTATATACAATAAAAGATAGATGGTGCTATTAAACACTTACCAATCAAATGCGGAAGAAAGAAGCTGCTATGTGGACCTCTCAAATTTGTCCAGTGACAGAATGATGCGGACGACCATCTCTGGACCTGCTTAGAAGTAACTCTTACTGTGGTAGTTTGGTATTAATACTCTTGTTTCCCAGAAAACCAGTTTTGTAACTTTTTAAATTTTTTTTATTAAATCTTTTAAACTTTTGATTCGTTCTCCAGCTGCCTTCTTCAAACCAGGTCTCCCAGGACAGGGTCTCCTTCTAGGGATCAGAGACCCCTTCCATTTATGGTGATCAGGTTTTGGCATAGCAATATTAATCTCTAGTCAGCAGGGAGGTACTGCAGACACGTATATAAAAGACAGCGGTATATTGCACTGGACTGGCTTATAGAGGTATTAAACTGAAGGGTCTGTCAGGAGCCATTTGACCGTGGTGGGGTAAATCCCGGTCACCCTCAGAACAGATGATGCATTAATCTGCTCAAGGTTAGCACATCCAGGAGACCTTAATTCTGGCAGAACAGTTCATAGGGAATGAGGAAGAACCCCATAGCATCTGGCAGGCAGCCGCTTTCATGCATTAAAAGGGATTGGCACTCCCCATGGCTGAGTAGGAGGTGTTTGTATATACACAGTCTTCTATTGCTGTTCCTTCATCAGGTCACCAGGTGGGGCAGTTGGAGTAAATGAATTAACTAGCACAGGACAGAGACCATTACTTGCATAACGAGGTAGATCCTGGTTAGGATCTGCATGCTCATCTTTAGGGGAGCTGGGCTGAACCTGTGCCTTTTCAAGTTTCAACAGCTGCTGCTGACCCAGCTCACTGTGCCTGCCCCCACCTGTCAGTCAATTACTAGCTTTCTGACAGACAGGAAGCAACAGGTGAGGCTGGGGAAAACCACATCCAGCACCCGGACAATAAGCACAGGCGCCCCCCAGGGATGTGTGCTCTCCCCTCTGCTGTTTTCACTCTACACCAATGACTGCATCGCGAAGGACCCCTCTCTGTTAAGCTCACAACGGCATTGATCTCATCTGCGACGGCGACAAGTCAGCCTACAAATGGGAGGTTGAGCAGCTGGTCCTGTGGTGTAGCCGCAACAACCTGGAGCTGAACACGCTGAACAGTGGAGATGACAGTGGACTTCAGGAAGAGCCCTCCCACCTTACTCCCACTTATCATACTTGGCAGCACTGTATCAGCAGTAAAGTCCTACAAGTTCCTGGGTTCCACTATCTCTCAGGACCTGAAGTGGATGTCCAACATCAGGACCATCACCAAGAAGGCACAGCAGAGGATGTAGTTCCTGCGCCAGCTCAGGAAGTTCAACCTGCCCCAGGAGCTGCTGATACAGTTCTACAGAGGAATCATCGAGTCTGTTCTCTGCACCTCCATCACTGTCTGGTTTGGCTCAGCAACCAAACAGGACAAGTACAGACTTCAGTGGACACTCAGGACTGCAGAAAAGATCATTGGTGTGAGCCTGCCCTCTATGGGGGACCTGCACACCTAATGGGTCAAAAGGAGGGCGGAGAGGATCAGTGCAGACCCCTCACACCCTGGATACAATCTGTTTGAACTCCTCCTCTCTGGACGGCGTTACAGGTCACTGTGCACCAAGACAACCAGGCACAGGGACAGTTTCTTCCCCCAGGCCATCACTCTGATGAACACTTAACTAATGACAGTATGACTGGACAATAACCCTCAGTGCAACACCCATAAATATACATTATACAGACTATTCTGATCCATACAGGTCTCTATTTTTGAAGTACTCTATAAGAAATCACAATGAGCATTCCTTTCTCTGTCTGCATTGTTTATTGCCTGTTTATACTGCTCCTTTTGTATCATTTGCCCTGGTTGTTACTTGTTAATACTGCTTATTATTTTTATCTTACACAGCCTTATGCTGGTTTACTGTTTGCTTGCCACTTGCATGGGGCACATGCACATTGAGAGCCGATGTACCAGAGTCAAATTCCCCGTGTGTCTGACACACCTGGCCAATAAAGCAGATTCTGATTCTGGTTCTGATATTCATTTCTCCATCAAAGCTATTTACAGTTTAAGAAAAGCCAATTGAGTCTAATAATGAACTGACTGCACTGTTGAGGTTGTCATTGTCAGCATCTACATGAATATCACCCACTATGATTATTTTATCTGTACTAAGCACTAAATCAGACAAAGTCTGAGAATTCAGTTTAAAACTCTTAATAAGGGGCAGGTGCTAACTATCTTTGAAATGCAGCACACACACCAAACAGTCTCTAGAGCACTATAGATAAATGTCAACTCACTTTCTCTCATCTACACACACTGTAGTTAGGGCTTTCTTGGAATGGCTCCACTGACCATGCTCAGCTGAGGAGACTGTCTCTGCATGGCCTGGGCCTTTTTCTTGCTCAGGGAACTGCATTGCTGGAAATTTCACATACACTGCTCCTAGCTAGTCACTATTGTTGCAAAAAAGCTTTTTGCTCACCATCTTTCCCACGGAATCCTTTTCTGCACTGTGGTCGAATGCATGTCACTTACAAATATGAATGAGAACCTTCAACACAAGAAGTATCTGACCAAAAGATTTTATTTGAGCATAAACACCTGTAATGTGAAACTAGCTTTAGTTTCACTGCAGAAGGGTTAATAAGGACCAGTACAGACTGCAGTCAGTTCTGGGTTTTCCATCCATCCATCTTCATCCGCTTCATCTGAGACCGTGGTCACAAGGGCAGTAGCCCAAGCAGGGCCTCCCAGACTTCTCTCTCCCTACACACCTCCTCTAGCTCCTCATGAAGAACCCCAAGGCGTTCCCAGGCCAGCCGGGAGACATAGTCTCTCCAATGTGTCCTCGGTCTGTCCTGAGGCCCTCTCCCGGAGGGACATGCCCGGAATACCTCTCCAGGGAGGCATCCAGGGGGCATCCTAAACAGGTGCCCGAGCCACCTCAACTGGTTCCATTCAATGTGGAGGTGCAGTGGCTCTACTCTGAGCTCCCCAAGGGTGACTGAGTGCCACACCCTATCCCTAAGGGTGTGCCCATCCACTCTCTGGAGGAAACTCATTTCTGCTGCTTGTATCTGCTATCTCATTCTTTCAGTCATGATCCAAAGTTCATGACCATAGGTGAGGGTAGGAATGTAGATCAACCGGTAAATTGAGAGCTTCGTCTAATGACTCAGCTCCTTCTTCACCACAATGGACCGGTACAGAGACCGTATTACTGCGGATGCCGCACTGATCCTTCTGTCAACCTGCTGCTCCATTTTTCCCTCACTCATGAACAAGACCCCGAGATACTTAAACTCCTCCACTTGAGGGAGCAACTTGCCCCCAACCTGGAGAGAGCAATCCATCTTTTTCCGACTGAGAACCATGGCCTCGGATTTGGAGGTGCTAATTCTCATCCCCGTTGCTTCACACTCGGCTGCAAAGCCCTCCAGTTTATGCTGTAGGTCTTTAACTGATGAAGCTAACAGAACCACATCATCCGCAATGAGCAGAGACGAGATTCTGCAGCCACCAAAACAGACACCTTCCGCTCCCTGGCTGCGCCTAGAAATTCTGTCCATAAAAATAATGAACAGAATCAGTGACAAAGGGCAGCCTTGGCGAAGTCAAACATGCACTGGAAACAGGTCTGACTTACTGCCGGCAATGTGAACCAAGTTCCTACTCCACTCATACAGGGAATGGACAGTCCGTAACCACGAGCCCCGCACCCCATAATCCCGAAGTACTTCCCACAGGATGCCACGAGGGACATGGTCAAATGCCTTCTCCAGATCCACAAAACACATGTAGACTGGTTGGGAAAATTTCCATGAACCCTCCAACACCTTAGTGAGGCTATAGAGCTGGTCCAGTGTTCCACAGCTGGGGCAAAAACTGCATTGTTCCTCTTGAATCCAAGGTTTGTATTTTCTTCTCTAGTACCCTGGCATAGACTTTCCCGGGGAGGCTAACAAGTGTGATCCCTCTATTGTTGGAACACAGTCTCCAGTCCCCCCGGGGTCCCACCACCCCAGTCTACCAGTCCAGAGGCACCGTCCCCAAACTCCATGCAATGCTGCAGAGGCATGTCAGCCAAGACAGCCCCACAACATCCATAAACTTGAGAAACTCTGGGCGGACCTCATCCATCCTCGAGCCTTGACACTGAGGAGTTCCTTAACTACCTCTGCAACTTCAGCCAGGGTAATGGACAAGTCCCCTCCTGAGTCCCCAGCCCTGGCTTCCTTTATGCAAGGTGTGTCGGGGTGATTGAGACGATCTTCAAAGTACTCCTTCCACCGGCCGACGACATCCTAAATTGAGTTTAGCAGCACACCACCTCCACTGTAAACAGTGTTGGCAGAACACTGCTTCCCCCTCCTGACCCACCGGACAGTTCTCCAGAACCTCTTTGAAGCCAACTGAAAGTCTTCCTCCATGGCCTCACCAAACTCCTCCCAGGCCCAGGTTTTTACCATGGCGACTGCCAGGGCTGCATTTCACTTGGCCTGTCAGTACCTGCCAGCTGCTTCAGGAGTGCCATGAGCCAACCAGGCCTGATAGAGCTCCTTCTGCAGCTTGACGGCATCCCTTACTTACCGTGACCACCACCTTGTTCAGGGATTGCCATCACAACAGGCCCTGGACACCTTACGGCCACAGCTCCCAGCAGCTGCCCCAACAATGGAGGTGAGGAACATAGTCCATTTGGACTCAGTGTCCCCAGTCTCCCTCGGCACCTGTTTGAAGCTCTGTCAGAGGTGGGAGTTGAAGACCTCTCTGACTGGGGCCTCCACCAGACATTCCCAGCAGACCCTCACTATACGCTTGGGCCTGCCAGGTCTGTCCAGCTTTTTCCCCTGCCATTGAATCCAACTCACCACCAGGTGGTGATCAGTTGACAGCCCAGCCCCTCTCTTCACCCAAGTGTCCAAAACATATGGCCAAAGATCAGAGGAAACAACTACAAAGTACAGAGTACTAGGCCTTTTTAGAGTCCCCGGGAGCCATGTTGAATAGTGCTCCCATGGGGGACTGTCATTCTACTGGGGGACTTTAACGCCCACGTGGGCAATGACAGTGATACCTGGAGGGGCGTGATTGGGAGGAACGGCCTCCCTGATCTGAACCCGAGTGGTGAGTTGTTATTGGATTTCTGTGCTAGTCATGGTTTATCTATAACGAACACAATGTTCAAACATAGGGGAATTCATCAGTGCACATGGCACCAGGACACCCTAGGTCGGAGGTCAGTTCTGGGTTTTGATTATTTAAAATGTATAACAAGTTGGCTGTTAGCAGTAAAGCCATGTGTAACCCACTAGTGTAGCATGTGCACCATGTAACATCTGGCATGCAGCTCACTAGAGGCTGGCACTTGTATTTACATCAGGTGTGTGTTCATTCCAGCACTGGAAACACTTGTTTGATGTACAAAAGTCACACAGAAGAGGCTACAGAAACACATTTGAAAAGAGAAAACTGTGGTCCAAAACTATGCCAAATAACATGACAATGAGGAAATTACTGGGCACACTACAGTATACAATGTATCCAACCCATGGTAAAGTGCAGCTAATCAAAACTACATTCACTTTAAAAAACTGCATGTTCAGTAGGCCTGATGTAACAGAAGACAGATTGTGTTTTAATGTTCTCAGACCTACCACATGTTTGTACTGAAAGTCTTCAGATGGTTCAGAAATTATGCAAAGCAATATTAAATTGTGTTTTTATAACAATTTTTTTGGGCCCACTTGTTTTCCTACTGTTATTTGTGGCAGGTGGCACACTACCACCACCATTACTGCTGTGATAAAGCCAGTACTCATTACCAGTATTTTCACTATTATTGTTAATGCTGCTACTTCCAGTAATAGGAACAGCAAGATCATAGCAGCAAATTTGTATATGTGTGTTTGTGTACTGGAGCACAGTCATCTTCGAGGAGTTTTTGGTCAGAACAAACACAGTGAAAGCACAGCTGTAGATATTCAGTCCTCTGACAGGCCAGACCTCTACTGTGGAGGCCAGAGCATCCGTCTGCCTGAGGGGTCCGAACTCCATACTGCATCCCTGTCTCATGCCGTTTGCTTTATTTACTCTCTGATCACATGTTCCCCACTCAGTCACAGCATCTCTGGTAGAAGCAGCTAGCTTCCCTGTGCCTTTCCTCTCTTTGTCTGCAGGTGTTGCAGAGGTTTATTTGTATTTAGAAGGCCTTTGTTTTCTTCAGTTGCATCAGTAAGCCATTCCTTCACTGACGGGGTCACAAGCCTTTGTGTCAGACTGTTTCTACAAGTTGGACAGCTGAATCTTTTGGGGCCAGAGTGCTCATGTGCTCCAGCCAAACCCTCACAGGGGTCGTACTCCATGTGATGCCCTGATTCAAGGTCTGATGTTAAGTTATACAATGTCTCTCCATCTGGGGAATATTTTTTATGTGTTGCCTTTGAATGGAAACAAAGCAGTGAAACATGTTTGTACAGATCATTTTAATTTTTAGTAAATTAAATAAAATTATATTCAGTTTTTTCTGGGAAAAAAAACTGGAAATTTTCTTCAGTTGCATCAGTAAGCCATTCCTTCACTGACGGGGTCACAAGCCTTTGTGTCAGACTGTTTCTACAAGTTGGACAGCTGAATCTTTTGGGGCCAGAGTGCTCATGTGCTCCAGCCAAACCCTCACAGGGGTCGTACTCCATGTGATGCCCTGATTCAAGGTCTGATGTTAAGTTATACAATGTCTCTCCATCTGGGGAATATTTTTTATGTGTTGCCTTTGAATGGAAACAAAGCAGTGAAACATGTTTGTACAGATCATTTTAATTTTTAGTAAATTAAATAAAATTATATTCAGTTTTTTCTGGAAAATAAACTGGAAACTTTTTTGTGAACAATACTGCTTTACCAATATAAATAAAGGCTACATGAATGTAGTCTTTTAAAGTAAGCCTCAAGCAAGTCTTGTTTTAAGGTCTTAAGGTGCCCTCCATTCAGTAGGTTCACAAGTTCTTTTATAAATGTGCCTTTAGTGGTTGTTATATTCAAACTGCTAGCTCTCTATAATGACAATGTTTTGTTTGTTATTTCTACATATGTCAAATAGACAAAACATGTTGTGGAGTTGTTGTAGGACACTTCTTACAGAGCTGGACAACAGAATGGAATGCCATTAATTTAGTTAATCATTTCTAATATAGTGCAAATAAATAAAGTCTGCTTCTCCTGAGCAAGGAATTAGAAGTCAGCATGGATCATTCACTCATGTTGATCAAGTCTTTCCTCTTTGTACACATCTCCTGTTGTTATGATCATTCCACTGACAGATAGGGACTTAGTTCTAGGGACTACCCCACTGGGGAGCTCCCTCAAGAACTACATACCTTCACAGGCTATATTTCTATTTTCAAACTCAAATTTTTAAAACCCCTGTCAACAGTAGCACTCAACAGATCAATAGCCATCACCAGTGGTATGGGGAACTGCAGTCCACCAGCAAAGGTCTCAGCAGAGGGTTAGTGGCTCCTTATATAATTAACATTAGCAATATATAAAGACAGTACTTACTGGTACTGTAACACTGCTATGTGTTAACCGTTGTAAGCTTTAACAGTTGGCTGGCTTGTGGTGCTGCAGTCAACATACACGTGCATCACTCCTGGGTCCTATTGTGCTTGCAGAGTACCTACCCTGAAGTAAGAGCTAAAAAAGTCCCTCAAAATGACATTTTAAGAATTATTACATTCTCAGTTCCTGTAGTGCGGACACACAAAAAGGGGGTACTTTGTCCAGCAGCTCTAAGAACTATGATGTTCCTCTGGTCTGAAAGCACTTAACGTATGACTTCCTGTTAGATTTATGTCTTGCACAGATCTATCAGCACTAACATGTGTAACATGCAACAGGGACAATACACAAAGACTGAAGTCTCCCAACCCCCATCACTCAGTCTTTCTGTGGTGCATCATGTCACTTCCTCATAGAATGTCTCTTGAATTTTTCCACCTGTTCCTCTGCCTGTGGTGTGAGGCCCACCAGAGCGAACTGACAGGAGTCAAAGCCTCCATGTTGATTCAGCTTCCTCTCATTCAAAGCATTCCCTGAGGAACAGATCCTGTGTGTGTGGGACAGGAGGCAGGTAGGGGGTGGATGTGGCCTGGAGTGATCCAGATAAGATGTAAGTTCAGAAATAAAGTAATGCTGTTAACTCAAAATGTTGAGGCTGGTGAAATCTTGCCATCTGGATTGAAACAGAAAACATGTCTGCTCCCATGTTCTTTTAAAGAAACCTAAAATCCAGCATGCAGTAGGGCATTCCCACTTTGTTCCCATAAAATCTTTTAATCTTTTCAAAAATACACATGCCAAGCGGTAGCAAAAACATACACACACTCACGTTGATGTCCACTGTTCCCTCACCTGGTCATGAGAACATTTAGAAAAATACTGACATCCCAAAGTAAAAGGGTAATTTTATTTCTTTATTCTGCAGTGAAATAAAACATTTTTGAGAGCAAAACAAACAAACTGACTGAAATCAGAAGAACAATTTTCATTGAATTTATATATACAGTGCCTTGCGAAAGTATTCGGCCCCCTTGAACTTTGCGACCTTTTGCCACATTTCAGGCTTCAAACATAAAGATATAAAACTGTAATTTTTTGTGAAGAATCAACAACAAGTGGGACACAATCATGAAGTGGAACGAAATTTATTGGATATGTCAAACTTTTTTAACAAATAAAAAACTGAAAAATTGGGCGTGCAAAATTATTCAGCCCCCTTAAGTTAATACTTTGTAGCGCCACCTTTTGCTGCGATTACAGCTGTAAGTCACTTGGGGTATGTCTCTATCAGTTTTGCACATCGAGAGACGGAAATTTTTGCCCATTCCTCCTTGCAAAACAGCTCGAGCTCAGTGAGGTTGGATAGAGAGCGTTTGTGAACAGCAGTTTTCAGTTCTTTCCACAGATTCTCGATTGGATTCAGGTCTGGACTTTGACTTGGCCATTCTAACACCTGGATATGTTTATTTGTGAACCATTCCATTGTAGATTTGGCTTTATGTTTTGGATCATTGTCTTGTTGGAAGACAAATCTCCGTCCCAGTCTCAGGTCTGTTGCAGACTCCATCAGGTTTCCTTCCAGAATGGTCCTGTATTTGGCTCCATCCATCTTCCCATCAATTTTAACCATCTCCCCTGTCCCTGCTGAAGAAAAGCAGGCCCAAACCATGATGCTGCCACCACCATGTTTGACAGTGGGGATGGTGTGTTCAGGGTGATGAGCTGTGTTGCTTTTACGCCAAACATAACATTTTGCATTGTTGCCAAAAAGTTCGATTTTGGTTTCATCTGACCAGAGCACCTTCTTCCACATGTTTGGTGTGTCTCCCAGGTGGCTTGTGGCAAACTTTAAACAACACTTTTTATGGATATCTTTAAGAAATGGCTTTCTTCTTGCCACTCTTCCATAAAGGCCAGATTTGTGCAGTATACGACTGATTGTTGTCCTATGGACAGAGTCTCCCACCTCAGCTGTAGATCTCTGCAGTTCATCCAGAGTGATCATGGGCCTCTTGGCTGCATCTCTGATCAGTCTTCTCCTTGTATGAGCTGAAAGTTTAGAGGGACGGCCAGGTCTTGGTAGATTTGCAGTGGTCTGATACTCCTTCCATTTCAATATTATCGCTTGCACAGTGCTCCTTGGGATGTTTAAAGCTTGGGAAATCTTTTTGTATCCAAATCCGGCTTTAAACTTCTCCACAACAGTATCTCGGACCTGCCTGGTGTGTTCCTTGTTCTTCATGATGCTCTCTGCGCTTTAAACAGACCTCTGAGACTATCACAGTGCAGGTGCATTTATACGGAGACTTGATTACACACAGGTGGATTCTATTTATCATCATTAGTCATTTAGGTTATGTCGAAGTGCAAGTTGAACATGTTGGACAGTTACCATATAGGTAAGACATTTACAACATAAAAAATTGGCCAAATGCCATGGATACTAAAACCCCAAATTAGAAAAAACAGGGCTGGTACATAAAATCAAAATTAAAACCACATGATGCTGCAACCCCCATGCTTCAAGGTTGGGATGGTGTTCTTTGGCTTGCAAGTCTTGCCATTTTTTTTTATTAGTAACTGGCAACCACAGCACTCAGATCTGCAATAGCTAACTACCTGTTAATCATGGTCTATATCTCATCCCTTCTCATGTTAGCTAAATAGCAATTCTATAAATAGTGTAAAGAAGCTCCAGGGTCTGGTTTACATCCAAACACTGTGCACCCAGAACAGCTTCTGTGTTTCAATTCAATTTTTATTTGTATAGCACCAAATTTTAGACACTGTACAAAGTAAGGTCTAGACCTTCCATCCATCCATCCATTCTCTACTGCTTATCTGGGATTGGGTCACGGTGGTAGCAGGTTCAGTAAGGTAGTCCACACATCCCTTTCCCTGGTGAAGTGTTCCTCACTCCTCTGACAGGATTCCTATGCATTCCCAGGCCACATGAGATATATAATCTCTCCAGCTAAACTGGAGTCCGGCCACGCTATGAAGGAAACTCATTTCAGCCATTTGTATTCGTGATCTTGTTCTTTCAGTCACTACCCACAGCTCATGACCATAGGTGAAGGTTTGAGTGTAGACTGACTGGTAAATTGAGAGCTTTGCCTTTTGTCTCAGCTACTTCTTCACCACAACAGTCCAGTGCAACGTCCACATTACTGCTGACACTGCCCCTATCCATCTGTCAATCTCATGCTCAATTTTACCTTCACTTGTGAACAAGACTCTGAGATACTTAAACTCCTTCACCTGGGGCAGCAACTCACTCCCAACTATGGAGTCAACAGTTACCAGAGTTGCAGGTATGCCACTGAGTGTGGAAAATCAATTTGAAATGTGAACAGGCAGGTGCTGCACGGTGGGCATTTCTTTTGAGCTACGACTCTTGCAAACTGTCATCCAGCCACCTGGCTGAGCTCCTGGCTGCTCAGGAAGCACTGGGGGGCGGCTAGCTTAGGCTGAGCTACAGTATGTCTAGGAGGCCCCGCAGTGGCTACGTGGAACTGACTAATTAGGCTGTTTTCCATAGTTCGAAACTGTGCTTCCAAACTGGTGATCCTCACTTCCAATGCTGCTAGCAGCTAACATTTATTACAAGTACCATTATCACTAAAGGGGAATAACTGAACATGTGACACTCAAAGCAAGAGAAAGAAGGAGCGGAAGAGGGGGAAGCCATTGCTCTCAACTAAGCTACTAGCTTAGCTAGCTTCTAAGCTAGCTGACCTAAAGTAGCAAGCTAAATTTGGAAATTAACAAGAAATTTTGTAACATAGGTGGCTAAGTAGTGCAGGTGTATGTTGTGACTCAATAAATTAGCTGATGATCAGATAAACCTAGAAATTAGTGAACTTAATCCATAAACAATCTGGTAGCAAGCACAACACAGTGCAGGCACAGGAAACAGGAAGTAAATACGAACAGGACAGAAGGTAGGTAGGTAGGTAGGTAGGTACTTTATTGAAACAGGAAACAACAGGAATCCACCAACTCGTGTTTTCTTTTGGTAATGCAAGACTCTACTACTCTGTTGTTGTGGCTTTAGTTTTTATAAATGGCAGTCATAGACTTTTTTTTGGTCTTGATAATCCCGCCCCTAGCTCCTGACATAGTTGTTCTTATTTCTAGGCCAGCAGAGAGTTGGTGCCAAGTTAGAATCAGATCCAGTTATTTGGCTGTTGAAACAAAGAACAAGTTTAAAATTAGGCTTTGGCTTCAAAGCAGCCCTAGAACTGCCCTGGTTGAAAAGGGGTATGTGATGTTGGTGAGGAACTAATTTCATTTTTGTGTGTGTAAGGACATGGAACCCACAATGAAAGGAATCTGAATCTGAAGTGCCCTTTCAATGAAAAACACATGATACTGTCCAACCCAAAATGGAGTAAACTGGCTATTATAATAAAAAATAATGTATTCTTTATGTAGGATGACCATCAGGAAAATATATGGAGATAATATTGGAGCTTATTTACAAATGTGTGTTGAGATTTATGAACCTGTATCTCAATCTGTGTGTGTACTAAGATTTGTAAATGTATAAAGAGATCTGCAGATATTAGGGGTGTAAAGATAAACTGATTCAAATTGAAAAATCAATGCAAGAGTCAAATGTACAACTGCATCAATTGAAAACCACAAATTCGAAGCAAATGAGCTTAAAAATTATCTAAAATCAATAAAGACCTCATAAACCGATCTTTGGCAAGTTTTATGTTACTTCTCACTGTGCTCCACTCTAGTGTGTGCCTCTCATGTCTGTGTTTGTATGTACTATCTCCTGCCGGTGTTCAAACACACCTCCTTCTTAACGGTGCATAACAATACGGATACAGTGCTGAAGAGGCAAAGTCAAAGCTACAGGCCAGTTTTGACTTTTCAGACTGGGGTGTTTTTGAGGCTGCAGCTACAGACCTGGATGAGTATACTGACACTGTGACATATATCAGCTTCTATGAGGACATGTGTGTGGCCATTAGGACTCTCTGCACATATAATAACAATACACCTTGGTTTACAGTGAAACTCGAACAGCTCCATCATGCCAAAGAGGAGGCCTACAGGAGTGGGGACAGTTCCCTGTCTAACCAGGTCAGAAACACACTGACAAAGGAGATCAGAGTAGCAAAGAGGAGCTACTCGGAAAGGCTGAAAAATCAGTGTCTGGCCAACGAGCCATTGTCAGTATGGAAGAGCCTATGGAACATCATCAGTTACAGGCAACCCCCACCCCACCCCGCTGTGGAGAGCCATCAATTGGCTGACAAGCTGAATGAGTTTTACTGTAGGTTGGAGAGGCAGAACTCCACACCCCTCTCTCACCTCATCTTAAACCTGAAACCAGTAGCTGCTTGCCCCAGGACCACCCATCCCCCCTTGGTCCACCACCTTTCAGGGTCTGTGAAAAAGATGTGTGTTGCCTTTTTAAAAAACAAAAGATCAGTAAGGTACCAGGCCCAGATGGTGTGACCCCCCCACCTCCTGTCTGAAAGCCTGTGCTGACCTGTTGGTTCCCATTTTCACACAGATCTTCAATAGATCACTGGAGCTTTGTGTAGTTCCCTCCTATTTTAAATATTACACCATCATCCCAATTCCCAAGAAACCATCCAGCAGTGGACTGAACGACTACAGGCCTGTCGCTATGACATCTGTAGTCATGAAGTGTTTTGAGATACTGGTATTGGCCCATCTGAAGGACATCATAGACCCCCTGTTGGACCCCCTACACTTTGCCTTCTAGGCAAACCGGTCAGTGGATGATGCAGTCAACATGGCACTGCATTACATCCTGCAACATCTTGACTCACCAGGGACCTACGCATGGGCCCTCTGTGGACTTCAGCTCAGCTTTCAACACCATCAGACCTGGACACACCCTCTATTCTAAACTGACCCAGCTCACTGTGCCTGCCCCCCCCGTCAGTGGATCACCACCTTTCTGACAGAGAGTAAGCAGCAGGTGAGGCTGGGGAAAGCCACATGCAGCACCCGGACTATCAGCACAGGTGCCCCCCAGGGATGTGTGCTCTCCCTGCTGCTGTTCTCCCTTTATAGCAACGACTGCACCTCAGGAGACCCCTCTGTAAAAGTTTGAAATCTAATACTAATTCAATGTACTATTAAACATTTTGCATTTAAAATATTTCAAATTACACTTACAACTCAAAGTGGCTCAGAATTTTTTTTTTTTTTAAACTTTCACTCAATATGAACATTCTGCCCCCTGTTGTACTTAAAATCCCAATGGCTGCTCATTTTGCTCATTTTCAGCCATTTAATGTTTAATCTTGGGTACATCTAGATTAGTTTGGCAGCCCTCATAACTCCTAATAGTCTGTAATTATTTCAGAACAATAAAGTCATAGAGCCTTTTCCTAAAAACAAGAGGATAGTTCATGAACACACACTCCTCCTGTTGTCAGTGTTGTGTTGCAAGTGAACTGACATCTCCACTGACACCACCGCCTCTGTTCCTGTTCCTGAGTGGGTCAACACCACACCTGCTTCTGTTCCTGAATGGCTCGACACCGCCTCTGTTCCTGTTCCCAAGTGGGTTGACCCCACATCTGTTTTAGTTCATGAGTGGGGCAACACTACCTCTGATCCTGTTTCCGAGCAGATCAGAAAGGGCACCAGTGCCTCCTCTGTTCCTGTGCCCAGGTGGGTGATGCTGCTTCCGTCTCTGTGCCCCAGTGCGCAGGCAAAGGCACTGGCTCCACTGCTCTAGTTCCTGTGTTCCAGTGGGTTGACAGAGATGCCACCCCTCCTGCTCCCTATATCCTGGTGGGTTGAGAGTGATGCCATTGCTCCAATTCCTGTGCTCCAGTGTGACGAGAATGATGCAACAATTCCAGTGCCTGTGTGCAGGTGGTTGGTGAATGACGCAGTACATGATCTCAGTACATGCTTACAGTTTTATGTACACATTTACAAATTTCATTACATGTTTACAGATTTGTGTACATATTTACAAATCCCAGTACACATTTCCACATCTTAGTACACTTAGTCTTCCAGGTCTTAGTACACATTTACAGATTCCTTTACACATGCACAAATTTGAATGCATATTTGCAGATCTCTTTACACATTTACACATATGAGTACACACACACACTGTGTCTTCATTCCTTGTGGGGACTTTACATTGACTTACATTCATTTCCTGTAGAGTTATCATAACTTTAATCACAACCACACCCAGCCAGCATCGGGCAAAAGGCGGGGTACACCCTGGACAGGTCGCTGTTCCATCGCAGGGCCAACACGCAGACGAACAACCACACACACAGACAATCACTCCTACGGGCAATTTAGAATCGCCAGTCAAGCTAAGCCGCATGTCTTTGGACAGTGGGAGGAAGCCAGAGTACCCGGAGAGAACCCACACAAGCATGGGGAGAACATGCAAACTCCATACAGAAAGGTCACAAACCTGGAACCTTCTCACTGTGAGGCAACGATGCTACCCACCACACTACCGTGCTGCCTGCATAGCAAGGTTTTTTTTTTGCAATTAAAAATGAGTGTATGGGTTGAAGATTTTTAAAAACGCATGACTAATGTATGTACACTGTGCGTTTTATATATAGGCCTGTTCAGAGCTGTATAACATACTACACATTCAGCTGGATGCATGTCATTTCTATCTAGTTAACTCGTTAGCCAGCTACTGTAGTTAGAAATGAGTGTTTTACTAAATCCTCCTGGACTGAATAAATGTATGGCGAACACTACGTCACTGATGGTAATCTTTGATAGGCCTTGCAGGCATCTTGTGTAAAACAAAACGCTACGCATCTTCCGAACTTTGAAACTTCTTGTGGAAGTATACAAACACACACTGAAGAAGGTGGAAATAGAAACATGTCCCCCAAAGCTAAAAAAATGAGGGAAGGGATCAGAGGGAAAAGGGTTGGTTTGCAGTATCAAAGACAGAGCAGTTTTTGTACATAGGCCATACAGGTAGTTGCCTGTATGTTTCATTGTTCAAAAAAAAAAAAAGAGGACAGGAGGAGGCTGCACACAGACTGTACAACTACAATGTCCAGACTTTCTAGGCAATGATGTCTGAAAGTGTGTTTGCCACTGCTTCTTGTTAAAGGTTTGCAGTACATCAGCGTAGACTATTTCCCCATTCAGTTTCTCATGTCTCCATGCTCTCTCCTTACACTGCTGCTGGATGCTGGACTGCTGCTTTGTGTCTGTGCTGTTAGGATTTTGGACTTGCCTCCTGTTTTGTGCCATTTCATCTGCCTCAGCTTTACTCCGGTCCTTGATTAGCTCTCATTGCCTTCACCTGTTGCTCATTGTCTCCTAGTCTCTAGCCTTTATATTCTCCTCACTTCCCTCAGTTAAACACTGGTTCATCTGCTTGCCACACCCTGCTCACGCCTATTGTTCCTGTGGTTCTGTATATGGCTCCAGTTTTGTTTCAGCTTAGTAACTCTTGGATTCGTTCTGCTGCCTCATGTATGACCTTTGGACTTACCTGGCATCTTGGCTTGTTCTGTTGGGTTTTTGGAGTGTAGTTTTGTGTGCTTTAGTTTATTAGTTAGCTTAATGACTGAACTGTGCCATTTCAGTCAAAGGTAGACATCTTTGTTATGCATGTCAAGTTGAGCCCTGGGAGTTGTATTATTTGTCTCTGTCCAGTACTAATTATAAAAAAAAGTCTACTAAATACTACTCCTCAGTCTGTGTCTGCATTTGGGTCCTCCCCAGCCTGAGCTTTGACAGTGCAGGGCTTAGCCACAAACACAAGTTACAGAGCAGAGAGGGCACAGCAGAACAAACAACACAATATCCTTCCCACAGGGTTGTAAGAAAGTATGGCTGTGTTAATTTGTGCTTTAGAATGTAACCAATCAGAAAACTGTGTTTTATTCACTGCTACACACAAGTACCACTCACTTTCTTCATTCACACTCTACCTCGCTTGACCACCGCTAGTTGCTCTGTCTGTTCCTTTTAGTGTAGTTGGTTTAGGATAGGCAGTGAAATTTGATAGAGGCAAGCATGGTGGCCTAGCCTTGTAATTTTGTACTTTGCTTTCTGATTGTACCTGCATAAATATAATATATATGGGCTGTATGTCATCGTGACCTAATATTTAGTGTGTCTTGGTGCTTGTGATTTTATGTTTGTGCTCTTGTCTTGAATATTTTAATAAATTATTTATATTGTCAAAGTCAAAGTGTTTGATATATTATGAATTTGCTGAGCATCTGAAAACTATAGTTTACTATTGTTTTGTATGATGACATAATAGTAATTGTTTTTTTTTTTTTTTAATTTCCTGTCTATTCATAACCTATATTTGTAACCTTGTTTTTATAATTTCATGTTATATTTTGAAGTGCCAGGTACTACAGATGAAAAATAGCCTTATTCTAACTGATGCATTCACAGTAATATTTATTAATATACACCATTCCTGTTAAATAAACTATTAGCCTAAAATAAATTACTAGCCTTAAATGAAAGCCCATGTCTCTCTCACCTGGTCTTTTACCTGTTTTACCAAAATAAACTTTTACAGCTAATTCATCCAAATAAAATCACCAAAACATGCAAGGCATTGGGCCTATCCATTTTGAAGAGTCTTGGCCTCCCCTAACTTTTTAATAGTGCTGCCCATGGTAGAAGTTGAAACAAACATGGTTCTTTATAACAGAGATAAAACAACAGTGGGCAGTTATAAAAGACTAACCGTGAATTATCATCTTGAAGCAGACATTTCTAATATTTTGAGAATGAACTGAAAGAGTAAAGTATGTTGCCCTGTAGGCATCAGATCAGGCACAACTAAAATTAGTTATTTTTAAAGGTGATTATAAAACAAGGAATTCTGTCATATCTGTTCCAGTGACAACAGGACAGATAGTGGCAGAGGACCTTGTACTGGAAGTGTAAATACTGGCACATATTGTATATGGTGCAAAATACACTAGTTCCTTGCCTTTTTCTGAGAAAATAAAGAGGTTTTTGGTGTGTGAGCGTCTGTTGGATGGCTCGGCATCACAAGCAAGTACATTCAGGTCTTCACTCAACTGTCCTGACACTCCCATCAGATGAGATTCAGGTGTTGGCAGTTACCTCTGTGAGGTATAAACTTTAAAAGTATCTACAAATATGACTTGAAAAGGCAAACGTGCAGCTTTAATTTTACCAATAGTAATGCTAAAAAGTGTATGTAATATTTACATACTGTATACCTAGGCTTTATAATGAATCACATAAACTTTGTGCTACAACAGCCTACGAGTCAGTTTTCATATATCTACAGCTATTTTGTATATACGTGTAAAAAAAAAAAATAACAGTGCGTCATCTGTGTGGATTATTTGCCTAAGGTGATTCAGCCTCTCTGACAGACAGACAGCACAAACCTCCTTTGTTTCATCTCAAGAACAGAAGTTATATTGTGGCTAAGCTGTTTCTCTACAATGGAATGTACTGGTGAGAGAAGCCAAGTGAAAACACACACCCAACTGTTTTCACTGCAGATATCATCACTGTGTCATAATGATAAGTGCAAATTTTTTTTCTCACTGATGTACAGAACAGACAGATGGAGTCTGGTTAATACCATACCAAGGTTATTTGAGAAATTCACTACAACTCTCGTTCTTGCTTGCTTTTTGTCTCACTAACCAGCTTAGCGTTACTTTAAGAATGGTGATGTTAGCCTGCTTGTCTATTGCTGTCATTCCACTGCCCCCGGGACCTGCCCTAAACTCAGACTGGCTGGCCCAGCCTGCCTGGCCCCAATACATGTTTGTGTTTCCATTGCACAGTGTGAGCTTTGCTCTTGCAGAGAATACCATGGTGCTCTCTTTGGTGCATACAGAACAGACATCACAGTACCTAGAGTGTGTCTCATGTGCTGGAGTGCTGTGCAGTCTGCTTTCATCCCTGGCTCCTGAAAATAACCTTTATATAAAACTTTTTATACTAGCTAAAACATTCAGTTCCATTGCAAGAAGTACTATAATATTCATACAATAAATTCCAGTAGAATGTTCAGTCGGGGTGTGGACAGGGCTGGTTTTAGGTATCGAGAAGCAGTCACCCATGGCGCCACCAGCTGGAGGGATGCCAAACAGGAGGAAGGAATTTTCTGTAATTAAATTCTAACACCCAGTGTGCCACACTGGCAGCGACTGTGGACACTACATTGTTAACCCTTGCGTTGTGTTGTGAAAATATTCTACTGTCAAAAATAAGTTTGTTTTGCCAGTTTTTTTCTGATTCCTTGAAGACATCTTGAGTTTGTCACCCTTTGCTATCTGAACACATTAGAGTTAGGTTAAAGCAAAATCAGTTTCTAAACACATTATACATGTCAAAAGATAGTTGCGAAAAGATGTGAAAAGATTGAGAACTATGTAGTGGTAAATTGTGGAGTTAGACTGTTAAACAGTTATTGATCATTTTTGAGTTCAGGATTTTTCTGGTGGGGCAGAAAGCATGTCTTTATGACGCACTGGAGCCATCCTTAACATCCCCCCAACTCTATAATGTTATAAAAGCACACAAAGCTCTATGCTTACATTTGTTTTTAGGGGCACTCAATATGAGCACAGATGAAAATTTATGGCCACAGTTGTTTTTTTTATAGTAATTGTTTAATACTGAGGCAGCAGCATTAATGTAATGTCAAACGTAGTGACACATGAAGGGTTATTGTGGCAGAATGGGTCTGAAACAACCATAGCTAGTGGAGGGAGAGAGAGAAGCAAACAGCCACACAGCAGACTGTGCAGCTGTTGCACTGGACAGAGCGCCACAGTTAAGCTAGGCTATTAGCTGTTAGGCTAACAAGTTCTCCGACTGTGCGAAAAGCTTAAATATTCTATTTTCTGCAAGTTTATGCTTGTTTAGCAGGTCCTATTGTCTTTTGAATTAAAGGTTTTATTGAAATACAGTCATGATCATAGGTATTGTAACCTTAAGCCATTTCACTTTCACTTATCCTGGGCACCCTGTCTCCGCTGCTATGACAGCAGCTGTCTGCTCCCTGTGTGTGTTTGTGTATAGAAGCTGAGCATTGCCAACTCTCATTCAAACACCAACACAAAGGAGAAGCAGCTCCACAGGCACCAAAACCGGATTTTCCAATCCACTACTCTCATTGGTTCTTGATAAAATGCTCCTATAGATTCCAAGCACATTAGCACCAGTTCTCCTGTTTGCGCATGAGTTACACTTTCTATAGCCTACATTTTGCTAGCTAACTAGCTAAGCCTTCATCCCACAAATACATCTTTCCTACATGTCCTCCCATAATACATCCATGATGAGAACAGGCAGAACATTCAACGGTTGGGCAAGGTTTCAGTGTCTTCACCTGACATACCCACAGCCTTTCAAAGCATGGAATGCTCCTACTTTTTTCATGATTCTGAAAGTTGATTTTATATACTTGGTGATATTTTTAATCATTTGATTTTGGATGGGTGGTTAATAACACATTTTCCTCTGGTGTGACAGACTCAGAACACATTTATTTCTGTTACCTCAACTTTAAATGAATCTTGACCTTTTTCGCTTAATATTAAGTCTATGCAGAGCTTATGCATCTGTTATGTTTAAAGTTAAAACTCTGGAAAATGTATTTATTGTGATTCAATTCAATTCACTTCAATTGTATTTGTATAGTGCCAATTCACAACAACAGTCATCAAGGTAAAACACATAGTAAGGTCTAGGCCAGGTGTCTGCAACCTGTGGTCTATTATTAGTGGATAAGTAATAGTGTAATTGTTTGTAGCTATCTCTTCAGAAATTTTAGTGAGAAGTGGGAGGTTATTATTTGAGTTAATATAGTCAATCTTTTAATCTTCTGGAAAAAGTGCTTTATCTACAACAGCATAAGGAATGAATAGATAATTTGGTGCTCAGATTACTATCAAAACCCTACACACATGGAGAAGGCCTCTACCAAGCAGAGATGACCATTTACAGTTGAAGTCAAAAATTTAAAACTTGAACCACTACACAGATTTCATGTTAACAAACTCTTTTCCAGAAACTGATGTCAAGGCTTTAGAAGCTTCTGATAAGATAACTGACATCATTTGAGTCATTAGGAGGAGCAACTGTGGATGTATTTTAAGGTCACATAACCTTCACACTCAGTACCTCTTTGCTTGACATCATGGGAAAATCAAAAGAAATAAGGAAAGACCTCAGGAAAAAAAAAAAAAACTGTGGACCTCCACAAGTCTGGTTCAACCTTGAGAACATTTTCCAACACCTGAAGGTACCACATTCATCTGTACAGACAATACTGTGAAAGTATAAACACCATGGGACAACACAGCCATCGTACTGCTCAGGAAGGAGATGCGCTCTGTCTCCTATAAATGAATGTACTTTGGTCCAAACAGTACAAATCAATCCCAGAACAACAGCAAAGGACCTTGTGAAGACACTGGAGGAAACAGGTACCAAAGTATTGATATAATCGGAAAGGCTGCTCAGTAAGGAAGAGGCCACTGCTCTAAGACTCCATAAAAAAGGCCGACTATGATTTGCAGCTGCACATGGGAACAAAGATCTGACTTTCTGGAGAAATGCCCTCTGGTCTGTTGAAACAGAAATTTAACTGTTTGGTAACAGTCAGAATCAGAATCAGCTTTATTGGCCAGGCGTGTTGAACACACAAGGAATTTGACTCTGGTACAGCGGCTCTCAATGTGTACGTACATATCAACAAGCAACAGAATGTGCATTAGGAAAAGAGACAAAAAAAATAAGAGTAAAGTACTTAAGTACTTATATGTATATATAATTCCCCACTCGCCCCCGCTTTGGGGCGGTCTTGTATTCCTTCCTTCAAGCTTGGGTCCTCTACCAGAGGCCTGGGAGCTTGAGGGTCCTGTGCAGTATCTTAGCTGTTCGTAGGACTGGACTCTTCTGGACAGAGATCTCAGATGTTGTTCCTGGGATCTGTTGGAACCACTCTCCCAGTTTGGGGGTCACAGCCCCCAATGTTCCTATTACCACGGGAACCACTTGTGCCTTCACCTTCCACATCTTTTCTAGCTCTTCTTTCAGTCCTTGGTATTTCTCAAGCTTCTCGTGTTCCTTCTTCCTGATGTTGCTATTGCTTGGGATTGCTACATCTATCACTATGGCCTCCTTCTTCTGTTTGTCCACCACTACTATGTCCGGTTGGTTGGACATTACTAGTTTGTCAGTTTGTATCTGGAAGTCCCACAGGATCTTAGCTTGGTCATTCTCAACCACCTTTGGAGGTGTATCCCATTTTGACTTTGGGACTTCTTGCTTGTACTCGGCACAGATGTTTCTGTACACTATGCCAGCCACTTGGTTATGGCATTCCATGTATGCCCTGCCTGCTAGCATCTTGCACCCCGCTGTTATGTGCTGGATTGTCTCAGGGGCATCTTTGCACAGCCTGCACCTGGGGTCCTGTCTGGTATGGTAGA
>NW_018127920.1:5708739-5714847 GCF_001952655.1 Monopterus albus | reverse complement strand
AATGAACTTCCGATGTGCTGGCTGTAGATCCTAGGGGTGTGGATCGGTGAGTCGATGTCTCATTCACTCCTGACATACAGTTTGATGCCATCCATGTAGAGGAGGTGGCTGATGGTTGCTCCATTCTGTAGTCGGTATCCATAATCGCTCTTGGTGATGATCTGGCTCTAGAGGCCAACTTCAAGCCAATTGCACAAGTCAACATCAAGTGCGGTATCTACCAAGGAGATGCCCTGTCCCCGCTGCTGTTCTGCATAGGGCTAAACCCCCTCAGTCAGATCATCACCAAGAGTGGTTGCAAATACTAACTATGGAATAGAGCAACCATCAGCCACCTCCTCTATATGGATGACATCAAGCTGTATGCCAGGAGTGAATGAGACATCGACTCATCGATCCACACCATTAGGATCTACAACCAAGACATTGGAATGTCATTTGGACTGGATAAGTGTGGTTGAATGTTAACAAGGAGAGGAAAGGTAACACAGGAACAGGCTTTAAGTACAAGATCAATAGAGGAGTCTGTTCCTGTCCTGTTTGGTCGCTGATCCAAACCAGACAGTGATGGAGGAGCAGAGAACAGATTTGATGATTTCTCTGTAGAACTGTATCAGCAGCTCCTGGGGCAGGTCGAACTTCCTGAGCTCTTCCTGAAGTCCACTGTCATCTCCACTGTTTTCAGCGTTGACCATTCCAACAATGACCACCGTTATGTCTGGAGGAAAAGGAGGAGGCTCACAGGCTGAAGAACACCATCCCAACTGTGAAGCAAAGGGGTGGCAGCATCATGTTGTGGGGGGGCTTTGCTGCAGGAGGGACTGGGGCACTTCACAAAATAGATGGCATCATGATGAAAGAAAATTATGTGGATATATTGAAGTAGCATCTCAAGACATCAGCCAGGAAGTTAAAACTTGGTCACAAATGACTGTTCCAAATGGACAGTGACCCCAGGCAGACTTTCAAAGTTGTGGCAACATGGTTTCAGAACAACAAAGTCAAGATACTGGAGTGGCCACCACAAAGGCCTGAGCTCAATCCAATAGAACATTTGTGAGCTGAACTGCAAAAGTGTGCATGAGCAAGGAGGCCTAAAAACCTGGCTAGCTTCACCAGTTGTGTCAGGACGAATGGGCTAAAACTCCAGCAACTTACTGTAAGAAGATTGTGGAAAGCATCCTGAAATGTTTGACCCAAGTTAAAGGCCAAGACCCAAGGCAATGCTACCAAATACTAACCAAGTGTATGTATACTTGTTAGGTTTCTAACGTGGGGCTAGGACCCAAAATGCAGACGAGGACTTTATTCACAGAGAAAAGTACAGAGAAAACAACTGTAGCTGTAGTACTGGGAGCGCTCAGGTAAGTCAGGCAGGCAGGACCTCCCGAAGGTGGTAAGCAGCGGCAGGCAGAGTGAGACGAGCAGAGTGGAGCTGAGGCAAGGTTTGGAGTGGAGGCAGGACCAGAGCGGGCTCACAGGTCGGTAGCAGGGCAGGGTGATGGAGACAGGCAGGTAACAGCGTCGCTGGCCAAACAGGAACACACAGCAGGATAGGCAGGGTCAGGAGACACAGCCAATATAGCTGGGGCTTCAGGAAATTGACAGGTTAGGTGGCATATTCAAGAGAGTCAACAGCATGCAGGCGCCATCAGGAGGAAACCAGGTAGGAACAAGAAGCACAGGTGAGTGGCAGATGAAGACTCACACATTGTACTGGCATCATGAGGAGCAAACCAGGCAGAAACTAGGAACAGAGTGAGTTTCTTCAGCGTTGTCAGGATTGTAGTAATGTCAAACCTTGTCAATGGCCCAGCAAGAGACTGAGGGAAAGGAGGAGGTATATACAGGGCTGTAGACCAGGTGATGGACACTGATTGTGTACTGAGGTATAGTTGGGGCAGGTGAGGTGACACAGGGCAGGAAGTCTAACTAAATAAAAGCTCTTCAACCTGGAAGTGGAGCTAAACCATGACACTTCTGACCCACTGGGAATGTGATGAAAGAAATAAAGCTTTTTCTCTACTATTATTCTGACATTTCACATTCTCAATTAAAGTAGCAATCCTAACTGACCTAAGACAGGGAAGGTTTATAGAATTAAATATCAGGAGTTGTGAAAAGTGAAGTTTAAATGTATCTGGATAGGGTGTATGGAAACTTGTGACTTCAAATCTATGCAGTGAGAAAGTCTGAGGCATGAATTTGGGGAGCTGTCTGACCATGTTATGTTTTAAAACAACAAACACCTTACAGAATGACACAAGGTTAAGAACCTGTTTTTCATCTAGCTTATTATTCTGATGGATACATGCACGACTGAACATGTTCGGTCCTCCCAGGTACAACAGAAAGCTGCTGTACAGGCCAGAGACCCAGTCTGCATAGTCGTCTCTGCAAACACAGAAGAAAATATATGTTTACCTCAAGAAGTTTAATTCTATCAGTGTGATTTGGATAAATACTGATATTTTGTGTCAGACATAACTGTTATGATGTAAAATGAATAACTATGTCAAAACTCACTACTAGTATGGAGCAAGATACAAACCTGATGTTGCCAAAAGAGAACAAAAATATGCCACTTCACTTAACACACCAACTGTAGATTATATCAGCTGACATACTGGGATTTGTTTTACTAGACTTGGATTAAATGAGGTATTTAATTTTATTTATGGGATGAAACACAAATAAGATTTTTCCGGTGGTGAATGGAAAGAAGGATTTTTTTCTACATACAGTACAAAATCTCTTCATAAATAACATAATGTTCTCTGTTTGAAGCCTGGACTACCAGATGAATTACCACTTTGTAAATGGTAAACAACAGTGATAACATACATGGACCATGCATCTGTTTATGTCCTGTCTTATCTTCAGTTCAATTCAATTTCATATGTATAGCGCCAAATCACAACAAAAGACATCTCAGGACACTTTACAAAGCAAGATCTAGACCTTACTATTATTATTAAGGACAAAACCCAACAAATGCCCCTTGAGCAGCACTTGGTGACAGTGGAGGGGAAAAACTCCCTTTAACGGAAGAAACCTCTGGCAGACCCCAACTCTTGGTGGGCGGCCTTCTGCCTCGACTGGTTGGGATGAGTGGATAGAGGAGAGAGAAAAGCAACAAGACACGACAACAAACAATCACACACTGGGCAGGTTGATGTGGCTGGTGCTGTGATATGAAGGACTCTACATCCTGAATGAAAATCCTCAAACAAATCATTTTCACTGCTTTCTTTTTCAGAGGGGCAACAGTATCAAGTGTCATACACAGGGAGGCTGCAGTATTATCAACAAGATTATTGACTTGTGTGGGAGTAAAGTTAAGGTGGCCGCCCTCCATTGTATTGGTACATGGCACTAAAGTAAATAATGGTGGAATTATTTCCTTAAATTTGGTAACAGCATTGTCAGAGAGACATCTGCTGTGATGGAATTGTTTCCCACATAGAGTATAATCCATTAATGTAAATTCAAAAGTTATTAGACAATGGTCAGACAGAAGAGGATTTTGGGGAAAAACTATTAAGTGTTCAGTTTTGATGCCATATGTCAGAACAAGATTGAGGATGTGATTAAAACAGTGAGTGGGTTTATTTACAGTTTGAGAAAAGCCAATTGAGTCTAATAATGAATTAAATGCACTGTTGAGGCTGTCATTGTCAGCATCTACATGAATATTAAAGTCACCGACTATAATTATTTTATCTGTACTGAGCTCTAAATCAGACAAAGTCTGAGAATTCGGTTAAAAACTCTGAATAAGGAGCATTTGGATGGTATACAATAACAAATAGAACTGGCTTTTGAGTTTCCCAGTTTGGGTGTGAGACTCAGAGTGAGATTTTCAAATGAGTTATAACTATGTTTAGGTCTAGGGTTGATTAATAGGCTTGAGTCAAAGATCGCTGCCACACCTCTATCTCGGCCTGTGTTTCGAGGGATGTGACAGTTACTGTGACTAGGTGGGGTGGATTCATTTAGACTGACATATTTTTCCTGCTGTGACCAGGTTGTCTATATCTAAGATATATTGAAAAAGAGAAAGCCAGACAAAAGCCATATTGTTCACCACTGGTAACAAGTCACCCTGAAATGTGCCAGAAGAATGGGGGGTGACAAATGAGCATTGTTTAAAAGTTGGCAGCTTAAAATTGTAAAGGATTCCTCCATACAAAGCATTCCTTTATATTGTCATCAACACCAAACACTCGACTTCCAGCTAAACCAATAAATCGTTGATGCCATGGCTGCAGTAGAGAAACAGTGTAAATGATCATCAACACGCGCACAGGCAAGAAGCCGCTGTTTGAAGAGAGACACACTCCAGTATTTAACTTAAAATTTCTGCCTGAATGTCAAATGTGTTTTTGATTAGTGTTACTTAAAGTTTGTGAGATAAATACACTCTATGTAAATAATGTCTTACGAATGTCTATTCCTTGCCTGAAAACCAACCCTATGCCTACTGCATGCAACAGTGCCAGCTCTTTGCTAGGGCAGTGACTGGTGGCTATTAAGACCAGTGGTTCTCAAGCTTTTTTGGGTGAATGCCACCGTAAGTTAAGTTGAAACCTTTTACAAAGAAAAAAACAAACAAAGTGAAGAGGAACGCCAAACCTCTACACCCAATTCCAGACAAAAGCAAACTACAAGGACTATTAAAATAAGCTGGATACAACAAGACAAACATGAAACTAAACAGATTAGATCAAAACAAAGAGGGGGCAAAAGAAAGGTTGTTATGGACATCAGTGGTAGACTTTATGACATCCTGAAAGAGAGAGTCTTTTTTTTCCCAGATGGTGTTTCAAGTGAGGTCATCAATTAGATTTCACATTTGATGTATGACTTTAAACAGAACTCGTTTTATGATGATGTCTCAATTGGCACAATATAGGAAACTGTCAAACTACCCAGGCTGCATTTCTACATTGCCACCAAGCCAAAACCACTGGGTCTGAACACAGATTCTCACTTTAAGGGCCAGGATGAAGTTAATGGAGTTTCTGACAACCAATCCCTGTCTCAGGAGTCTAGTTATTCAGATCAAAGGCTCATTCGAGATGACCTAGGTCTACGTAGATTGAATCACCGGTGATTGGGACACAGTACATGTTGGTTAGTTTTCTGTCCAACTTGAACTTGACTTGCTCTGACGTAACATCCACATTGTCAATAATATTGTCACAGGATTGAGGTTTTGGAGCCTGGTGCCACAGTTTCTCTTCAGCAACTGCAAGAGCTGACTGGTTAAGAGTGTTGACCAGAAGCATCATGTTGTAGAAAGGCCCTACTGTTTATGTTCCTGTTAAGATTTAAAATTGTATAATAAGTATACACAGACTACAGAGGACTTTATTCTTTTGTTCTTGAAACATTCTGTAAGACCAGTCTGGCATGTAGGTTATAATCAACTGATTGGTACATGTTTTATGCTGCAGTCTTTGGATTTACAAAGCTTGGTATTTGTTTTGTGCAGAGCAGCAAATATTCTGTGTTTAAATATCATAAACAAAGTTTCAAACCAAAATAGCTCACACTGAGGCACTCCATCTTCAGCAAAACATATGACTGCGATTATTAGTGAATTGTACAATATGAGTACCTTAAGTCTCTGGATGTTGTTGGGCTGTCTTGGTTGACATGCCTCTGCAACATCGCATGGCGGTCGGGGACAGTGCCTCTGGACTGGCAGACCGAGGTGGTGGTCCCTCTTTTTAAGAAGGGGGACCAGAGGGTGTGTTCCAACTATAGGGGGATCACACTCCTCAACCTCCCCGGGAAAGTCTATGCCAGGGTACTGGAGGGGAGAATTCGACTGATAGTCGAACCTCGGATTCAGGAGGAACAATGCGGTTTTCGTCCTGGCCGTGGAACACTGGACCAGCTCTATACCCTCTTCAGGGTGGCGGAGGGTTCATGGGAGTTTGCCCAACCAGTCCACATGTGTTTCGTGGATCTGGAGAAGGCATTCGACCGTGTCCCTCGCAGCGCCCTGTGGCGGGTGCTCCGGGAGTACGGGGTCCGAGGCCCTTTGCTAAGGGCCACCCGGTCCCTGTACGATCGGAGCAGGAGCTTGGTTCGCATCGC
>NW_018127920.1:5698977-5708132 GCF_001952655.1 Monopterus albus | reverse complement strand
GCATTCCCCCGGAGGAGCTGGAGGAAGTGTCTGGAGAGAGGGAAGTCTGGGCATCTTTGCTTAGACTGCTGCCCCCACGACCCGGTCCCGGATAAGCGGCGGAAAATGGATGGATGGATGGATGTACAATATGACTGTGTATACTGTATAAGGCACCAGCAAAACAAGGGTTGACACAAGAGAAGCATGGATCAAGTCATGGTAACTTTGATGGATAACAAAGGTACCATTAAACTCTGTGTGACCAGAGAAATTGTGGACAGGCTGAACACCGGTGAGTACAAAATAATAGGTAATACCTCAATGCCGTTATTAACTGGGATGCAAATCATTAATATCATGAATAAAAACCTGTTTTCCAGACAATAGCTATGAATCTTATATACTACAGCTAAAAAGAGCAACAGGACAGAATCAAGGTATATTCTTTTTATTAAGTCAAGCATTTAACATTTAAGTGCATATAAAATGTTGTTTTTGACTATGTGACTTTCTTGGTGTCTCATGTAGTGACTCCAGACATTACCCAGCACATAGTATTCCCCACTCCTCAACCTTCCAGCCGCCAGTGCCCACTCCTGTTGCCCAGCTTCCAGTCTCCATCACACTAAACCTCGTTCAGGTTGCCAAGATTCCCACCACCAGACCCCCTGTACAGACTCAGTCAGTTGCCGCACTCACTCAGTGTCCCAGTCCTGTTAAAACAACAGGCATTACAACACAGCCATCATCTCCAAAGGAACTGGATCTTTCACTGTCATCCAACCAGCCAGAATGCCACGAGTCCCAGACAGTTACAGTGCCAGTTTGTCATCTAAGGATAAGAAAACAGCAGGATTGTTAACAATTCCTGCACCTTTACAGAATTTACACATGAGACCACACTTAGACAAGAACAGACTAAAGCCTTTATAACAAAATATCCTTCTACAAAAAACTGGAACAGGAATTTCCAAACAAAAAATACACATTCACAAATGAGAAAACAAAGAAGAAACTAGGAAACATGCTAATAACATAAAAAACAACAAAAGACAGAAGTCAGTCAACAGGAGAGAGCAAGATTACCTTGGAATATTAACAGGTAAGTGCTTGGACTCTGTTTTCAAGCAAATGGCAGCTTACACTTTCCTGAATCTTTGCTGAAAAACAAGTGTGTAAATTGAATGAACATACCATTTCAGCTGTCATTTTGTGCTACTTTTGTTTTGCAGCAAATGGGTGACTTATTTGGTGGCTCAGGGGAGGGGGTGCACCACCTGGTGCAACGATTTCAACCTGGCTGCACATAAAAGTGCAGTCTTCCCCAGTCAACCCTCTACATCAGCTTTGGTAGCTCACATATCATCAGAGACTGAAGAAGATGAAGAGCAGCCCAGACCCGCAACTGCCATTCAGAGTGCAATCGTTTCTGTCTCTCAGAGAAGCAAGCTCCTGTGTTAAACTCCTTTTTAGATACGCATAGGGCCCATGCTGAGCGTTGGACGGCTGTGATGGAATTTCTGGTATGCTCAGAATTAGCTCACAGGAGGCGGCTGACAGAAAAAGGAGGAATAGGATTTGAGAAAAAAAATGATGACATGTATGGGCTAAATCCTACAACAGTTGAAAAACAGCACCTGATCAGTTTGCTGGAAAACAATTGAAATAAATATTTGAGGGAACATTTGTTGTTTGCTTTTTTCTACTGTTTGATAGGAGTTAATTAACCTAACAAAAGAAGCAGTGGCCACCTGGTCACAGTCAGAACCACGATGTAACTTTGCTTGTGGGGACCACTGATACTCTGAGATCTCCTGCTTCTTTTGCTTGGTTTCTTATCATCCAGTTTCTATGAGCTGCCACGTGGAGGCACAGCAGGAGGCTTGATGATGGAGAGGCACTTTGTTAGGAAGTGAACTTGGCACTTTCTCAGTTAAAGGGGAGTATAATTAGATTTAAATAATAGAATTTATATTCAGTACTGAAGTGCCTCACATCACCCTGTGGCATAGCGCACACCAGCTCACATATGACAAATAGGTAGAAAAGTAACTAAAAAGGTTTCTGGCCAGGTTGGTTCAGTTTTAAATATGGGCACAGATCCTATCTCCATAAGCAGAAGTATTCTGGTTGTTGGCCTATGGTGGGTGTGGGTCATTAGTGTCCTCTTGAGCTTGCTCAGCTTCCTCTCTGCGGTTGCTAGGATCCAAGCAATTGTTGTACAGTATGCAACATGCCGTCACTGCTGGACTGATGTCTCTAATGTCTCTAATGTGAAGACAATTGAGCTGCCTGAATTTTGTTTTAAGGATCCATCCTCAATAGCTACACGTGCTACATTTAGTTTTCTATTAAAGCGCCTTTCCCTGCCAGTTAGGTGCCCATTATCTCTGTAAGGCCTCATCAGCTATGGCATTAGAGGGTACACTGAATCACTGATAATGTGCATTCTTTCTGAAACCAGAGCCTGGGGGTCTTCCTCTAATAGCTGTGCTACACCTGTGTGGCAAAAGGTTCTCGAATCATGCCAGCTACCAGGGTGAACCACACTGACATGACAGAGGCATCGACCACTATCACAGAATCCAGTATGGATGACAGAACTGCTTTCTGTTAAAGTAGGCTATGGGAAAATGGCAGTATGGTTTGACAATAGGAATGTGAAATTCATCAACAGCACAAACTGTATTTGGAAATCTAGCTGGGATGACTGCAGGCGTTCTACTGTGGCCCAGGAAATGTGATGGGACATGTGTGACAACCAGGAAACAGAACTGATGAAGGGCAGAAGACTGAGATGTATTGAATCAGTCTGCCACCCCCCCGTATGACCTCTGGTTAGATAGAGTCCACAGATAGGCAAGAATACGGTCAGAAGGTGGTAGCTTTGTTTGCTGCCTGTTCATGTAGAAGGGTCCCAATGTGGTCATTCAATCCTAATCTGCCAAAGAAATATAGTCAAAATAGTGATTTCTGCAAATACCAGTGAAAGTACTTCAGCCTTCTCATAATACTACCTCCACTTATCCTCGTATAGAGGTACAACATCCGCCACAAAATTTAGAATTTTTTGAACAGTCCTGGGAAAACATTGTAACCACATTTACACTGTATTCTAAAGAACTCGTCAGGTTTGCTGGCAGCTGTTATAGATATTGTATTTTAATATAACTACTGATCAGTGATCATCTCACTTTCATGAAAGAAGAATATTACACCTTGGTTTACATTGTGTGATAACCAGTGGTGGGAAGTGAACTTACTCAAGTACTGTACATTAGTACACATTTGAGGCATCTGTGTTTTGAGTATTTTCATGTTCTGCTACATATGCTACCGAGCAGAAGTTCCAATTTTAAGGTAGCACCCTTACCAGCTGTAACATTATAGTGATCAACACAATAAAGCATCAGTATTTCAACAATATAATAGGCCTACACATTAATGTGGAATATACCATTCTGCATAATGACTAGTTTTACTTTTGGTACCTTAGTATATTTTGATGCTAATACTTCTGTACTTTTGTAAGTAATATTTTGTCTGCAGGACTTTTACTTGTAATGGGGAGGCAACAGTGCGGTGGGTAGAGCACTCATCTCCCAACCGGAAGGTTGAAGGTTATAATCTCGGTGCCGGCAGTCCATATGTCGAAGTCCTTGGACAAGACACTGAACCCCCAAGTTGCCCCCGATGGTTAGAGCCATTGGTTGAGTTGGCGCTGCAGATGGCTGCCATCGGTTCTGTACCGGAAACAAATTCTTTGTGTGTAACATGCTTGGCCAATAAAGGTGATTATCCTTAACAGAGTAGCCTATTTTTACACTGTGCTATTGCTACATTTACTTAGGTACACAACCTGAGTGACCTACTTCTTCAACCACTGATGATGGGCTACGCAGCTCTGATCATTAACCATAAAATATATATTCTTTTATTCTATGCTATTATTACATGGAATGAATTACCTTTGCTGTTCATATCTATCTTTATCTATCTTTATTTTCAGCCATTCCTTGCCAATGAGCATTGTTTGCAAGATGCAAATATCAAATCCATCTGACTTGACAGCTGAGTTTCGACCACTCCCCCTGCTGTAGCCGCCTTCTCTCGTCCACTTTCCTGGTGAGGCGCAGTTCATCTTGAAAAAGCCTCAAGACTGTATCAGGTCATTCTGTATCACCCAGTCGCCACAGGTCACTTAATCACTACAAATCATCGAGCTATCACAGATCACCCAGTGGTCTCAGAAATCCAGTTTCTTTTACCAGAAATGCTGAAGGAGGATGCAGTTGTTCTTCAGGACTGCATAACACTAGGACGTCACGCATAAGCTATCCCCAAACTTGAAATTACCTACACACCGAGGCTTAGTTGGATCAACATGACACAGATTTATCATCCTGAAACACCTGACCATGCACCTCAAATAAAAATGAAAACTATACACCATGCAAATTGCTTCAGAGATATGATTGTATATTGTGTATTGGAATAAGATCTGGGACAATTCTGATTGACCAAAAAGAAATAAAACAAACAAAAAGAAATAAAAGTAAAATAAATACAAATAATTTTAAATAAAAACATTTCACTGACACTTTTTTCCAGTTTCAATGCTCAGTGTTCAGTTTTTCAGTGTTGGTTGTTTCAGTTTCAGTTCTAGCACAAAGCTCTTTCGTGGGTGGGCTTCCTCATCTGTGTTTATGAAACTTAAATTATTGGTGAAAATGTCATAAATGTATAAATTCAATTGTATGTTTATTATTGAGGTCATAGTTACTGGACTACATTAAATTCTGAGATGTCTCTACAGTTTTGTCCTCTTGAGCTACATATATGAGCGGGTCAGAATATTAAGAACACTTCTGAGATAAAGTCCAAATCACAGTGAGAAGCTTTGTTGTGTTTGTTGTGTCTTGTTGCTTTTCTTTTCTTTTCTCTCTCCTCTATCCACTCACCCCAACCGGTCGAGGCAGAAGGCCACCCACCAAGAGCCTCAGTCTGTCAGAGGTATCTTCCATTAAAAGGAGTTTTTCCTCCCTACTGTTGCCAAGTGCTGCTCAAGGGGGGTTTGTTGGGTTTTTAATTTATAGTAATAATAATAACAATAATAATAATGATAAATAATAATTATTATTATTAATAGTAAGGTCTAGCTCCATGGCTGTGCCAGTAGGAGGCATCCTCAGGGAGAGCTGATGTGGGGGCTGCCACAGCTCCAGTCTCACTGTGACAGATCCAGGGCAGCGTGTCAGCCAGGTCTGTGCCTGATGTAATCCCCGTAATCTGTCTGTTAGCAGCTTGTACTGTACAGTATTCACTGCTGAATCAATGAATTGTTCACAGTCATGTATTTGAAGAAGCATTTCAGTCTTCCTTTCAAGCTGCATACCTCTCTCCATGCATACTATAAGTCATGTGAATGCAAGATGTAACCTGCAAATCTCGAAAAATGTATATCTAACAACATACAGTAATATAGAAAGAACCCTAACCCTTTGATAAGTATTCAGATATGTCTCAGTTAGTCTAAGTGTCATCTCACAATTTAAGATGTCTCCTGAGTGAACATAAGACTTTTATGTCTTTAAATGTTTAAAATCAAATTTAAGGCTCAGGATCTAAGGATCTGCAGGAACCCTGCTATATCAATACAATACAATACAGATGGACCAGGAGAGATGAAAGCTTGAGAATAAACTGAGTGACTAACCCAAAGGCAAGGTTTGTCCAAAGTAATAACAGTAACATGCTCACTCACTCTCACTCTATGTGGTCTTTGCATGCCACACAATATTTTCACACAAAACCTTAGGACTCACATTGTCAGCATGCTACTGGGCAGGTGGGGCTCTGCAGCAGTGAATGGCAACTCAGTCAGAAGGATTCGCCTAGGTCTATAATACTATTACAACCTTCCTATAACTCACAACATAGCACCACTTGTAACTTCATGAGAGTTTTTTGTTTCTTCAAATGTAACAGTAAAGAGGAAAGGCCCCTGGCCCAGCGCTGTGCTCAGCATCCAGAGCTAAAAGCCTAAGCATAACAAGAGCAGCAGGGTTGTAGGATGTCAGTGATGATGAAGGCCCTCTTTAAGGTTTGATCCCTCTCCAAGAGTAACTTGGGTAACCTTAGCCCCCCACCCACCCGAAGAAGAGCAGAGAAAGTATGCTTTTGCCTACACAGAAAAGAGGGAGCTTGCATATGGACAGCAGAGACATGAAGCACTGGACTGGAGTTCCTGCTAACAGTGACAGGCATATTTCATTTCAGTTCAGTTTCATTGGTACATTAAAACACCATAACACATAATAAGGTCTAGACCTTACTATATTATAGAAAAAACCCAACAAACCCCCTTGAATGCCTACTCGGTAACAGTAGAGAGGAAAAACTCCCTTTCATGGAAGAAACCTTCAGCACCACCAGGCTCTTGGTGGATGGCCATCTGCCTTGACCAGCTGGGGTGAGTGGACAGCAGAGGAAGAAAAGAAGAGTACCAAGAAACACCAGGCTGGTAAAGCATCACAAGTATAACTACAGGCTAAGTATAAAAATGAGAGAGAGAGAGCCTGGACTTTTTTGTGCCAAATGTGCAGTTTCTATTGGAACGATGTTATCTTTGAACACAAGGGGTGCAATTTCTGCATCGCGTCATTTGCAGTCGTTGTGCACTTTTCCTCGGGTGCATGTGTTCTTTTTTTATGCATTGGTGTGTTTGGTACTTTCCTGCCATGAATGAATGAGTGTATGCTAATTAGGCAGCACAGTGCAATTCTGGTGCTCATTTTGACCTGAAACAGTGACAATAACATCTGCTCAAACCAGCTTATCGCAATTGTAGGTGCATTGGCAGTTTTGCTGGCAAAGGTATTGACTAGGAAGCACCACAACAGGCACCAAAATGTATTAACACCAGACCAGCTTGGAGTAAATTCTTAAATCTACAAGTGATCTGCCAGAATTCATTCTGAATAATTTATTGTGAAATGATCAGAATTATGAAATGTGTTAATAAATGTTATTTTCAAATATGAAAAATAAAATATTCATTGGTATATGACATGAATATGGTCAAAGAAAGTTGGCATGCAACATGGCACATCATCTGTTCTTATGGGATACAACTGGTGTGAGTATCATAATTGTCTATATAACATCAAGCACTGCCAAGTTTCCACAGTGGTTTTAAAGGGGATGACAGGAGCTGATTTGATTGGTTAGTACTAAAAACTGCCCTGACTCCACCTGCTCATAGTGCATTCCTCCCTCTATTAATGTATTCCGCCTCTCCTACACAATTCACCCAGTAACACCTGGCTGCACATAAAAGTGCAGTGCATCTATGCTCACCAAAACTGCAAAACACTGTTGAACGCGTCCCTATGTCCCTTGTGGCTCGAAGTTAGAGCTGCACCTTGTTGCAGAAAAAAAGAGCCCAGTTTCTAAGGGCATGTCAAAATAGCTGTTTATTCTTTCACACCTGCTATAGCAGAGAGCAGACTACTGTATAGCGATGAGTGAATGGAGATTTTGAAAGGTTAATAATAAAATATTCATCATTTTGTTACGGATGCTCGCTCTTTCTCCCTCTCTGTGCCTCTCACTCTCTCTCCTCCTAGCAGACAGGTGTTGATTCGGGTGTGGCTGTAGCAGCTGTGGCTAATGATTTAATCCTCCAGGACCTACTTGGCCTGCAAGCAAGAGCTCTCTCATTACCAGTCTGTTGCAAAATTTTCTGGGACATCTATGGCTCTACTTCGCTACCTGTGAAGAAAATCTGCCATAGATGCTACACTACTCATTTCATTGTGGGAAGTTTTGAATCTCAAATAAAAGGGTGAACAGTATATGTAGTGAAGAGGGAGTGTATTCAGACACAGCCCAGATCCACTGTTAAAGTGCATCCATGCTGTAACATTTTTGAATATGAATTTTTACTGGAGGCCAGAGCTACAGTATGTCATCTACAGTAACTATATGTTAGCTATTTCTAAGACTTTCAGGCCCAAGTACAATAACTCAGAGTTTAGAAGTAAGAAATTACAAATCATCCAGGCCTTTATGTCTTCATGCTTGAAGTTTGACAAGCTGATCTGATTCATGTGGGTTCATAGATACAGTAAATATAACTGAGTATCATCAGTGTAGCAGTGGAAAATTATGCTGTGTTTCCTGATAATATTGTCTAAAGGGAGCATGTACAGTATAAAGGGAAGAGAACTGGACCTAACACAGAGCCCTGTGGAACGCCATGACTAACTTCAGTTTGTGTGGAATATTCATCATTAACATGAACAAATTGGAATCTTTCTGATAAATAAGATTTGAACCAACTTAGTGCAGTTCCTTTAATCCCAATAACATGTTCAAGTCTCTGTAATAAGATGCTGTGATCAATGGTGTCAAAAGCAGCACTGAGATCTAAGAGGACAAGTATGAAGACAAGTCCTTTGTCTGAGGCTAAGAGAAGACGTTGGTGACTTTCACCAATGCAGTTTCTGTACTATGATGGTCTTTAAAACCAGACTAAAAATCCACAAACAAATCATTCCTGTGTTCTTCTTGTCGTTTGTTTCCCATCCCTGGATCCTTTTTTCATTTTGTCTATTCACCTCCCCTGCTGTCATCTATCTCCTGTGCTCCATGCCTACTCACCACACCGGTTAGTTTTTTCCCCTCATTATTTGTTCTATACCAGTTTTTTGGTTATTTTCCTCCCTTTCTTGTTAGCAAGCCCTGTACCCTTCCTTTCTATTCTATGTCAGTCCTAGAGATTGTGTACCAGGCTCCTTGGTTTCCGTATTATCTACAATGTTCCCTGACTGCTGTGTTTTTTAATTCTAACCCGGTTCTTTAATCTGAAGGCCCCAAGAAGTAACACTCAGGATGCAGAAATCAGCTTTAAGTAGATTTATTTTCTTCTGGTTAGATGCAGAGTTATTACAGCGCTGGGCCCTGAGAGATGGCAAGTCTCCAAGAGCCTCGATCATCTCCAAACGTTTACATTTATCTTCTCGGGCTGGGACTGCCCTGTACATGGGTGGTACAATATACGTCAACAATCTAATATGTTCATATAGGCAATGTGTGTGTGTGTTGTTATCTTCTGTGTTCAGGCGTTTTTCCAAAGATGGACATGCAGTAGCTGTGTGCCCCTTACTTCC
>NW_018127920.1:5686060-5689465 GCF_001952655.1 Monopterus albus | reverse complement strand
CTGAGAGATGGCAAGTCTCCAAGAGCCTCGATCATCTCCAAACGTTTACATTTATCTTCTCGGGCTGGGACTGCCCTGTACATGGGTGGTACAATATACGTCAATATTCTAGAATGTTCATATAGGCAATATGTGTGTGTGTTGTTATCTTCTGTGTTCAGGCGTTTTTCCAAAGATGGACATGCAGTAGCTGTGTGCCCCTTACTTCCTCAATTCTGTGACAGAAAAAACCCCTTGCACTTGGTTCAGACATGGGTGAAAAGTTCAAGCTGCTATACTTCCACATCTGTAAAATAGCATACGTTAACAGGGTCTTATTTTATAGCTGACATGACACTTATCTAATGCAATCTGCTCTTGCACAACCATCTAAGAAAATAAGTGACACTACAAGTTGAACTTCAGCTGAAAATTATAACTTTTATGCGAGTATAATAGTAAGGTTAATACTGATATATGGGATTGCTAATAAAACATAAACAGTCATAATCAACTTTATCATTATAAATGCAAAATAATACTGACAGTAAATAAAACAACTGCAACTCCTGAAATCCAATTCTAACATGTTCTACATTAGTTTTGCACCTGTTTTAGTTTTACACTGTCAGGTTCAGTGCCCCATTGTCTCCACTTCACTCAAGTTACATAAAACGGAAGTGTAGTGTTTTATTACCCTACACTCCCGTTGGTGTCTGCACTTTGAGTTTCCTTTACCTTAACCTTACACACTTCAATTCTGATGCTACAGCACATTCCAAAAAAGTTGAATTGGTTGCATTTTAGGGCCAGTAATGAGGTAAAACAATGAAATGCAACAGGTGATTGCAATCATGATTTGGTACAACAGTGGTATCCAAGAAAGGCCGAGCCCTTTAGGAGCAAGGATGTGTTAGGGTTTTGGACTTGCTTCCTGTTTTGTACTTTTTATTTTGGCACACCTGTATCAGGCACTACAATCCATAAATGCCACTTAAATTAACTTGGTGTACACTGTATTTTAATTCAAAGCATTCTATTTTTAATCTGTGCTGTTTTGGTGCAATGCTGTGAGGCCCCGTCTTAGTGACAAGCAACGAGTCTGCACCTTGTGCACATGCGTTTTACTAACTTGTTCTAGTGCCTTTAAAATGCTAGACTGTTGACTTAGACCAGCTTTTTGTTGGTCGCTGGTGCAACTTCTTACTGCACCCTTAAGATACTAAGTGTGCCACACTTAGGATCCAGTCCCCCTGACAAGTGACTTCCAGTCTCCTTAAAGTGGCACTCTCCTAGCTTTTCACTCCCTCAAGTGTGTATGTGTAAACAAGTCTCACAGACACACGAAATAACAGATTGTGATCGGCCACTGAAATCCAATACCTGCATTTACAGGTGTAATTATTTGACAACTCATTTCTTTGTGTGGCGCAAGCTGTTTTAATATAGCGATGCTTGTGCACACACACATTGGCTGAATTTGGCAAATGGCCTCTTAAATAAGAACAAAATCATATTTCATGGAGCTAGCTAGAGTTACGTAACACACCTACCAAGGTCCAAAGCTGAAAACACAACATCCAAATGTTCTGGTGTATTTGAGAAAGACATTAATTATATGGTCACCCAGATCACTTTTTCCTCCTCAATTTCATGTCATACTCTGAGTTGGAGCCACCCTTTGCTTACAGTAGGACATAAAAAGAGCTCAGCACATTTTGTCAACTCCCATTTGTAGGAAACCATGAATAGTGAATAGTTTGGCCCAGATGGGTGGCACTGAGGATGGGGGTCAATATACTGCAGATCAAAGTCTTAAGATGGAGATATATTCACCAGTCACAGAAAGTGAGCTGTTTGCTCAGGCCACAAGTCCTTCAGGCAATCCTTCAGTGAGGAATTCTTTCCCCTGAAACACTAGAAACCTACATAAAATGTTTATTGAGTCCAGCTGGATATTATAATATATAATGTCAGTAACAAAAAAAAGGTGTATAATTCCACAACAAAGAAGAAGCAATACCCATCACTGTGGTCTGTGAAGGCTCCTGGCAGGCATTCTGTTTTCTGTGCCAGTCACTGTAGTTTCATTGCCCTTGAAATGACAAGTAAAATCTTGAACCTTAAGCTTCTTCCTGCTAATGTTCACACATGTGCAGTCACATGTAGTTTGTGCATATGTCTGCACAGTCATATGTGCTCATATTCTAACCTCAGCACCTATGCAAGCTGCAGAGTGCATTACTCACACATAATGGCAATAACTTATCTAATAACAATTATCTCCAACACAAAGACAAGACGGCCAGAATCTATAAAGTCATTAAATCCTGAAGTGTTTTAAGGTCAGTCTCTTGGGGAGAGCATCCTGTCTGTGATGTACTGTAGATGTCCTTATATGGACTTTGGCAGGGACTCTCCCACTTGGTTGGGCTGGTTAACCATCAGCAGTCATTGTAAAGTAGCCTATAAACAGCTTCAAAGTAGTTTCCTTTTATTATTTTTAAGGCTGGGCAAGTTAAAGCGTTAACCTCGCGATTAACGGAATATTTCAATAACGTGGACAATTATTTTATCGCGCGATAACAGAGTTTATTTTTATCATTATTATTATTTTGAAAGTCAGTCTCTTCCTGGCTCTGAATACACATACAGACAAACCGTGGGTCACAGGAGGGGTGGGATGTTGTTCAGTACTGGCTTGAGATGGTTGTCATAATGTGTCTCAACCAATAAGAGCATTTAGGGTGGGTGTAAGACCGCTGCAGCACTCACGTGAAGTGGAACCGAACTGGCGGGTCAGAAAAATGGAGAAAGGTAAAGCACTCTTACATGGACATTTTCATTTTAAATCTCTTCCGCACAGCAGAGTTGATAGAACCAAAGTCATTTGTAGCCACTGCAATGCAGAATTTTCTTATCGCCGGAGTACTACGAGTCTGAAGTATCACTTAGATGCAAAACACACCATTGATGCCAGGAAATCACCGACCCAAACAAACAGTGGAGGGAGGCTTCGGCAGACTACATTGGGTGTAGCGTGTGGGAGAAGTATTGATAAACAAAAGCAAGACAAGTTAACAAATGCCATAGCTGAGTGGATAGCTACAAACTGCAGGCCGATTAGTATTGTGGAAGATGTCGGTCTGAGGAACATTATTAGGATCGTAACCAATGACAGCACGTATGAGCCTCCCTCAAGAAGCACTATCACAAGAAAAATACACGAGTTGTATAAAAAGAAGAGGACTACAAAATCGACGCCGTTACAACGTGCACCAACAGTTGCTCTCACTGGAGACTACTGGACATCCCTGGGTACACCATAATTACCTCGGAGTTACAGCGCATTATATTGATGAACAGTGGGAGCTGCATTCACATGCTCTAACTGTAATGAAGACAGAAGATAGACATTTTGCTGAA
>NW_018127920.1:5684841-5685975 GCF_001952655.1 Monopterus albus | reverse complement strand
ATCATCATCATCATCATCATCATCATCATCATCACCCCCACAATTGGAGATTGGGTACCAAGCCCAAATACAGGCCCGGATAAGCTTGATTCAAGAGCAGCTGACCTGAGATTGATGATCATGAGCAAGATGGACACCTGCAACTCCCGTGGCCGGTTACCAAGACTAAGTGAAGTGCCTTCTGAAAGTTTACTAGAAGATGTGAATGCAGTACTAAGAACAATCCCTACTATGACCATCACTGAGATCAACAAGCTGATATACACCACAGCAAGCGTGATCCTTGAGATGCTTGGCTATAAGGTCAAGAAAAAGGCCATAAGGAGCAGTATCCTCCATGGAGAAGGAGGTTGGAGACCAAGATCAAGTCAGCACAGAGAGAAGTTAGCCAGCTACTGCGGAATTGCAGAAAGGCGTGATGAAGAACGGGGTACTTAAGAAGTACAATTTACTGTCCATACCTGAGGCCTTAGAGAATGCCAAGCAAAGGCTCACAGCCCTGGCCACCCAGCTGAAGAGGTACACCAGAGAAGTTGAAACCAGGAGAATAAACCAAATGTTTTCCACTAAGCCATCCAAGGTGTACTCTCAGTGGCAGGGTAAGAACATGAGAGCAGACCCACCAAGGCTGGAGACTGAACAGTTCTTGAAGAGCCTATGGGAGAAGGAGGCATCACATAACAACAATGCCCAGTGGCTGGTGGACCTAAGAGCAGACCTCAGCAACCTCCCTACACAAGACCCAGTAATCATCACAATGGCAGATATTCAAGAGAGGGTCTCAAGTATGAAGAGCTGGACATGCCTGATCCATGCCTACTGGTTAAAGAAGCTAACTTCACTCCATGAGTGCCTGGCGGGACAAATGAACCAGCTACTAATAGATGGAACCCACCCTGAGTGGTTAACTGAAGGCCGGACAGTCCTGATCCTGAAGGACCCTCAGAAGGGAGCAGTACTGTCGTGGCTAGAGTGTGATACTGGCTAAATTAATTCAGACAAACCATTCCAATTTAAAGGATCATTTAATATTACAATTATTCTGAATAGAGTAGTATTTAAACAGATAATCTTGTAGTTAGGGAACAGAGAACAGAGATCAGAGAACAGAGACTCTCCTCTTGCAATGGAATA
>NW_018127920.1:5681999-5683463 GCF_001952655.1 Monopterus albus | reverse complement strand
TGCACTGCCTGGATTGACTACAAGAAAGCCTATGACTCAATGCCTCACACATGGATCCTGGAATGCTTGGAACTGTACAACATCGACAGGACTCTAACAGCCTTCATCAAGAACTCAATGGGAATGTGGAAAACAACCCTAGAGGCCAACTTCAAGCCAATTGCACAAGTCAACATCAAGTGCTACCAGAAGGCAACATAGCAGATGTTGAGGACAGCTACAAGTAACTTGGGATGCCGCAGGCAAACGGGAACCATGAAGAGGCCGCAAGGAAAGCAGCAACCACCAAGTACCTGCAGAGAGTAAGGCAAGTCCTGAGAAGTCAGCTGAATGGAAAGAACAAAGTCCGGACGATTAACACCTACGCCCTGCCCGTCATCAGGTACCCCGCTGGCATAATAAGGTGGCCAAAGGAGGAGATAGAGGCCACTGACATCAAGATAAGGAAGCTCCTTACAATGCACGGTGGGTTTCACCCCAAGTCCAGCATCCTGAGACTGTACACTAAGTGGAAGGAAGGAGGCCGAGGATTAGTGAGTGTCAGAGCCACTATCCAGGATGAAACAACAAAGATCCATGAATAAATCAGGAAGATGGCACCGAATGATGACGTGCTTAGTGAACACCTCAGACAGCAGAAACCAGAGGAACTAGGGAAGGAAGAGCAGGAACCCTTATGGAAGGACAAACCTCTGCACGGTATGTACCACCGTCAAATAGTAAAAGTGGCTGATATTGAAAAATCCTACCAGTGGCTGGGTAAAGCTGGACTGCAAGACAGCACAGAGGCACGAATCATGGCAGTACAAGAACAAGCTCTAAGTACAAGATCAATAGAGACAGGGGTCTACCATACCAGACAGGACCCTCGATGCAGGCTGTGCAAACATGCACAAAAAAGACGGACCCAGATAGCTGGCTTCGGTGCAAGCAGTGATATTTATTTCCAAGTAAAATAGTGCAATGAGAAGGGGAGAGGTAGTTAGTGGTAACCGGGTGTCGATCAGCAGTAGAAGAAAAAAATATGCAGTCTATAGAGTGGTGGATGATGACAGACCGGGCTGCGGATGCTGGGTCACTCCTGGATAGGTCGGGTTTGAGGTGATGATGACTGCGGAGACAGGAGCATGGAACAAACAGTTAAAGGAGACTATGCATCGACCTGTATGGTGGTGGCTGGGAGAGCTGAGTAGATCCAGGGTCCAGAGAAGCGGTATGAAGAGAGAGGGAAGGAAGCAGTGGGATGTAACAAAGAAGGTAATACGTGATAACAAAAAAAAAAAAGAACTATGACTGGCGTAAGTAGCACGAGAAACAAAATAACGAACATAGGGGCCTGGAGACAGAGAGATTGAACTGGCAGGGGAGTGATTGGTGAGCAGGGTATAAGTAGGGAGGAAACTGATAAGGTGCAGCTGGTGATAATCAAGGGAAGTGGGGCAGGTGTGTTAGACAATGCCATCA
>NW_018127920.1:5667580-5681630 GCF_001952655.1 Monopterus albus | reverse complement strand
AAGGCACAAGTGGTTCCCGTGGTAATAGGAACATTGGGGGCTGTGACCCCCAAACTGGGAGAGTGGCTCCAACAGATCCAAGGAACAACATCTGAGATCTCTGTCCAGAAGAGTGCGGTGCTAGGAACAGCTAAGATACTATGCAGGACCCTCAAGTTCCCAGGCCTCTGGTAGAGGACCCGAGCTTCAAGGAAGGAATACAAGACCGCCCCAAAGTGGAGGGTGAGTGGGGAATATATATATATATATATGTATATATTCACTGAACAAAATTATAAATGCAACACTTTTGTGTTTGCCCCCATTTTTTATGAGCTGAACCCAAAGATCTACTACTTTTTCTATGTACACAAAAGGCCTATTTCTCTCAAATATTGTTCACAGATCTGTCTAAATCTGTGTCAGTGAGCACTTCTCCTTTGCTGAGATAATCCATCCACCTCACAGGTGTGGCATATCCAGATGCTGATTAGACAGTATGATTATTGCACAGCTGTGTTTTAGGCTGGCCACAATAAAAGGCCACTCTAGCAGTTTTATCACACAGCACAATGCCAGAGATGTTGCAAGTTTTAAGGGAGAATGCAGTTGGCTTGCTGACTGCAGGAATGTCCACCAGAGCTGTTGCCTGTGAATTGAATGTTCATTTCTCTACCATAAACCATCTCCAAAGGCATTTCAGAGAATTTGGCAGTACATCCAACCGGCCTCACAACCACAGACCAGCCCCGGACCTCCACATCCAGCATGTTCACCTCCAAGATCGTCTGAGACCAGCCACCCGGAAATAAATATATAGAATAATATATAAACACACACATATATTATATATTAACATGTTTGGTCCCTTATTTGTATATGGATCATCAAAATGCCCACATATTGTATCATCCATAGGCTACTTTAATGTTGTTGACACAGAGAACATTAGTTGCACTGGACTATTTGTGTTATGTGTAATACATGTTGGTCTGCTGTGCTGTTACAAACAGAGAGACAGTGGTGGTTTTTACCTACAGCGGAAGTGCTTGCGCTGCTCCTCGTCTGAGTGAACACAGTGAAGCTCAAATCAGCCTCCAGTCTGTTAAAAACACCCGACATATTTGTCAGCAACACTGTTTGTATTTAACATGTGCAATGATGATGCTGTGATCAAAACAAACTGTTTTACATGTGTAGTACAGCTGTGAGTAATCAGCTGTGCACAGCACACTAAGGCTACAGATTGGCCAGAAACTTTGGCACACGCCCTGGAGCCACACTCACAGCTGTTTATTGTGGCTGGTTGATGTATGAACTGACATGGACTACTGGACTGGGTTTAGGTGGGTTTATGTTCTGCCTTATGTGTCATCCTTTGGCTGTGTACTGTACCACTGTTTTTGGAGTTTGGTACAGCTGTACTAGTGGACCCAGCTGGACTACATTGTCTTTTATCAGATTTGATGATGCTCAAAATATAGAAATAGAAACAGAAACAAAAATATTTAGTAATAATATTTAACAAAGTTACTGCCATGATACATGCATAATGCACACTGTAGTTGTGTGTCCTTTTATCTGTCTGTCTGTTCTGTCTCACTCACACCTGGCAGTTGATATAATTCACCCCCAAAAAAGAAGGGGGGTAAAGGAGGAAGGCATGAATTGCAATAACCGTTTAATTTAACTATGAATTAAAACCTCTGACCTCTATCAGGCAGTTGTGCTGTTTCTATGAATGGGACTACTCTAAGTGCTGGCCCATTAGGCCTCTATACAAACTGCAATCGCAAATACATGAATACATTATCAATATATATTGATATATATGGTTGCCAGCCAACCTTTTTTTAATCCTCCAGCATAATATCTAGTTTTCTGACAACAGCATTAACAACATTTTATTATGGTTATGTTTTCATTCTCACAGCTCTTGGTTAAGAGAGATCCTTCAGAGACATCAGAATTAACAGCAGAGAGAGAGTAGCGTCCGCCAGAACAAAGTGAATCAGAGAATTAAAATTTTATTTTGTGATCGTTTCACTGTGGTTAAGTTCTAAAGCATGAATAAACACAGCCACACCTCTGCACAGCCCTGTGGGAAGAAGTTTGTGTAAAAACAGCCAAAATGTACAATCCTGTCTGTTCTGCTGTGCACCTTGTGCATTTATAGCCATGCCCTCAAACAAACATGCAGACCTGAAGTTGGATGCATGTAATAGTCTACTGTAATACCCAATTTCCATTTATAAATATATTAAATGAAATCAATAACAGCCTGTTCGCAGCCAGTTTGAAAATGAAGCAGAGTACACTGACCCGTCGGACATCCAAAAAAATCACTTTGAAGGAGGATGTGCTTTGTACCTTCACTGTCCTACCTAAACTGCCTGTTTATGCTGCTGTGTAGGAAAATGTAGCACTTCATTCAATCGAGATTTACACTGTGTCCAGATATAGCTTAATCCAACAATCAAATATGCTCCCTGCAAAACTTATATTGTTTGGTCTCATGCCAGTCTCTGCCTCTCCTCCTCCTAATTGGCAAGTTAAGGTTGAGCTGACTAGGCGTGGCTGGGAGCTACTGGCACAGCTGTGGCCGATTTCCCATCTAGCAACAAGATATTGAACTTGGACTTAGCTGCCTCCTCTTTGCCAGTGAGATCCATGTTCCTACAGCACCTTGTTGGCTGACCATCTATCAACCTACCAAAGAAAATGTTGTCCTCCCTACTTCATCTTCTGTGTTCCAGACCTTTAGTTTCAGCCTGCCCAGCTCTACTCCTGCTCCAACAGTCTTGCTCTACTCCTGCTCTGTCAGCCAGCTCTGCTCCTGTTTGTCTACCCTGCTCCTTCACAGCCTCTCCAGCTCTGCTCCTGCTCTGTCAACCCCGCTCTGCACTAGGCCTACCAGTTTAGCTCCACTCCATTTCTGCCTGCTTGCTTGCCACTGCCTGGACAGTCCTGCTAGACTCCTTTCCTTGCCTCTCCATCCTTTCCTCTCCGGAACCTGCCTGATCCAGTTCTGTTCCAGTGGGTTCCGTCAGTCCCTCCCCAATGTCTAACTGTTCAGCTAGTTACCGAGCTTCTTGATAACCTGCACCCTTTTGCCAATAAAGAGCTTAAGACATTGCTTGAAGTCTGAGTTCTGCTTCTGAGTCCACACCCTGCTTGCTTTGTGACCTATAGGCTGTAACATATATGCCAGTTTAATTACATAGGAGCATAATTTTTAGAAGAGAGGGTTGGCTGATTTTAAACTGAAATGAAGGTCTTGAGAATATTACAGTAAACTCACATCAGAATTCACAAATAATAATAACCATGGTTTAAAGCAAACCCTGACCACAGGAGGCACAGTTGCCATCTATGGGACCCGGAAAAAACGCCACCATGGAAAGTGTGCGGGCGCCTTGGTGAGGCTACGACAGAGGGGAACATGGACTCCACTCCCGTATATTCACCTGGCAAATCTCTGCTCCCTGGTCAACAAGATGGTTGAAATTCTTCTCGCCAACAGGTCTAACTCTGACTTTGCATGCTTTGCTACTTTGTGCTTCACAGAGACCTGACTGAGTGACTTGATCACGGACAGCGCGATACAAGTACCGGGCTTCCAGGTGTACAGAGCAGATTGCAGAACGAAGCTGTCCAGGAAACATTAGGGGGTGGAATCTATTAGGTTCCCTCTCTAGCCCAAAGGTGATAGATAGGGAGAGAGAGAGAGAGCAGGACCCAAACTACAGGAGTCAGTGTAGCAACAAATGCTTTATTGTAATCTTCTGGAACAGAAGTGTAGGAGCAACCAATGATGGTGGTTGGCAGGCAGCAGTGTCAGTTCATATGGGTTCGTAATCCTGGATCAGAGTCAGGTTGAATACCTTCGTCCTAGGGGGAAACAGGTAGAGACAGTTTGACTCGGTAGCGAGCTGTCAGGAAAAAGAGCAAACAGAAGGTGGATCGCTAGGTCAAACGGTGAGTGGAGATGGGTGACTGCAGAGAGACTGGCCAGATGGGATGTGATGGCGAGGAGAGATGCTGATGGCTGACTGCTGAGGTGAGCAGGAGAGCTGGAGTTGAGTAACTGCAGAGATGCTGATCCAGAGGAGATGGTTAAAACAGGAATAACATCAGCAGCGATAGTAGTCGGAAAAGAAAATCAGTTTTACTTGTCTGGAGCTGGTATGTATCGCTGTGGATACAACAACAAAACGGTGGTGAATGAATGGAGGCTTGAAGGTTATGTAGGCCAGGTGGTGATTATGGAGAATAGTCACAGCTGAGGTGCATTCCTGGGCTGCCAGTGTCTGCAGGGAGAGAGGAAAAAGCGAGAGACAGGCAGGGAGCGAGGAGCAACCCTGACAGAATCTGCTTCTACATAAGTGAAGGTTGTCACAGTGCTACAGCGAACATGTAACACAGACTGCAAACCCGTCTATTCTCCTCATGAATTTTCGAGCATCATACTGGTTGATGTTTATTTAAAGCCGCACACCCACGCTAGCACACTACAGCGCCTGGCAGAATAGATAACTAGCGTGGAGCTAGAACATCCTGACTCCCCACTCATTGTTCTAGGGGACTTTAACAGAGCAAATCTCTCCCACAAACTGCCCAAATACAGACAGCATGTTACCTGTCCCACCAGGGACAAAATCACACTGGACCACTGCTACACAACAATAAAAGACGCCCATTGCTCTGTCCCCCGCGCAGCCCTCAGACTCTGTAATCACTGTATGGTCCATGTTATTCCAACGTACAGGCAGAAACTTAAAGCTGTGAAGCCTGTGGTCAAAACAGTGAAGAGCTGGACTGAGGAGGCCAAGTCAGAGCTACAGGCCTGCTTTGACTGCACAGACTGGAGTGTATCTGAGACTGCAGCTACAGACCTAGATGAACTCACTGACACTGTGACATCTTATATCAGCTTCTGTGAGGATGTGTGTGTGCCCAAAAAGACCTTCTACACATACAACAACAACAAGCCCTGGTTTACAGCCAGACTCAAGCGGCTTCGTCGTGCCAAAGAGGAGACTTAGACTACGTTCACACTGCAGGTCTTAATGCTCAAATCGAGATTTTTTTCTGAAATCTGTTGGAACCTGCCTGAAAACTTGTGCTGATTGAGTTGGCCCACATCTTCATACTTACCAGCAACAGATCACTGGAGCTTTGCGAAGTCCCCTCCTGCTTAAAACATTCCACCATCATCCCAGTTTCCAAGAAACCCTCCAGCAATGGACAGAACAATGATAGACCTGTCACTCTGACATCTGTAGTTATGAAGTGTTTTGAGAGACTGGTGTTGGCCCACCTGTACTCCCCAGGGACCTATGTAGAGATCCTGTTTGTGGACTTCAGCTCAGCATTCAACACCATCATTCCAGACATCCTCCACTCCAAACTCACCCAGCTCACTGTGCCTGCCCCCACCTGTCAGTCGATTACTACCTTTCTGACAGACAGGAAGCAGCAGGTGAGGCTGTGGAAAATCACATCCAGCACCCGGACAATAAGTACAGGCGGCCCCCAGGGATGTGTGCTCTCCCCTCTGCTGTGTTCACTTTACACCAACAACTGCATCTCGAAGGACCCCTCTGTCAAGCTCCTAAAGTTTGCTGATGATACAACGGTCATTGGTCTCATCCGGGAGGACAGACGGGAGGATGAGCAGCTGGTCCTGTGGTGTAGCCACAACAGCCTGGAGCTGAACACACTCAAAACAGTGGACTTCAGGAAGAACCCCCCCACCTTATCCCCCTCACCATACTTGGCAGCACTGTATCAGCAGTAAAGTCCTACAAGTTCCTGGGCTCCACTATCTCCCAGGACCTGAAGTGGATGTCCAACATCAGGACCATCATCAAGAAGGCAGAGCTGAGGATGTACTTCCTGCGCCAGCTTAGGAAATTCGACCTGCCCCAGGAGCTGCTGATACAGTTCTACAAAGGAATCATCGTCTGTTCTCTGCACCTCCATCACATTTTGGCTCAGCAACCAAACAGGACAGGAACAGATTCCAGCGGACAGTCAAGACTTCAGGAAAAGTCATTGGTGCAAGCCTGCTCTCCATGGAGGACCTGCACACCTCATGGGTCAAAAGGAGGGTGGAGAGGATCACTGCAGACCCCTCACACCCTGGACACAACCTGTTCAAACTCCTCCCCTCTGGATGGCGTTACAGGTCACTCTGCGCCAAGACAACCGGGCACAAGGACAGTTTCTTCCCCCGGCTGTCACTCTGATGAACACTTGACCCACGACAGTATGACTGGACAATAACCCTCAGTGCAACACCTGTATATATACTGTACATTGTACAGATTATACAGATCCATACAGGTCTCTATTTTTAAGTACTCTTTTTTTATTCCTATTTATCTCATTTCAATAATCATTCTTTTGTCTGTCTGCATTGTTTACTGCCTGTTTATACTGCTTATTTTGCATCGTTTGCCCTGGTTGTTGCTTGGTAATACTGCTTATTATTTTTATCTTACACAGCCTTATGCTGCTTTACTGTTTACTTGCCCCTTGAATGGGGATATGTACATACAAATTGAGAGCCGATGTGTTATGGTTGAGTCCCCTAACCAAGGGGGTGAGAGAGAACAAAAAGGGAGGACTCAAGGTGCAAGCCCAGGCGCTATTGAAAAAAATGGATTTATTAAGAACACATAACAAAGTTACTGAGTATATGTATAGTCCATAACCTGGGTAGAACAGTGCTGGCTGAGGAGACCAGGACGGCAGGTGAGAAGACAGGAGGACTGCAGGAACCAGGAGAGTCAGAGGACCAGGGCGGGCAGGTGAGTAGATGACCAAGGCAGGTGAGCAGACAGGAGAACGGTGACAGGTGAGATGACAAGAGGGACACAGGAACGAGAAGACAGGGCAGGTGTAGCGCTCGTTATAATGCTCGCCGTCAGATGCTTACAAAACTGAAATGAATAGCACAGGAACTGTCAGCATTGAAATCACGTTACGTATGGCTGAACACATGTAATGCTCCGGCGATGAAGAAACGTAAGAGTGGTATGATTAGTGGGGATGAGCGTCAGCTGTGCACCAAGCCTGGGAGTCAATCAACAGGTGAATCTGACTCAGCTGTGTCACTGCGCCCGCGGGATGAGAGAGCAGGGGAGAGAAAGGAGGAAGAGAGGCAGGTCGCACCATGTCACACCTGACATGATGTGCCAGAATCAAATTCCTCGTGTGTCCGACACACCTGGTCAGTAAAGCAGATTCTGATTCTGATCCTCTACACCCCTCACCCACCTCAGACACACCAGCTGCTCTCTCCACAATCACCCCCCTTCCCCCAACCCTCCACCCCTGAAGATCTGTGAAAAGGATGTGTATGGCCTTTTTAAAAAGCAGAAGATCAGAAAGCCACCAGACCCAGACAGTGTGACTCCCTCCTGCCTGAAAGCCTGTGCTGATCAATTAGCTCCCATCTTCACACTTATCTTCAACACATCACTGGAGCTGTGTGAAGTCTCCTCCTGTTTTCCCTCTACACAAACAACTGCAAATTAGATGACCCCTATGTTAGACGTTTGCAAATGACACAACAGTCATTGGTCTCATCTGATCCAAAAGCTGCAGGAGGGACTGCTTCATAGTTGGGATGGTATTCTTCGGCCTGTGACCCTCCCCCTTTTTCCTCCAGACATAACGATGGTCATTGTGGCCAAACTGTTAAAATTTCGTTTCATCACACTAGAGGACATTTCTCCAAAAAGTCAGATCTTTGTCCCCATGTGCAGCTGCAAACTGTAGTCGGTCTTTTTTATGGAGTCTTGGAGCAGTGGCTTCTTCCTCGCTGAGCAGCCTTTCTGGTTATATTGTTATAGGTTTACTGTGGAGGTAGATACTTTGGTACCTGTTTCCTCCAGTATCTTCACAAGGTCCTTTGCTGCTGTTCTGGGATTGATTTGTACTGTTTGGACCAAAGTGCGTTCATCTCCAGGAGAGAATGTGTCTCCTTCCTGAGTGGTACGATGGCTGTGTTGTCCCATTGTGGCTATACTTGTGTAGTATTGTTTGTACAGATGAATGTGAAACCTTCAGATGGTTGGAAATTGCTCCCAAGGATGAACCAGACTTGTGGAGGTCCACAGTTTTTCCTGAGGCTGATTTCTTTTGATTTTCCATGATGTCAAACAAAAGAGGTACAGTAGGTCTTAAAATCCATCCACAGCTGTACCTCCTACTGACTCTAATGTCAGTTATCAGAAACTTCTAAAGCCATGACATCATTTTCTGGAATTTTCCAAGCTGTTTAACGGCCCAGTCAACCAGTCAACCAATCCAGTGGATTTAAGCCTCTGACCCACTGGAATTGGGATATAGTGAATTACAAGTCAAATAATCTATCTGTAAACAATTGTTGGAAACATTATTTGTGTCATGCTTAAATAAAGTACATGTCCTAACTGACTTGGCAAAATGAGAGTTTGTTAACATAACATCTGTGGAGTGGTTAAAAATAAATCAGTTTTAATTACTTCAGTATGTAAACTTCTGACTTCAACTGTATGTTTTAATGATAATAACTTGGGCTTCAGTTTATGTTGTCAGGTTCAGGCTTAGGGAAGGATCCAAATGCAGACATGAGCTGATGTTAGGTTCCTAATCAAGTTTATTATAAATGATATGAAACAAAAAGACAAATAGATCGACTAGAGAGCTAAACCTGACAAAAGCAACACAAAGACACCTAAAGATAACTAACAACTAAACTGTCAGTGAGCAATATAATGAACTGAAAAAACATGTAACACAACTAACAAACCAAAGGGGACAAACCAAAAACCTAAGGTGGCAGGTAAAGTCCATAAACGAGGCATTAGGGAAGAGTCCAAAAGTTTACAGGCGACAAACAAAACAAGATATTTTCAAAGAGGCAGGCATGCTGGTAGCAAAAACAGAGATGAACAAAATACACAACTCTAACACTATTTCAAGTTGGCTGGAGTCAATAAATATAAATCAAAGATCATTTGTTCAGTGAACTGAAATCACCAGTTCAAAATGCAATTTACTCATTGCATTTGAAAGGACTGTCTGTTCACTTCATTACAGTGATCTAAGTATCAATTGATACAACTGTTGTATTCCTCTTAAAGCATCATTTTATGGAAACTGAGGAAAAATATCCCATGTTCACATCATAAAGGTTTCAGGATAATGAGATCCTGTCAGGTCCGCTCGGTGCGACCTGCCTCTCTTCCACCTTTCTCTCCTCTGCTCTCTCGACCTGCGGGATCTGCACCTCAGCTGTGTGACATTCGGTAATTAGTGACTCGTTTGTCGGTGCACACAGCTGGGGTGCATCCCGATGATTACCTGTTTCCTCCTTATTTATACCTCTGGCAGTAAATTACCTTACTTAACTTACCTAAATTACCTAACTTGTATTATACCTGTTTTCATGGTATTATGTTCGTACGTCATTTTGATTTCCTGGCTGACAGTTCCTGTGCTGTGGATCTCATTTTGTACATTGGTTACATGTTTTGTGTTAGACGTCCACGCTGACTGTTCCTGTGCTGTGGATCTTTTTGTTTGTTCCTTCCATGAGGTTAGCCAAACGTTATTTTTATATCCAAGCTGACAGTTCCTGTGCTGTGGATATCCTTTTCATTCGCCAGTCCTCCTGCTTGGTCTGTCTATTCACCTGTCCATCCTCATCCTCCTGCTCTCCCCTGCTGTCAGTTTATCTGTTTTCCTGTTCATCCTGGTCTCCTCCACCATCTCTGCCCTACTTTGCTTATATATGTACATGTCCCTTGTTATGTTGTTACTTTGTGTTTTTGTTCCATTAAACCACCTTTTTTGTACTAGCACCTGGGTTGGCAATCTTGAGTCCAACCTCAGTTCTCCCTCACCCTCCTGGTGAGGGGGACTAACCATAACAGATCCAATGACACCAATTCATTTTTTTGTTTTGATTTGATTTTGTAAGGCAGGTGAGAAACACTGCAGTTTGAATGTTTTTATTTATTTTATTTCTACTCTAGTTTTTTGCTTTTTGTATCTAATTGTTTCTTCTGTTTCATTCAACCTAAGTTGTGATTTACACTGTTGTATTTCATCAATAAATTTCAGATTTGTTCAGTGATTCCACTGCATCTGTAGTCTCTCTACTGGTCCTTTTACAGTGACTTTACATGCACCGATAAGCATAACATTATGACCACCTGCCTACTACTGTTTACATAGGAGTCAATGTGACAGTTGGTTGACACTCGTGTCACTCTGCAGCTCATTGTGCATCTTCTGTGAATCCATTTGCTTCCACAGTTCTACTGTCAGGAAGAGCACAGATGTGTCTACAGTTCAGTGAAAAACTTATGTAAAAGGAGTGAAAACTGGTCGTGAGGACGAGTTAGAGAGAATTGTTTAGACAAATTCAACAGCCTCACCACTCTAGGTGTGATATCACCACTACAGCCCCTGACTCTTTCTCTTCATAGAGACCAATGTACAATATTTCTCATTTTCAACCTTTTTAACAAAGATTCAAATAAATGTTAATCTTTTGAAAAGTACAAATGGAAGTTAAAAGTTGAATCTACAGTAGGTCAACCTCATCATCAGTGAGCTGTGGGCGTCCATGACCCTGTCTCCAGTTCACCATTTGTCCTTCCTTAGACACTGTTGGTAGGTACTAACCACTACAGACCAATAACACCCACCAAGACCTGCAAACTGGGAGATGCTCTGACTCAGTCATCTCACCATCACAGGTTGGCCCTTGTCAAAGTCACTCACATTCTTACACTTGCCCATTTTTCCTGCTTCCAACACATAAACTTTGAAGACTGAATTTTCACTTTCAGGTCATAATGTTATGCCTGATCGGTGTATAGCCCCATGATGAAACATGTATCACATATTCTGTAGTACAATATCTAAACTAACTAAACAGTGAAACTATTGGTATTTTGTGTGTGGATGATTAAAAAAAAATGTCTCCATGATTCTGTAAGTGTGAGGTTTCTCTAAAAATACAAATGCAAAATGTAATGTTTTGAACATTGTACAGCCTGTGTTACAAGTGGTGACTATTTTGCGTTTTGTGTCTAGAGTTTTGAAAAATGACATCAAGGTTCTGAAACTAGTGCCAAAGCGATTGTAAAGACTGTAACTATAAAAATGAAGTTGAAATGAGGAAACACTTCCCTATGGTGCAGGATGACAATGGTGAAATCAAGTGGAGTTTGGATATTGGTGAAAGACTTTGAGCTATGCTTTCAAGCATGGGAGGGAGCCTGGTGCAAAGTACCCAAGGCATAGCAGTTTGATTTCCCAAATGATCATAATTAAACATTTTCTATTTAAATAGCCAGCGGGGAACTTCTCGGCTTGTGTTTTTGTAGTGGCTATTGTGTTTTTGGAGCCAAATATTGGAAACTTTGATACAAAATCCCCTGGTCTATGTTAACTTTGGCAGCAGCCAAAGGATTCTGGGGATGCTTTTCCTGTGCGTTACTGTGCCTCCTCTGTCCACCACCCACTATCTTCTCAGGTCGTGGAGTTCCCTGTAGCCACTGCTCGCTGAGCTGATGAGAGGTTAGCACAGGGTAGACATTGCGATGCATTTCGAGGTGAAAACTTATCTCAAGTGTCTCAGAGGTTTTTAGAGAAAACACTTCAATGTGAAAAGATGGTGAACCCTGCTTCATCCGCCTCATACCTTATAGCACTGTCTCTTAGGCTACAGGAAGCCTTCAGCCACCTCCAGAGTACATCCTCCCCTTACAGCATGTATGGTGCATGAACCGCTTACCCTGTGATTTCTCCCTCCAGTAAATGTTCAGACTACTGTGAAAACAAGGACTAGAGCAAGGCTGCTTTGACTGGTCTCTTTGCAGCACAGGATGACTCCCAGCTGGATGGAAATGTGAGCTGAGGGCTGCACAGGAGGAAAGGCAGAGTCAGCAAACAAGCAGTAGAGCAAATAAGCCACACATACTGTTTGTTGTTAAGTTCTCTTTTTCCATGTGCATGTGCTTATACTGTACATTACCACTGATACCAAGATCATCCAGTACTGTAGCAGCCTTCTTTTCTCTCTTGTTTGGGGTTAGTCAACTTTCATAAATGCATGGCAGACCTCTAATAACCCTTTCTCCCTGAGAGTCCAATTGTCTTAGGGCCCCAGTGTGTAACAACAGTTTGCTAAATATAATATGTGGTTTGCAACCCCACTTGGTATATGTTTTCCACTGATGAGAACATCTACCCCAATGCCCACAAATTAAAAATGTTCTGTGCCATTGCTACATTTTCTCTTTAACATGCATAGATTTACTATACAAGCATTTTGATCCTCTGAGTGAGCATGAAGACACACTGTGTATCCTTAGTTCAGGCCATGGGGCCAAAACACCCTGAGTAGGGCATAAAGGTGTCACGTACATACTGACTTGATCAAACCTTTATAGAGGGACCTTGTATTAAAATCCAATTCTTGGATGATTAGATTTTTCCTCTACAACTCTATAGGTCTATAGGAAGTCAAATGAGCACAGCAATGTACAAACAAGCGCAATGACTCACATCAGCATCCTTTTAAATTTGTCATCTCTATGGTCATATACACAGTAAGAACAGTATTGTTATTGTTATTCACGCATCCATGTGCAAAATCCACAGGTTCACATTCAAACAGTCAAGGTGATGGAAGTGAGCAGTGTTTACATTTGATCAAAAGCCTGATCAAAAGCCTAATGGCCTGTGTATGAAAACTGTTTGACAGTCCTGCTCTGCACAGTCTCACCTATATGACCTGATAATTATTTTTACACTTTGACATATTACATCAACATTCCGGTTCTGTACCGGAAACAAATTTCTTGTGTGTAACATACTTGGCCAATAAAGGTGATTATCCTGTGATTATTAAAATACACACAAATTTGGAAAATATGGATTTTAAAAATGTTTTTTACTATAAAAAAACACAAATACTCTCAGTGAAGCACTTTAAAGTAAAGGTTAATAATGTTGGCAGAAACTGCAATTGTTCAGATTATATCAAGTTATATACAATTAATTACAGCAGAAGTTAGGTGTAGCCATATGTGTTTTTTTATTTTTAGCTGCATAATATTTTATGTACATAATTAGACAGAGACCTACATTATATTCTTTGTATACCCAGAGTGTGAGGGGTTTCTGAACAGTGCAAAAATAACACATGAAGGTAAATTTGAAATACAATCAAACTATATACAACTATTTACAACAAAAATCTGGTATGGCCACTCCTCAAAACAGTTTCTGTCAGCTAGAAAAGGTCCACTGGTGAAATGGGTGGAATGCATGTTCGCCTGGGCTCCTGGTGTTGTGTCGGCATGAACCTACTGCTTTGTGGGGCAGTATTAGGAACATTTTCTGTTTTCAGGACCCTGAGGGGCTGCTTTGGTTCTGTTCAACATCTTGTGCTGAGATGATCTCACCTCCCCCATTGCCTCTGTGTAGGCCTCCATGTTACAGATGGTGAGTGTGGTTGCTCATCTATACATGTACATGACAATAACGTGAAAAAAGATTCAGGAACATAACATTACATTTATATACATAAGAAGAGGGTTTACACATAAATATACACTCACTGGCCATTTTAATAGGTATATTTGTAGAGTTGTATACAATTCAGTGCAATGCTTCAGCCTTAACATCTGTATTTATGAAGGTCAAAATGTTTCAGTTTTTGGTGAAATTGTCATAAATGTATGTATATGTTATGTTTAAATATATGTGAAGATGCTCGTAGAACTGTTAAAGGGAAATATGCAGAGATAGTATAGTATAGTATAGTATTTAATAACAGATTAGACACATTTATTGACAAACATAAAATTTTATCTGATTGCCAATATGGTTTTAGGTCGAACCGATCGACATCTTTGGCCATTACCGACCTGATGGAGGACATAACAAGTGCTATGGATGAGAAAAAATTTACGATGGGGATATTTATTGACCTAAGAAAAGCATTTGATACAATTAATCATGAACTATTAATGGACAAGTTAGAGAAATATGGGAT
>NW_018127920.1:5666033-5667139 GCF_001952655.1 Monopterus albus | reverse complement strand
AATACATACAGGAGTTCACTTCAACCATTGTACATATTACAGAAGAGAGCGATAAGAGTTGTGCACAGGATGGGGTATAGGGATCACACAAATGCAGTTTTCATACAGTCCAAATTGTTGAAGTTCTTTGATTTGGTGGAATATAAGAGTGCTGTGTTTATGTATAAAGCCAGGAACGACTTATTACCTGGTGGAATCCTAAAGTTATTTGGTGAAAGGGAAGGGGGATATAACTTAAGGGGTCACTTAAATTTAAGGGTTCATGCTATACGTACAACCAAAAAAAGATTTTGTATTTCTATAAGTGGGGTCAAATTATGGAATAATTTAACTGTGGACATGAAAAATAGTACTAGAATTGAGGAGTTTAAACATAAATATAAATGTATGTGTTATACAAGATATATGCAAGAATAAGATTATTCGAGAAGGCATTAAGGAAATACTCTGTTTATTAATGTAGAGATACTGCTTGCAGCCAATGAAGCATTAATTTTTGTATAATATGATGTCATGGGGTAGGACTGGATAAGTCTGACTTCTTCCTACTCCATTCAAACATGTAATATGTGTAAGCAAACTGATTTTGGATTAGCATTGGTTAGATATGTGCAATTATGTGTGTTGTTGCCATTTGTTCATTTGTTCTGTTCTGCATGTTTGAAAGAATAAAATCAATCAATCAATCAATCAATCAATAGTAATTGTGCACCTTTATTATAATTTAGGTATTAAATAATGTTTCCTGTGCATATTCATGGTGCAGTTATGCTCAACGCATTGGCCATGGCACACACCAGCTGCGATGTCAACACAGAGCCAGAACTGTTTATACCTGTTCTTAAGGCACGCTTGACTCTGTAGTCTTCTCCTCAACACTAGGTGTTACTGCTGAGGAAAAACACAATCTACACCGCTGGAATAGCAGTAGAAGAAAAAAAAATCTGTAGAACAGCCAGTAGTACTGTATGTAGTATCCTGCTTGGGGGATAATAAAGGACAATCTGATCTGAGAGAAACTGTACAATGCTTTGGCAGTCCTGTATCTGAATATAGCCATTCCAGGCAATGAAGTCCATTTGAATTTGAAATTTTTAGCAGGAAAG
>NW_018127920.1:5665472-5666016 GCF_001952655.1 Monopterus albus | reverse complement strand
AATGAAAGGGTACATGTTCTTGAGACCATAAGCTCAGGGGGAATCCATTCAATAGCTCCTAATTTTTTATGCAAAGTCATAGACCCAAAATAGAACACTAAATTAGCCCATATGATGAAGATATTACTATTAGATTTTAAAACCTTTGTTGATTTCAGATTTTGGTTGATTGTTTATATTAGTTTAATTTTGTGGTGTACTCATCTGTGAGTAATAAGATTATCACAGGAGGAGATTGTATGTGTCCCAGATGACATTATGCAAAATGGAGTATTCCTGCTAAATTGAAATGCAACCCATGTGTTACTTTGGCTCATTATCATGACCTGATGATGGAACTAAAAGACCAGAGGGCAACATAATTATCAGGAATAATTAGAGGACCAACATATGCATGCACCCCTCCTTGAACCGCCACCTTATTGTAGTGGAGGGGTTTGAGTACTCAAGTGATCCTAGGAGCTATGTTGTCGGGGGCTATATGCCCCTGGTAGGGTTTCCCAAGGCAAACAGGTCCTGGGTAATGGGTCAGACTAAGAGCGGT
>NW_018127920.1:5662983-5664340 GCF_001952655.1 Monopterus albus | reverse complement strand
GAAGAGAGGGGCAGAGCTGTCAACTGATCACCACCTAGTGGTGAGTTGGATCCAATGGCAGGGGAGGAAGCTGGACAGACCCAAACGGTTTGTGAGGTTTTGTTGGGAACATTTGGCAGAATCCCCTGTCAGAGAGATCTTTAACTCCCACCTCTGGCAGAACTTCGACCAGATCCCAAGGGAGACTGGAGACATTCCATGTTCTGCGCCGCCAGCGCCAATGTGGCCACTCGGAGCTGTGGCGGTAGGTCTCTGGTGCCTGTTGTGGTGGAAATCCCCGAACCCGGTGGTAGACCGTGGAAGTAAGGGATGCTGTCAAGCTGAAGAAGGAGTCCTTTTGAGCTTGGTTGGCTCCTGGAACTCGTGAGGCAGTTGACGGGTACTGGCAGGCCAAGCGGACTGCAGCCCGGGTGGTTGTGGAGGCAAAAACTCGGGTCTGGGAGGAGTTCGATGAGGCCTCAAGGAAATTCTGGCAAACCGTCTGGCGACTCAGGAGGGAGAAACAGTGCCCTGCCAAAACTGTCTACAGTCAAGGTGGGCAGTTGTTGACCTCGACTGGGGACATCGTCAGATGGTGGAAGGAATACTTTGTGGATCTCCTCAACCCCAGCGTCATGACTTACAATGAGGAAGCAGAGGCCGGGGGCTCGGAGGTGGACTTGTCCATCACCCAAGCTGAAGTCACCGAGGTAGTTGAGAAGCTTCTCGGTGGCAAGGCACCGGGGGTGGACGAGATCCGCCCTGAGTACCCTAAGTCTGTGGATGTTGTGGGGCTGTCTTGGCTGACACGTCTCTGCAACATCACATGGCAGTTGGGGACAGTGCCTCTGGACTGGCAGACTGCGGTGGTGGTCCCTCTTTTCAAGAAGAGGGACCGGAGGGTGTGTTCCAACTATAGGGGGATCACACTCCTCAGCCTCCCAGGGAAAGTCTATGCCAGGGTACTGGAGAGGAGAATTTGACCAATAGTTGAACCTCGGATTTAGGAGGAATCACTGGACCAGCTCTATACCCTCTTCAGCGTGGTGGAGGGCTCATAGGAGTTTACCCAACCAGTCCACATGTGTTTTCTGGATCTGGAGAAGGCATTCGACCGTGTCCCTTGTGGGCGGTGCTCCGGGAGTATAGGGGTCTGAGGCCCTTTGCTAAGGGCTGTCTGGTCCCTGTACAACCGGAGCAGGAGCTTGGTTCACATTGCCGGCAGTAAGTCAGACTTGTTTCCGGTGCATGTTGGACTCCGACAGGGCTGCCCTTTGTCATCGGTTCTGTTCATCATTTTTATGGACAGAATTTCTAGGTGCAGCCAGGGGCCGGAGGGAGTCCGGTTTGGGGACCACAGGATCTCGTCTCTGCTTTT
>NW_018127920.1:5653215-5654458 GCF_001952655.1 Monopterus albus | reverse complement strand
GAGCCTGGAGACATGGAGTCTGAGTGGGCCAGGTTCTTCGCCTCCATTGCCAATGTGGCCACTCGGAGCTGTGGCGGTAGGTCTCTGGTGCCTGTTGTGGTGGAAATCCCCGAACCCGGTGGTAGACCGTGGAAGTAAGGGATGCTGTCAAGCTGAAGAAGGAGTCCTTTTGAGCTTGGTTGGCTCGTGGAACTCGTGAGGCAGTTGACGGGTACTGGCAGGCCAAGCGGACTGCAGCCCGGGTGGTTGTGGAGGCAAAAACTCGGGTCTGGGAGGAGTTCGATGAGGCCTCAAGGAAATTCTGGCAAACCGTCTGGCGACTCAGGAGGGAGAAACAGTGCCCTGCCAAAACTGTCTACAGTCAAGGTGGGCAGTTGTTGACCTCGACTGGGGACATCGTCAGATGGTGGAAGGAATACTTTGTGGATCTCCTCAACCCCAGCGTCATGACTTACAATGAGGAAGCAGAGGCCGGGGGCTCGGAGGTGGACTTGTCCATCACCCAAGCTGAAGTCACCGAGGTAGTTGAGAAGCTTCTCGGTGGCAAGGCACCGGGGGTGGACGAGATCCGCCCTGAGTACCCTAAGTCTGTGGATGTTGTGGGGCTGTCTTGGCTGACACGTCTCTGCAACATCACATGGCAGTTGGGGACAGTGCCTCTGGACTGGCAGACTGCGGTGGTGGTCCCTCTTTTCAAGAAGAGGGACCGGAGGGTGTGTTCCAACTATAGGGGGATCACACTCCTCAGCCTCCCAGGGAAAGTCTATGCCAGGGTACTGGAGAGGAGAATTTGACCAATAGTTGAACCTCGGATTTAGGAGGAATCACTGGACCAGCTCTATACCCTCTTCAGCGTGGTGGAGGGCTCATAGGAGTTTACCCAACCAGTCCACATGTGTTTTCTGGATCTGGAGAAGGCATTCGACCGTGTCCCTTGTGGGCGGTGCTCCGGGAGTATAGGGGTCTGAGGCCCTTTGCTAAGGGCTGTCTGGTCCCTGTACAACCGGAGCAGGAGCTTGGTTCACATTGCCGGCAGTAAGTCAGACTTGTTTCCGGTGCATGTTGGACTCCGACAGGGCTGCCCTTTGTCATCGGTTCTGTTCATCATTTTTATGGACAGAATTTCTAGGTGCAGCCAGGGGCCGGAGGGAGTCCGGTTTGGGGACCACAGGATCTCGTCTCTGCTTTTTGCAGATGACGTTGTCCTGTTGGCTCCATCAAGCCAGGACCTCCAGCGTGCACT
>NW_018127920.1:5648921-5652608 GCF_001952655.1 Monopterus albus | reverse complement strand
CATTCCCCCAGAGGAGCTGGAGGAAGTGTCTGGAGAGAGGGAAGTCTGGGCATCTTTGCTTAGATTGCTGCCCTCGCAACCTGGTTCCAAATTAGCATAGGAAAATGGATGGATGGAATGGCATATACATGCCAAATTTCACTGTGTAAGTATGGAACAGAGATATAGAGTGCAGCTCCTGTCAAACTGAGGTGTGAAGTCAAGGATTTACCAACATGATGATGTCACACTTTTAATACCTCGCCTCCGCACCCCCCCACCCCCCACCCCTCCCCCACATCCTCTTTTCCAGATTTGTATTGTTTTACAACTTACACCTGCCTGCCATAAAGGTTTATTACTGGGGATTGTCATGGGAATAGGACGATGCAACATTTTAGGGTAAATCATGTTACTGCTGTGTTTAATCTAACCCCACATGGGTCTTGTTGTATTTATCTGGGTGACCGACTTACTGTAAACATATGTGGCAAAGGGTGTAGCTGGAGCATGGCAGCATTGTTTAGAGCACTGCAGTCCTCACCTGAAGCGGGGGGTCAGGATCTGCCTTGGTCCATGGATATGGAGGAGCTGCTGTTAGGAAGAGTTTCCCTCAAATGCATATGGCCCACAGACCACTGGAGTGACTTCGGTTTGCTGCCCGCCATCCCATGGACACTCTGATTGTTTCGCCAGCAAGTCCCGCACCAAGAGAGGAGGTTGAGGATTGGACTAAGGCTGACATCTACATTCTGCCTGACTCTGTCCCAACAAGGGTGTCTGCCCCCAACTCTGCTACTGTGGTAGAGTGCAGCGATGAGATGGAGGGTTTTTTATGGCCCAGATTATTAAACTGACTTTGTTGGAAACACTTCATTTAGCGATCACTGCTCACATACAGTCATTATGCAGAGGGTGTGCTACCGATGCTGAGCCTTCTAAACACAGCTGGTCAAATCCTCTCCTTAAATGTTATTTTAACATCTATTTTGACATCTTTGTATGAAGGTTGTTTATGCCCACGGTAATGGAAATTCTGGGAGAGGATGGCTTTGAACCACGTCCTAACCATGTGTGTGGAGCTGTGCAAGCATATCTCTATGAACTAATGGTGGTCCAGATCTGGCCTATGGTCTTTATGGGGCCTTAAGAAAAAATTTGATTTGGGGGACTTCCAATGCCTCTTCACTGCCAGCACTATTAAGTACTGTCAATGCATGATCATTCACACACTACTGGAAATCTGACACACACCCATTACTAACTGTAGTTGTTTACTTACATCATATCAATGTCATTCTCGCATCTTTTTACCCTTCTATAGCTTTTAATATTCAAAGGTAGCAAATTCACATGGGTAGTACTAAGTGTTAAATACTTAATGGCATACTGAACATGGTGGACTAAAAAGTAATAAAATAAACCAGCAGACAATGCATTTACTGCAAACAAGTTAACTGTTTTAGTTTCTTTTGGTTTAAAAAAAAGTGAAGGACAACAGTCAATTGCAATTAAAAACAAATAACATAACTTAAACAGTAGGCCTACCTTCCTCAGTAAAGTTTCCTTTTTATAAAAAAAATGCAAATGTAAAAACCAGACAATGCAATAATAAGTCAACTGCATATTGAAATTAATTAAATAAAATGAATACTGTTTTACACCAATTTGATTTGGGAAATGAATAAATAATGGTCAAACAAGCAAACAAATAAATAATTAAATAAAGTGCCCAAGTTCATTCCCAGTCCATTGGTTCTTCCTAGTCTTGATCACCGGAAATGACAGTGGTGGACAGTGTCTGGCCGAAGTCTACACACTCAGCAGACTGGGCAACAGACGCAGCATTGTGACTGAGCAGTGCCCACTGACACAATGTAGATGAACAATAGAGCTGTAATCTACAGTTTTTTTTTAACCATGCTATAAACATAATTATTTTCCTTATTCTTACCATTTTGTGTTCTAACAGACATTTGTAAGCCAGCTGTCCATACACAGCCCGTACCCCGCCTCTCACCCAGTGTCAGCTGGGACTGGCCCCAGACCTCTGCGACCCTATTCAGCAATAAGCGGTCTAGATAATGGATGGAATGGATGGAAATAATTAAACAAAACTCACTTGTCTAGAGAATCTTAGCTTATTTAATCAGAAAAACCTGGCAGACACCGACACTGTGAAGGCAATCAACAGCTATTCAGCGGCTGAGGATCTGCTAGAGAGAAACGCTGTTTTAAAACAAATGCTAATCTTTTTTATTCATTTAAACCTCTTTAATTCATTTAAACCTATTTTTGGCAACTGTTACATTAGCAACCAGTGGCTAATTTTAATTATGCTCCATGTAGTCTGTGTAACCTCTCCAATCTGAAAGTGATTGCCATGGTTCACAATAGTGGCAGCTGTTACTATGAGCCCTGTCCCATTTTTTCTATGTAACCATACTGTAAAAAAGGTGAAGAGGCCATCAACCATGTGGAAATGATTTTCATCAAGACCCAGTTTAACCTTCCTGCCCTGATCTGATCCTTCTTTATAATTGTTGGAAGGGGGTGGGGAGGGAGAACTTTACTTTTCCTTCCCTTTGTCTTCGTCACTGGAGGAAGCCTGGTCTCTGTCAGCTCTGTATAGTATCTCTCGTTTGCCGTGCGTTCATCCTGCCACCCTTCGACTCACCCTACCGGTGGGAAACCATAAACCTGTCATTGGCCCAGAGTGGCATCTACTGTAAGGCACCACATTAACTGCTTCATGGCCTTTGCCAGCCCTTCCTAAGTCATTCAGTTAGTACAGTAGCTGAATGACATTTCCCCCAGGCCCAAAGGACACAGAGATAAAGCCAAAAAGAGGGGTGTGGGTAATTAGTTTCTATGTTCCTCAAATCATAAAAGCTTATAAAGTCCACTCCAATAAGCAGTAGATGATATACCTATCATATACTGTAATTTCAGTCACAGGGATTTCTCATGCACTGTATGAGGAGAATGTGTGGAATACATTATGTCATTCCTAAAACAGAAATTACAAGTGGTTTGCATGTAGTGTCCAGAAAGTCCAACTTCATCAACAGTGTACTGGCCAAAAAAGAACAAACCATTTTATTTTTTTTACTGGTATTTTTGTGATGAAAAGGAGATGAATATTTCAAGATGAAAAATTACATTAATTGATTAATGCCCGGAACCACTGTTATAACAGTGTTTGCTTAGAGTTGTCTCATGGAGAAAGTTATGTGTTGCAAGAGAGAAGCAGGAAGGACAGGACTCAAACCTGAGGGGGTATCTTATGAGAGCGGTGAGTCTGATGACTAAGATGCTGTTCCAGGGAATTATATAGCTGCCAGTAAACTTGCTTTGCAGTCAGCAAGAGCTGAAAAGCCATTTGTACCCTCTTTAAACATGCTATGTCAGTCTCTGAAGATGTGCTCTCTCCTGTAGACATGTGCAGCAACATCAATATACAACCTTAATGCTTGCTTGGAAATAAATCATAACTGTTTATAAGAGCTACAGCCTTTTAATAGGCTGGAAATTAACCAGCACTTTTACATTTTAATATACTCTAATATACTTGTAAGCTGCAACCGTGACAATTGAATTTTTTAATTATGACAGTAAATGAGATGAGAATGAAAGGGTGACAGTTTCATGGTTAATTACATATTTAATTATATAGTTAACTATTTTAACTATTAACCTTTTAACGAA
>NW_018127920.1:5642027-5648899 GCF_001952655.1 Monopterus albus | reverse complement strand
AAAGGTGTGTGTTTACATTTTTTAAGTCAGCTGAGCCTTCATAATTTGTGTGTACTCTAAATTTATGTGCATGGTACAAGCAAATTTAGGTAAGGAAAATATTGATAAATCCCAGATTTGTGTGTAAATTGTTTGTGCACATGGTTTAAGCACAGATTTGTACATCAGCCATACTCTTTGTATAGCTGATGTCAGATCTTCACATCTGTGGCAGACGTGAAAGGTTAACTCCAAAGGGCTTAAGCCACTTAAAGGGTCTGTTTTTATTCTTTCCACATAAAGCAAACACAGGAGACCTGAGGTGACAAAATCACGTGACTAGCATGAGTTAGTGTTACTTACTAAATCACTAAATCATAGTATATTCCATGTAGCATCAATTATTTTGAAGAACATACAAACTAAAAGAACAATACATGGCATGCATACTGTAGCTAAGAAGACTAAAAGACTGAGATGAAGTCATAATCGTGTAATGGAATGGAAAGTAAACAACCACAGACTGTGATTAAGGGTTCAGGAATACAGTCTGGTTTGTGTTTCTGGTAGTTTAAGACACACAAAAAATATGCCTACCCCTGTCATGACCATGCACTGAGACATAACTGTTGGCGCTCGTCTTGCGCCTCAAAAAACAGAGGCATCAGAAAACAAAATGTCTGTTCTGCCGGTGGCTAGTAGCAGTATTCTTTGTTCCCTACTGTTTCTGTACTGTAGTTAAGAATAGTTAAAATCCATAATGTAGCCAGTAGAGCTTGAGGACAGAAGGTCACTGAGCAGAGATAGTGTCCCATCTCCCAAAAACCCAACAAAGCTGTCACAAACACCAATCCCTGCCATCTCAAGCTGCCCAGCTCTGTGTGTATGGTTGTGTTCCTGCCTTCTCAGGGAGTTGACAGACTGATGAGTTCCTGACTACAGGAAAAGCTGAGCAACAAGCTAACCATCCATTCAGCTCTCCTCCTTCCCCTGGACTGGCATTCTTTTTCCTGCATGATGCACTAGACAAGCCTGCACACTTACAAACGCACACACACACACACACACACACACACACACACACACACACACTTCTATCTTTGTGAAGACACATGCTGACATAACGCACTCCCTAGCCCCTTTCCATAACCTTAACCATCAAAGCAAAATGCCTAACCCTCACCTTCCCCTAACCCTAACCTAAACCTAATTCTAACCTGAACCCTAAAACAAAGTCTTAACCCTCAAAAAGGTGTTTCACAAAGTGAAGAACAGCCAAAATGCCCTCACTTTCAAAAAATGCCCTCACTCTGTAGAAAAACCTTTTGCGGTCCTCACTATGTAGGAAGTACAAGAACACACACCATAGCTTTACATTTCTGAACATGTATAGCACACCTCTTGCTATCCCCTATATTATTGTTTTTAGTGCACCTGGTGCCCCCAGCCAGATAAGAGGTCCCCGAGGTCTGGACCTTAGTAATGTTTTTGATTGCCTGCTGATGTTTTGTACTATATGTGTGTGAATATGTTTTTACTTTGTGAATGAAAGTGTCTTGGCATTGCTATAAATCCCACTGCTAACATATATGCTTATTTTAGCAGATACCTAGGCCAGAGCCAATAAGATACAAGAGTTGCAACAGTCAGGGGTCAAAAATGGCAGTGGTCACATGACTCGTGCAGTGTCAAATAGTTCCAAATAGTCGATCAAAATCCATTGTTTTTTGAAGGGAACAGCAGGATTATTATAACAATTATTATGACAGAGAAAATCCCAACAAATCCCCCTTGTGTAAGCATTTGGCAACGGTGGGGAGGGAAAACGCCCTTTAATGGAAGAAACCTTGTGGCTCTTGTGGGGCAGTCCTCTACTTTGACCAGTTGGGGTGAGTGGTGTCAGTGAAGCTAAAAAAACATGTAAATGCTTTGATAGGTTTCAAGTAAGCCACCTTCGTGTGAAAAGTTATGCTATGCTTCTGTGTCCAGGGGTTAGCATATCATTGCCTTCTAACAGTGGCTAGAGGAGAGAGAAAAGAAAAGCAACAAGACAAAACAAACAATCAAACATTGGGCAGGTTGATATAGCTGGTGACTGCTCACCTGATCCAGCCCTAACTATAAGCTTTATCAAAAAGGAAAGTCTTATGTCTACTCTTAAAGGTAGAGAGGGCGCCTGCCTCCCGAACTAAGACTGGGAGCTGGCTCCACAGGAGAGGAGCTTGATAGTTAAAGGTTCTGCCTCCAATTCTATTTCAGATAGATTTAAGATGCCGCTCCTGTCATACTGAGGTGTCAAGTAATGATTTATGGCTTTTACACCATGCCTACTTTTGACACCTTTCTTCCATGTAGCTCAAAGGGCCAACCCTTAATCACATACTTTAAACAATTTTGCATAGCTGTGCTAGAACTTCACATTGAAACATTTTATTATAGGTTTTATAACAGTATTAATGGATTTTATTAGGGCTTCTCGTGGGAATAGGGCAGTGCAACACCCCAGACCCAGGTTATTACATCAAAGGGATGTTATTACATTACATTATATTTGATGAGGTATCACATCAAATAATGTGCTACTGTATCATTTTCAATGTAATACAAGACACAGATAATTTACATATCGCTATTTTCAGTGTTAATGTTAATTTTAGAGTGGCACAGTAGGGTGGTGGTTAGCGCTGTCGCCTCATAGCGAGAAGGTTCCGGGTTTGAGTCCTGGCCGACATGAGGACTTTCTGTGTGGAGTTTATATTCTCCCTGTGTAGGTTCTCTCCGGGTAGTCCGCCTTCCTCCCACAGTTCAAAGACATGCAGCTTAGGTTAACTGGTGACTCTAAATTGCCCATAGGAGTGAGTGTGTGAGGTTGTTTGTTTAAATGTCAGCCCTGTGATAGACTGATGATGTGTCCAGGGTGGATCCCACCTCTTGACCAATGTCAGCTGGGATTGACTCCAGTCCCTCATGACTCTATTCAGGAATAAGCAGTAGAGATAATGGCTGGATGTTGATTTTACATCCAAACTTTTTCTTGTCAGAGTGTAATAAATCTGTCAACTGTTGTCAACCTTCCATTGGTCTCTACTTTAATATATACTCCAAAAGTTTGTATATAAAATTATGTGTAAATTATGTGTCACAAGTGCTACATATACAGTAGCAATATACTATAATAAATGTATTACATGTAATAAAATTAGGTTATTACACCACGAGGTGGAACAGCAACACTGACTACTCTATTTGAATCTTAAGAATGTATTCATTTTTTTTTAACTCTTCAGTGATGCCTCGCTAAAAAGAAGAAAATAAAAAGGTGTTATTGTGTAGAGGGTGACAGGTTCTGCCAGTAGGGTCTGGGGGAGTTTGGACTTGTTAATGGAATGTTATGTCACACTTAACAAGTGGATATTCATCGGGGTACCATGATGGTTTCTCATGCAGTGCCTCCTGAGGGTTTGAAGATCATGCACATTCAGCAGTGGTCTGCGCCTGGCTTTTATGCAATGAGAGTCTCTCTGATTTCCTGAATATTATGACTTGTAGGAGGTGAAAGACCCAAGTTGTTTGAAATTTTGTATTGAGAAATTTTCTTTTTGAAATAATTGATTTTCTCAGGAAGTTTGGCACAACATGGTCAGCCACAACCCATCCTTGATTACAAAGCCTGAGGCTTTGGTGATTGGAAAATGTCCCATCTTTTCTGGAAATGGGGTTTGCATTACACACGTTCATGGTGCTCAAAAGTGTGATTGAAAGTGGTGAATCCCCTTTGTACCACAAATTTGACTTTGTAGTTATTTACTGAAAAATCTCAACATTTGGTTTGCTGTAAAGTGTAATACCCACATTCATGATCTCAACACGGTCACAATTTTGACTTTTCATCTGGTCAAACTTTGGGTTATGAACAAATGCCTGAAAGAATGATGAGCCTTCAGCTCTAATTAGTGCTACATTTCAAATGTTCCTGTGCTTACATGCTAAAATAACACAAATATGGTAAACATTTAACTGTCAGCCAAATGCAAGCTTGCATAAACTGCAAAAAACATCTCTCCATCTATTAGTATTAGTAGTATATGTGGCTCTTTTGTCTGTGCTTTTAAATACTAATAAAAAGAAATAAAAAGAATTGGATAAAAAAAATGTATCGTGAGTAAGCAGGCAGTCTTCAGTACCATTCTCCTCCTTCTCATCACCTTGATGAAACAGTATGCAAGGCACTAAATTACATGTAGCTACTAGGGGTGGCAAAAACAGAACAGAGCACTCAGTTGTGTTGTTATTGTTACATCAGCAGCAGTGGAGAACAACATTTGTGCTGCAGCATTTCTACCAGAGAAAGCCAGCGTTATCCAGAATGGGCACAGGTCTGTAGATACGAGGTCTTCTATTTGTCCTACTAGTTTGACTGAAGTGCTGCAGTGTGTGTTGCTGAGCTGCTTGTTCGGTAATATCTTCAATGCTAGGTTATGCTAACGTCAGTCTATTGGTGATGAGCGTATGAAGTACTCACACAGTTCTCCACACTTGTCTTTCAAAGTTCATTATCAAGTATAAACAAGCAAATTAATTCTTTTTCTGAAGCTGAACTAACATTACAACCATAGATGTACAACACAATTCTAGTGTGTGCATCCAGCACTAGCTTTGCACTTGAGTTGTGCCATTTTCACCGTCAACATATGACAAAAATGGATTTTTCAGCATTTGTGAATCAATTTAGAAATTTAGAAGATATGAATCGCAATTCTAAAGTGAATTATTTTTTCTCCCAACCCTAGAAGCGACTTATTGACACCCTACATGAGTGCTTACCTGCCATAACATCTCACCCAAACAAGTTGAGACCACAGCCAATCGGCTACTGTATAGTAAAACATTTTATTTAGAAATGATTATTCATTTTGTAAATAGGTTTAATGAATCCAGTGATATATGTAAAGAATCAATAATTGGGTTAAGGTGCAAAAATATATTTCGATATAACATCTGTAAAAAAATAACAATGGAATGTGATATTGAAAGGAGGAAGGTGTGTATGCTAACATGGCTTTGATTTTTTTTTCTTCTTTTGAATGCATAACAGTCCATTTTATAAAGTCTTTGGATTAGAAGTTGCTGAGCAAAGTATCTGCACTGACCAGCCACAAGAGCTTTATTGCTTAAGGTTCACATTCCACATGTCTACTGGATTTCCCTGCCAAGTCAAGCTTTGATAAGTAATTGTACACTTCTCTGTTAAGGCTTATTTTTGCATTATTTCTTTAAGAATTGGCTGGTAAAATATATCATTCTTGAGAAGTTTTCACAGAAACAGGGTTCTGCCAAGTCTTTGGGTGCTCTTTGACTGTTGATGTCTTTGATCATGCTTTTCCAGTGTCTTCGTCCCATCAGAGTAAGCAGGCAGCGTGAATCACTTGATCTTGGCTGGCTTCAGTTCCTTCACCTGCATGTGCAATGTTTTGTGGACAGCCAGAGTCCTGGACTGACAGAAGCCCTTCCCACACTCCTGACATTTGAAGGGCTTTTCTTTAGAATGAATGTACCTGCAAGGGTAACATAACAGGGCAGCTTGTTAGTATTTAGGGAGAATCATGGCTGATTTTAGAATACCATCGAGTGCTTGAAAGGTCACTGTTGTCAGGTTTCATAACCTTTCCAACAAATATTCCAAATCAAAAACCTCTATAAGCATTGATTTAATGCTAATGTGTGGTTAGGTTTATGGACAACACTACCAATCCAAGATCAGTCTTCAGTATTCACATGGCAGACGGCTGTGAGAGACTTAATGCATTTCAGACCTTCTAGAACAAAACAAGCTTTAAAAATATTCTTGATAATTTTGTCACCTTCCAGTTGAGGTCATGTTTATGCCGATTAGGCAATTGTGTTTTTGTACCCAAAATAGTGAAAGCAATAACACCTGCTCAGTCCACCTTTTATTACAATCGCAGGTGCATTGCAATTTTCCTGAAAAGCACATAGGCTGGGAAGTTTAAGCGCAGGTAATCAAATGTATTTGAATGGCCACACCAACTTAAACCCTTAAATCTACAACTGATCTGGGTGATAATTAGGGGTGTGACAGGATCTCACAATATTAAAATGTGACGATATTTATTGTCGAGGTAAAAAGTTGTGTCATGACATCAGTGCATGACAGAACCAGAGTAGCAGCCAGCATGACGGAGTTTGAGGGTGAAAGAAAGTCACACACAGCTGCAATTAGAAGTTTGAAACTCATGCAAGATCTGACGAGACTTGTGTGAAATCCTACAGGAGAGAAGTCAGTCAGTCGAGTTTGTGGCAAAACCTTTTACAGAGCTTGGATATTGTCTTTTACTGCATACGACCATTCATTGTCAGAAAGCAGAATTGAGGTGACATTCATTACATGAAAGACTTTTTCCAGTCATACATTTCGTCACTGAAGATTTCTTAAAAATGGTGTTAAAATATCTTTTCTCGTTCACAAACCCAATATTGCGTATTACCTCATCTCATAAGAAAAATGTATCGTCACACCCCTAGTGATAATTTAGAATGCGCTAGCCACTGTTTAACCTGAGCAGATACAATGCTTTGTGTTAAGGGCAGGTTAGGCCTGGAAAATGATGTTGCTTACTGTGGGGCTCTCAACATTTATGATGGCATGGCCTGACACCACCCTCTGTGCGGCCAAATAATGGGTAAACGTTTAATTTGTATACTGAGCTTCCATATCAACACTCTCCCATTTTTTGGCACATTTTATTGTGCATCAGTAACTGATTATATGGAATAGTATTGGATTGCTGTATAGTGTTATGTACATGAATGGTGTGTGTGTGTGTGTATATATAGTATACACACACATATACAGTATATAATAATATTATAAT
>NW_018127920.1:5593471-5641426 GCF_001952655.1 Monopterus albus | reverse complement strand
TACTTTATATTTCATTTGTATTTTGTGGCATTCATGTGGATGGCAAAGTAAGAATTTCATTGTACAGGGAAACATGTTTCCTAACTGTGCATATGACAAATAAACACTGACTTTGACTATACTGTGAAACTGTGTATTTTGCGGATACTGTATGAGGGTAATTAGCATGTTATGTTATGATTTCTGATATTGCATGGCACCATAACAACCTGTTGTGTCTTGTTGCTTTTCTTCTTTTCTCTCTCCTCTATCTACTCACCCCAACCGGTCGAGGCAGAAGGCCGCCCAACAAGACCCGGGGTCTGTCAGGGGTTTCTTCCATTAAAGGGAGTTTTTTTCTTCCCTCTATTGCCAAGTGCTGCTCAAGGGGGATTTGTTGGGTTTTCCTTATAATGGTGTAAGGTCTAGGTGTGATTATGTAAAGTGTCCTGAGAACATTGTTGTTGTGAATTGGTGCTATACAAATACATGAGGGCTGGGCAAGATAATGCATTATTTCACATTAACGCATTACTTAACACCAACAATTATTTTATCACGCATTAACGCAGTTTATTACTATTATTATTATTTTGAAAGTCCGTTGCTCACTGACTCTGAATACACATACAGACAAACCATGGGTCACAGGAGGGGTGGGATGTTGATCAGTACTGCACCAACATGCACCAACTGTTGCTCTCACTGTAGACTATGGTTACCCAGCAATGTCCAGTAATTACCTTAGAGTTACAGTGCATTATATTGAAGAACAGTGGGAGCTGCATTCACATGCTCTAAATGTAATGAAAACAGAAAAGAGACATTTTGCTGCAAAAACATGCACAGAGCATTTCATTCATGTTGCACAGCAGTGGAAGTTTCAAATAAAGTCAGCACACTTAGCACAAATAGTGCAAGAAACATGATCATTGCTGCGAGACATCTGCCTTTTGAACATGTCCTCTGTGTCGCGCACAGTCTCCATTGTTCTTTCACAGCTTCTCTGCAGAACCGTGCATTTGACAATGGCCTGGCCAAATGCAGAAAGGTTGTGGGCCACTTTAAACACAATCCAGCAAGTGCTGCAGAATTAGAACGACAACAAACTGAACATGGACAAAGGAAGGAGTCACTTATACAAGACATTCCAACCAGATGGAATTCAGCTCTGGACATGATAAAAAGTGTCTGCAGAAATGAACAGCCACTGAGGGATGTCCTCACCACACACACCACCAAGATTGTCATGCCAACTACAGCTGAAATGGACAAACTGCAGAGGTTGGAAATGCTACTGGAGCCCTGCAGGTATACTTTACGTCACTGTCCTGTCTGAGTGCATACGAGAGAGAAATAGAGTTTCTGTATGTGTGTGAATGAATATGTAGAGGGCATTTTTTGTGTGTATATAAGTGAATGCAATACATTTTGACTGAATTGGGTTTGATTTTTTTCTGTTACAGGTATGTGACTGAACTTCTGGGAGGAGAAAAATATGTTTCATGCTCTGTGGTTCTGCCTGCTTTTTGCCATCTCTCACGGGTGATGGAGACCTCAGTGCCTACATGGTCAAATTCAAGTCTAAATTCAGAACAGACCTGGAGACATGCAAGGAAAATGCCGACATTGCATATCTGAAGATTGCTACCACATTGGACCCGAGATTCAAGGACCTCAAGTGTATACCCAGAGCTCAGAGGGGTGAGGAACAAGGGAAGGAAGAGCAGAAACCCTCATGGAAGAAAGCAACACCATCAGAGCCACCAAATAAAAAGTTAGCCTTATTGGCTGCTTCATCAGAGTCTGATTCTGAACAAGAGGAAGACTCAGATGAGAACAGTGTGCGTCGATACAGAGCAGAGCCCACCATCAGCACAGAGGTCTGTCCGTTAGAGTGGTGGTCCAAACATGCAGGATCACACAGCAGGCTGGCCTCCATTGCACAGACGTACTTGGCCACAGCTGCAACATCCGTACCCTGTGAAAGGTTGTTTTCTCTTGCTGGTCATATTGTACAGAAGAAGAGAGTTTCTTTATCATCTGAAAATGTAAATGACCTTGTGTGTCTGAGCGACTGGCTTGGTGCAGAGGAGTAAGAAAAGGTCAAATCAGAGGAATGGATAAATGCAGTTAATTTTGTCATTGTGTAACTACTCAACCTGCATCAGTTTTTTTTTTCTTTTTTTGACTGAGATTCTCCAAAGAAAATTCAGTACAAACATGAACTTCACAGACTAAAAAGTCCCCTGCACAGTAAATCCCAGCTGTGTACTTTTTTTGTGCTTCACCTCACTCTAACAGGGACACTTGGTGGTGAACACTGACTGTTTATGCTGCTCCCTGATAAAAGAAAAATGTTTCTGCTGGTATCTGTTCAGAAAAAAAAAAGAAAACATTTATAAATGTTAACTTGCTGTTGCTCGGAAGGTGCCTGTTATAATGTTATGATTGTGGCTCTGTACTCTGAGGGTAACTTGTTTCTCTATAACAAAACTAGATAAAACGTTAATGCTCTGGCAGTGGCAAATAGCTTTGGTTTTATATTTGATTTGATTACATTAATGTTTAAGTTGATATTTACAAGAAATATTTTAACTGCTACTGTGTAAGGGGAATACTGCTGTTAAAAAGCACCTTATTTGTTTAAAGTATTTGCAAACCAAATGTTATTGCACTTTTGTTCATATAGCAGTACTTTTAAAATAACAGTGCACAATACACTACTTTAGAATTCATTATTGCATGCCGCTCATAACAATGCAGTTAATCACGATTAATCACAGAAAATCATGCAGTTAATCGCAATTTGGGATTTTAGTCATTGCCCAGCACTAAAATAAATTGAATTATTTTCAAATAAGAAAAACTAGCCATCAGTATGTGGCCAGAGGTGATATGCAACTGGTGTTTGAGAATCACAGATCAGGCATGCAGTTAAAATAAGTGCCCAAAGGAACATATGAAAGCAGCAAATACCCTGCAGATGTCCCAAACAATCATTTTTGGCAGTAGGGCTGACTGATGAATTGCTTTCACATCAAAATTGCGATTCAACAGAACGCAATTTTCAAATTGCTAAAGCAGTGATTTCAACTGCCATTAAAACCTGGTTTTAAACTCCAAGGATTTGAAACAACCCCAGTGACATTCCTGCACCCTCATCCCATGCTCAGCAGGCTTCAAGCTGCAGAGTAATTGGGTGAGTGAAATAAGAAAGACACACTGGTAAGTTTAATTTCAGTGCTGCTATCTGCACTAGAATAGCCAGAGAAGTCAACAAAACCAAATTACCAAGAAGCAACACTAATATTGGTATCAAAGCTAAACAGTAGGCTACGCCGGTCCTCTGGACCTATATTGGTTTTAGACCATAGGATGCACGGCATGAATGTGCTGAACCTGTCTGGCTAAGGTAGTGACAATGCGAGTCAACACCACAAATTTCTTACAGCTTTAAAAAACAAAACACAGTTGCCACCCTTCCCTTATAATATGCAGTCATCAGATTCGATACACTCTTTTGCCGTTGTCCCATATTGGATCAGTAAGGTGCACAGACTCTGGCCTTATTGAAATAATATGGGACGCAATTTGTCACCCTTAAATTTATTGTCCACAGTGGTGCAAACATTATAATACTAAGTTAAACTAAACCAGTTTAGAAAAGCTGTGAGAACAGAGGGGTAAAGACAGGCTCCACTATATTTACACACAGCCCACTGGCTGTTCTCCTCACCCCCATCTCCCTCCACTGTCTGTTTGGACCAGAGGCTCTGCCACCCAGTTATGGCTGGTTACAAGATATGAAGTATGCTTTGAATGGATTAATTTGTGCAAAATGTCATCCAAATATGGCTAAAAGGCACAATGCCATATGTAACAAGATTTTCTGGTAAATTATAGAGACGGATGAGATACAGTTAATTGTACAAATGTTTGTCTATACTTTTGTACAGTTTCGCATTGATGGCAGCCATAGTGTTGCATTCACATAAAAAAATGTTATAAATAGTTGAAGACTTGGACTTTATAAATTCTGATAAAGCTAAGCTCTCACCTGTGGTCTCTGAGGTGGTCCTGTCTTCTGAAGGCCTTGTGGCAGATATCACAGGTATATGGCCTCTCATCTGTGTGTGTCCTCTCATGGATTAAAAGGTTGTAGGATTTGGTAAAATGGCGGCCACAGAATTTGCAGATGAATTCTTTCTTGGTCTTGGAGGGCACTCGGCCACGGCTGGGCTTGCGCTCGGGTAAGGGGACTTTGGGCACATCCAGGAGGCATCCCAGGCCAGCTGACACCAGGTGGGGAGATGAAGCCTGTGCTGCTGCAGCAACACCCGTTATGCTCAGGTCCTCTGCCTTCAGATGACTGTCCTGGGTGGCTGCTGCTGCCAGATTGGCAAAGTCAAAGCGGGGCTTGATCTTGGAGCTCTGCAGCAGCCCCGCTGAGGCCTGCTTGGGCTGCAGGAGGTGAGGCAATATGGGGATGGAGGCCATGGAGGAGAAATGTATGGGCAGCTTGGAGACGACGGGGCAACGGGGCACAGCCAAAGTCGGGTAGCCAAGGGTCCACTGGTGGAGGTGGATGGCATGTAGAGCACTGAAGCTGTAGATGTTCTGTAAATTATCCGTTGGCAGCTGGAGGCCAGTGGAGCTCTGGAGGAGGGAGTAGTTGGCCAACTGGTTGGATGGTTGAAAGGGAACAGGAACTGGCAGAGTCTTGCTGCCCATGACTGATACATAAACTCCAGCAGGCCTTCAGGTAGAAACAGAGAACATTTTTTTTTATTTTTTTTATAATAAGTAAATATAGCAACTAAAATGACCACAAGATCTCTACTGGAAAAAAAAAAAAAATCTTGTAATTGCTGCAGGTTAGATTTCCTTACCAATATTTGTAATTTGAAAAGCTAATTTTTCCTTCCATTTATATTCAGTCTTAAACTCCAAACCACAATACTCACAACAGCTGTGCACATGGCATGTGAGCACATGACACAGTTTTTATTTTGTTTGCTGAATTGGCTGTAGACAGTTGGATGCTTCACAAACTGTTGAACATGATGGAGAACGCCTCACATTCCCTTCATGACCTACTGGTCAAACAGTGGAGCACTTTTAGTAATACACTACCCCAGCTCTGCTGTGACAAAGATCACTACACAAAGTCTTTCCTGCCAACAGCCATCACAGTCTACAATAAACCACCTCCATGTTAGGAGTTGGATCTCCTACTCTGACAATCATTTAATAACCAAACTTTACTGCACCTTAATATACTGTACGGCATGTTTGGACTATCCACCAGACCTCCACTGTATAGTGTACAGTGCAGCATTGCATTTTGTATATTGATGTTATATCGGCCAATAAAACAAGACTCTTGTGCTTGTGGTTAAAAAAACAAACAAAAAAAGAAAAAAAAAAACACAAAACGAATATTATATTTATTAAATATTGATTTTGTAAAAACGGAAAATAACTTGTTTACTACAGCACAGTGCAGTGCATGCAATACACACTCCGCTGTGCATTATTGCTTATAAATCTGCTACAAATCATGTGCTAATACTTTACTGATGTCAAAGTACTCTTTCTATTGTTGTGTTCTATATAGTGTGTTATACTGTGCGTTGTTCTACACTACTACCACTATTACTATTGCTATTGCTGCTGGGGTATATCCTGTGGGGTTGTAGGTATATGGTTCTTTCTGTTTGTACTGCCTGGCTTCCATGTTACTGATCACATTAAATGTAGTTAATCTGAGCTAATCTTCGACTACTTACTGGCCATTCACTGCAACAAATTTTCAGTGAGTGTTTCCCATGCAGCCTACGGTTAAATTTTGGTGAGATGGCCACTGAAAATGTGCCTTTCCTGACTTTTTTTTTTGTCAATTCCCTGGTAGCTACCTATGCATTTTGACACATGGCTGAAGATTTTCATTAACTACTTATTGATGCTACTGGAGAAACCTGGCCAGATTCTAGAAAGAGAGCAGTTCCACCTCACTGACTGGGGACCAAAGGACAGAGACAGTTTCATTTCCTGCCTAATACAAGTATAACTTTTGACTCTGCTGTTGCTGCTTTAAGATCTTGCTTGGTGCCAAAAGTAAATGATGTTGTGGAATGACACAATTTTTGTAAACAAACTCAAGGACCACGGGAGTCTACACTGCACTACCTAACTGCTCTAGCTGATCGAAAACGCACACAGAACAAGAATGGGAGAACGATTACTGGTGGAACAGGACCTCACTCAGGATAAAGCTGTCACGATTGCCACCCAAATGGAGTCTGCTACAGACAAAACAAAACTTGACTTGTTAATGCCCCAAACCGTCCTGCTGCTAAAGCAATTTGTAGACATTGCAAAAAGACTGGACAGTTTGCAAGAATGTGCTGTTCAAGTGACTCTGCCATGTGTAGTACATGAAGTTTATTTGTCTGAACTAACTATTCTCCATGTGTCAGATGCATTAACTGCTTCAGATAATATGTAGCAGACAGTTCTGCTTCAGACCTGCAAACAGTTCAGTGGAGCTAGTTGTTGATTCGGGCACATCAGTCTCACTCCTGCCTCGGTCTAGTTACATGCTCCACTTCAGCAACATAGCACTGAATAAATCCACAGCCAGGCTTGTGACGCATTCAAAAGGCTCACATCCCTGTACATGGGTATTTGTCCATGAATGTTGTGCTTCTCCAACTGTTCCAACAAGGTTCTTTGTGGTGAAAAAAAGGAACTGCACTCATGGAGAAGGATTTGATAGCTGCTTTGCATGTATGCACCGAGGACAACAAAGTGAAACCGCCTGCTGAAGCTTATGCTATTTCTTCAGTCACACTGATGCTATATACTACTACTACTACTACACCTGCTCTAACCAAGTATTCTCTCATACACTGTGCCAAGAATTTCATGCATCAAAGTAAATCCTTCACTGACACCAGTATTACAGAAACGCTGCAGGTTGCCCTTCTCCATCAAACAAGCTGTTTCACAAGAACTAGATCGCCTGCTCAAAGTCGGGGTGATTGAGCTGACAGATGCATCATCCTGTTGCCACACACAAGAAAAAGTGGGTATATAGTAAGGCAGTACTGTAACTTTGGATTTCTTTCCTCTGCCTCATATGGATGAGCTACTCACAACTCTAAAAGGTGCTGCTGATTTTTTACACTACTGACAAACCATCAGTGCAAAACATCAGGTGCCCTTGCATGAGGATAGCAGAGATTTAACTGCTTTTATTATGCATGAGGGACTGTTGAGATTCTGCTGAGTGCCTTATGGACTAGCTTCTGCACAAGCTGCCTTTCAAAAGGAAATGTCACTCATCCTGGCCTGCCAGGAGACCAGAACTACTTTGACCTTATCATAATCGATGGATCTGATGTTGCTGCACATGAAAAGACGCTACAGGCCATGCTGTATCAGCTAGAAAAAAATTCACTGATCCTGTCACAGTGCAGAAGAAAGTTGGTCCTGAAAGTTATGTACTAAGTGACAGCAAAAGGTGGAAGGCATTTCGTCTGGCTACATTCATAGATCCTGTGGCCATCTTGCAGGATACAGACAGAGAACAAACTGACACATCAGTCTGCCTGGTTAAAAGACTATGTAATCTGAGTAACATGGACCAGTCAACCTGTACTTGTTGATGTACCAATTCACATTCAACTGCTCTGAAGGTACAGAAATGCAATCTGTTTGAACTCCTCCCCTCTGGACGGCGTTACAGGTCACTGTGCACCAAGACAACCAGGCACAAGGACAGTTTCTTCCCCTGGGCCGTCACTCTGATGAACACTTGACCCACGACAGTATGACTGGACAATAACGCTTAGTGCAACACCTGTAAATATACATTATATAGATCCATACAGGTCTATTTCCAAGTACTCCATTTTTATTCCTATTTATCTCATTTCAATGAGCATTCCTTTGTCTGACTGCATTGTTTACTGCCTGTTTATACTGCTTATTTTGCATTGTTTGCACCGTTTGTTGCTTGTTAATACTGCTTATTTTGTTACACAGCCTTATGCTGATTTACTGTTTACTTGCCCCTTGCATGGGGATATGTACATGCACATTGAGAGCTGATGTACCAGAGTCAAATTCCTTGTGTGTCCGACACACCTGGCAGATTGTGATTCTACAAAAGGGGAAAATGTTGTGTTCTATACAGCGTGTTATACTGAATGCTCTTCTATTCCACTGCCAGCGTCATGCTGTGGGGGCACTTTGCTGCAGGAGGGACTGGGGCACTCCACAAAATAGATGGCATCATGATGAAGGAAGATGATGTGTATCAACTGAAGCAACATCTCAAGACATGAGCCAGGAAGTTAAAGCTTGATCACAAATGGATCTTCTAAATAGACAATGACCCCAAGCAGACTTCGAAATTTGTGGCAACATGGCTTCAGGACAACAAAGTCAAGGTATTGGAATGGTCACCACAAAGCCCTGAGCTCAGTCCACTAAAAAAAAATTTGAGAAGATATGGAACAGGAAATACAGGAAGTAACCCAAATCCTAACAATTCCTTTATTTTATTGTGCCTCAGACTTCGATCCTCACTCGACCTATAGGTCGTTCTGGTCCGCCATGATCATAGTGCTGTACGTACATACATACATACATACATACATACATACATACACAAGTATATTTAGCAGGTTTGATATGAACTGAGATCATGCTGGTACGTACTGACACCAGGAAATAGCAATATGTTGTGCACAAATATCCGATGCTGACAAAAGCTTTCCCATTCTCCTTTTTCACCTTTTATATGATGCCTAACTAAATACCAGTTATATACACTGGATTGAAGCATTTAAATCATAAATAGTGTTAAAAACACCTGAGTTCTGTGTGACAAAGTTTAGCTTTAAGCAGTGCAGCAGGAGACTCACAGTCTCCCCTAGGGACTTATCACAACTGTTCGTGCTGCCATTGCTGCTGCTGGAACAGTTCACCACATTATTTTTAGTACAACTCGTCCAAAGTTGTTCAAACTTGCTCTCCTGATGCTGGTCTCACTACTCGTACAGGCTCACTCTCCCTTGACACTTCCCCATATTTGCTGCTGCGGGTAGGAGATTTCGTTCAAGCTTGTTCTACTGAGCTGTTGTACTAAAGTTGTTCTCCCTCCACACTTCTCCCATCATCTGCTGTTGCACATGGTAGCAGGGCTCTGTCCTTTATTCATGTACCAAAGTCACAGTTGGGTAGATCCAGTGGTGCTAGCTGTTAGCCCTAGTTTGTTAGTCTGTGGCTACCGTTTACCCTCGGGGATCAATTCAATTCGATTCAGTTTTATTTGTATAGCGCTAAATCACAACAAAAGTCATCTCAGGACAATTTACAAAATAAGTTATAGACCTTACTATTATTATTATTATTGTTGAGGAAAAACCCAACAAATCCCCCTTCAGAATGCACTTGGCGGGAGCTTTTCCTCCCAAGCTGTCGCCAGGTGCTTGCTTAAGGGGGGTATTTTTGTTGTGATTTGGTGCTATATTAATAAAACTGAACTGAATAAATTTTAACTGAATATTGGGGTAAGTAAGATGTGAAGATTCTTAAAATAACGTCTGTACAGAAGCTGTAGCAGCCTAAATATCTAACAGATCAACCATGAAAACTTGCAGTATGTCTTGTGTTTCTTTCCTGCCCCAATGTATTTGACTCCTGGTTACCTCTGCTAAAGGTGTGGCTTATGTTTTACTGGCATTTGTTTGATTTGTAAAGAGAAAAGTAATGAACAGATTTTGACGACATTTTTGGAGAGGTAGGGTTTGGCTCATGGAGCAATTGGTTAGATTTTGGTGCTGATCCTTTTCATAATTTGGATACAGGAATATTTTAAACGGTAATTAACCACTGTGAGTGCTAGAGAGGCCTTTGACCAGGGGTGCACACACTTTTTCGCCTTCCGAGCTACTTTTCAAATGACGAAGTCAAAATGATCGACCTACGCACGCGCGCACATACACACACAAAATAAATGTATGAATGAGTGTTGTAGTTTTTATGAACAGTCTGAAAGTGCCGCTCCACATTTCCCTTCTTCGGAATAGTGATGGTAGACTGGTAGATCAAGCAATCGCATTTCAAATATAATGTTGCGAAAAAAAGTCCTCCTCCCATTCCACATGGAATGTTTTCGGTACGTTTTCGGTTTCTTACTTGATTTGGCTCCCCCACTCATTTTATACCCTCTAGTAGACATTAATTCGAAGGCTGACAAGTTAGTTCGCTCACTGGAGTTTTGCAGTAGCTCATGCTGTTGACTGTGCATGTTTGGTGACTCGTGTGTCAGAAAAGACGAGATCTCAGACTGGCTGCCCTGCATGTCAATCAAGTAGCAAATGCCATAGGGAGGATGGGTGATAGGCTGTATATGAATGATTGGCACTTTCTGCTTTTCCCACTAGGGGTCGCCATAGCGAATCGTCACACGGACCATTCGCATGTTAACATTTGGCACGTGTTTTACGCCGTATATGTTTAAATTATTTTTGAATGGCACACAATCTACGGACACTGCCTTCGCGATCTACCGGTCGACCGCAATCGACGTATTGGGCACCCCTGCTTTTGACTATATGTGAGCCCCCTTGTGGCCAAAGCCAGCAGCTGCACTGCTGAGCGCTCCAAGCACATAGGAGACAAAATCCCTGGGTGAGTGACAACTGCCCGTTCATTGACACTGGAAGCATTCAGCGAGTACTGTCACTCGTACATCCCACTGTGCGAGACGTTGGTTGTAGCAGCCCAGCGAGGCGACAGCCCACATCTGGGGAAAGCTCTACTCTGTGTAGTGATGGACGGGCGAGAGCCTGATGGCACAGATTTTGAGCCAGTCTCAAAACTGTTATCATTTTCATCTGTAGGACTGGTACTGTGTTTTATTAAGCCCTGACATTTTTTTCATGCAACAAACCACTGAGATTGAAAACATGTGGTCAGTCACCCCAGTTAATACCAAATTAGACATTTGCTCGGACATCGGTGGAGTTGTGGGTACTCGTTAGTGGACAGAGCTAGCTCTATCAGCAGAGCAGTCTGTTGGCGAGGACGCCGGGGTTCAGCTGCATATTATCGCTGCATTTACACTGTCGGAACCTCATGAGTGGCACCCCGTGTCACCCGATTTCACAGCTTGATGTGGGCCGCCCTACTTTGCCCTGATTCGGTCTCTCTCGTTAGTGGACAGAGCTAGCTCTATCAGCAGAGCAGTCTGTTGGCGAGGACGCCGGGGTTCAGCTGCATATTATCGCTGCATTTACACTGTCGGAACCTCATGAGTGGCACCCCTGAACAATTTAATCAAACAGCACACAGCCTACAGAAATGTGACGTCTTCACCACTTTGCCTGCAGCCCGCTCACTGAATCATGATATCAGCATCATTCCAAATGTCATCAGTAGGTTTTCATGGTCAAGCAGTCATATTATGAGGGTAAAACCCTGATGGAAATACTGCTTTTATGGCACTATGGGGAAACTGAGTTACCCCTTGACAGGGGGCTGCATTCTGAGTGCTGTCTAGCTGATATGTTGAATTTAACTAACTTCATATCAAATCAAGTCTCGCCAGCCAATATAGAGCAGTCAACTGATATGACAGGTTTACATGGGAAATGTAGCTAGTCTAAACATTCATGTAAAATATTTGACTACTATTGTAACTTAAACCATAAACACAGATCACCTAGCCTGTATAACATTTTCTCTCTCGCTCCCTGTCAAGTAAAAGAACACCATTAAAACAGCAACTATTGGACATCGAGTACAAGCTGAAGTTTGATGTGGTGATATTTTATGAAACTGACTGAATCTAACAGGATAATAGTGCTTTGGACTTCTAGTACAGGCTGTGACGGGTAGTGGAAAGGTCCTATACTGTGCATATTGACAGCAGCTTTTTGTAACCTCCCTGTACAGCTGCTGCCTGCTTTTGGTTGCTGTCTAGGCAAATGAGGTCAATGTCAGGTTTCCACTGTGCTTTTGAGGGGGATGAGAGGAGCTCATAACAAAAGTCAGCCCTGAGGCCACCCGGTCTAATAATGTATGCCACCTTTCTCCCACAGTTTGCCTGGTAATGTTTGACTGCATATAAAATATGCCAAATTTGCAAAACATTTTTGAACATGCCCATATGGGCCTTTCAGCTGAAATCTACACTTAAGTTTATTGCTGTGCCCTGTTTCAGGAAATAAAGGCCACTGTCAGTAATAGAATGCAAATTCCAATTTCCTGCATCAAAGTCAGAAGGAAAAATAAGTGAAAAAAATCAAATGTTAATTTTTGTTTTTTAATCTCATTAACAATTGTATCCTTATAATTTTACTTTAACCAAATCATTCTGAGGTTTTGTTTATTTCATATTTGGTATGAAATGAGTAGTCAAAAAAACATCTATGACATTAAGACACAAGGGTATGTATTGTATGTGTGTGGCAAATTTGTCAGTGAAGGTGTACACTAAACAATTGGCAGCATTAACACACACACACACACACACACACACACACACACACTCAAGAGTCAGACAGAGAATAAACTGTGTGTGTGTGGGTGTTTCCCGTTCCCAGAAACATGCCCTGGGCTGTTGAAGGCAGTGAAACATAATGACAGCATTCAGCCAGAGAAATACCTGTGAGCTGTTAAATCAGATTTTGATAAGCAGGAATAACAAAAGACAATAATGTATCTTTGTCTGCGGCAGACGCTGATGGACAGAAACCAGACCAGCTCCAAGTTCCTGTTCACAGGGTGAACACAGCCCACAGGCCACTCCTCTCACCTCACCATCTCACACAGCAGACCTGCTGACTGAGCCACCACTGCTGCACACTCACTAAATACTTGGTGCTCCAACGTAGAGGTTTAAGTTAATTTTTGATGAAAAATATATTCTTTTAATTAAATTCAATGACTGTAGTTATTATCACAGGTGGTGAAAGTTAATTTACATAAGTACAGTTTTTGGGTACTTTTACTTCATGTATTTCTATTTTACTTTATGAACAAGAACTTTCTACCAACATAGATTTACATGTTTAAGTATAAAAATGTCATTAAAAAAAGATAATGGACCAAAATATGACACATTGTTGCAGATTATATATATAGTGCAATAATGTCTAGATGCAGCCACCTTAAATGGCCATGCTGGGTTCGTGACCGGTCCATGTACGGCCCCTGCTTTTCCCCTGGGCACCGTGTGTGCCTGCATATTAACCAGCGTCTGTGTGGGTCACAGTAATAACTACCATTTCATTCTGCTTACATGCTCAGACCTTACAGGCCTTTTGAGACATTGTTCCTCTGGCAGTTATTGCATTATGTCTACATTTTGTTCATTGTTAAATCAAGGTTGTCAACTCTATGCTATAGAAAAGAGACAGTCGCTCTCAGGCTCTATTACTCTTTTATACTCTCCTGAATAGAACTTTATCCACATTTCAATAAAAAGGCACTTTCTTCTAAAAAATTATGTTCCTATATAACCAATGCAGCTACACTACAAATGCTGTAGTATAATTGTTGGCAATTCTATAGGGAAAAAGTCAACTTTATTCCTATACAGTTTCATTAGTGTCACTAAACACAGGCAAACTATCAAACTCAGCTTAACTGCACTGCTCTGGTCTTGGTCTTGATATACCCTGGTCTTGGTCTGGACTTGCTCTCGGTTTAGGTAGTCTTGACTACAACACAGCCGAGAGGAAGTGTAGAAGAAGGTCTAAAGTTTCCAACGAACAAACTTTAATGTGAAAATATCAACAAACTCCTTTCGGAATTGCACTCACATAGTCTCTTGCCAATCAAATCATCAAGATCTCAGATTGCTCTCAGGGTGGCAGCTGTTAGTCGTGCTGCAAATTTTACACCTGCTTTCTCCTGATAAATTTCAGGTGCTGAGAGCATATTTTTTTTAATTTTATTCTCTCCTCCCTGATGTTTGCATCCCTGAACAGGAACACCTTAAAATATACAATATATTGCATGAAACAGGCAAATCCCTGTGCTGTTGCATTTCTTCCGTTTCTCCACCACAAAACCCCATTGTGACTCCTTAGCAAATATGGGCACATGCAATTTGACTGTTTAGGACCAAAAACGAGCTGCAAACCCTTAGTAAATATCTTTCAAAGTATGCAAGTATGAGAATGATGCTGATGTTGCAGCTGTTTATTTGTACAGGTTGGTAAAAAGCAAGTATATGGTACTATTCTGCTACACGACAAGTATATTACCTTTTGATTCTTTAGGTACATTTTGTTTTACATTATTTAAATAGCACTTTTACATTGTGGTATGAGTGCATTTACTTATTCCACCACTTGTTAATACTGTATAGTTATTTCTCAAATGAAGACAAAAAAGGGTACGAAAAATAGCTACCAAACAAAAGATAAAGTCATAAAATATTAAATACTGTGGCAGTTATGGTAAACCCTGTTGTACTGTATAGTATGTGACCCAAAATGCTGTTTATATGCATGGATCAGTGGTGTAATAACACTGTGAAAAAAGTAAAATTGATCAATTTTACTTTTGATACTGAAGTCAATTTTCCAGTTTTTATTTATTTTACAGTACATTAACTTAAAATCTTTAGTATTTTTTCCTTGTGGTGTTGCTTATTCTACTTTAGGACAGAATGCCATTACTTGTTCTACCACAGTGCAATTCAGTGAAACAAGCACATCTGTAATCATAACCTGAATAATCATATTTTTTGACTTAGTCATTACCAGGTCCTTAATTTATGGCTTGTGAGTCATGACAAGTTTAAACATTTTATCAAAGGTCGAACACAGCACCACCAGCTAAACCACTCATATATACTACTACTACTTTCACAGAGCGCATCAGACTGTGTAAATGATACGTCATAGCTGACTACTGTGCTAGACAGTCAGCAGCAATGAGATAGAAGATAATAATAAAATAATAATAATAATAAAGCTTTATTTATATAGCACTTTACAACTCCGAGGAGCACAGAGTGCTGCACAATAGAACATGTGTAGCAAATAGAACGCATTGCTAAAACAATACAACCTAAAAAGAATAAAACACAAATTTACAAAACAGTACAATAAAAAAAAACTTCCATATCAAGATACAAATAGCATGAGACAATAAGTTAAAAGATGTCCCTTTGGTGTTTAATCTGTTTTACTTGCCCCAAAGGCCTGTCTAAAGAGGTGAGTTTTTAAGGTTGACTTAAAAACCACTAACTCGGTTATGGACCGTAGCTCTAGGGGTAGAGAATTCCAGAGTCTGGGGCCATACACGGCAAAACAGCGTTTGCCCAATTTTTATATCGAGACCATGGGACAACCAAGGACTGATGTTCTGAGAAGCGCAGAGCTCTGCATGGAGCATAGATAGACAGCAGATCTGACAGGTACGGCGGAGCGAGGCCATTCATAGCCTAAAAAACAAATAGCATCTTAAAATCAAAGCTAAACTGTACTGGCAACCAGTGTAGCAAAAGGACAGGGGTGATGTGGGCATACCTGGAGATGTCATTTCCCATGGTCATATTAACTTTTCAGTGAAGACAAGCCTATCCCTCGAAAAACTGAAAATGCACATTTTTCCTTAAGTGGACAGCTTTTGATTCCATATCATTAGAAGAGTTTATGAGGATTCGGAAAATACCTTCAGAAATTGGGTAAGTGTTATGAAACATCAGTCCAGGATTAAAACTGTCAGCAAGTGTTGAATGCTCACACCGGCTCAGCTAAGTTGGGGCTAAGTTGGCACCAGACAGTCTGCTTTCTGACCAACTTTAGACAACTAGTTGTCCACTGTAACCATGCACCACTTCTGCCATTTTTCAAATGTTGTGCTACGCCTCACTGACGTAGTCACCAGTTGCTGACCCAGCCATCTCACACAGCTATGTGACTAAACCCAACTAACTGATAATTAAATTCATTGCTGATTATTTTTATTACTTGTTGCATCCCTAATATACACAATGTAATCAGGTCTATTTGTACACTGTTGCCATGTTTAAAGCTGCATAACTAAGATTTTGCACAAATTCGGATAAATCAGATAAAAAAAAATAAATTGTCTAAGTGTTTTCTCCCTGCTATCCTAACCCCCACCCCACCGTGTTATCTTCAGGCCTTGTGTTTAACAACACTGCCCAGAGAGGGGTAGAAGTAAACGCCACACTGCACTTCTGCCACATCCCCGCTGATAAGTGGTTATAAGATGCATTGTTCAAACCAGTATGGCTCATTTCAAAGACGGACCGTGGAGGCTCCCTGTGCAGGTACAGCCCAGGATGGGAGTGGACCCATTAGACCCAAGAGCCCGTGTTCTATAGCACAGAAAGAGTGCGGCAAAGAATGAGGCAAAACCCGGATAAACATTGGTTTGGCACATTGGAGATGGAGAGCACTAACACCTGTCTATACACCCCTCAGCATTGGAGGCTGCAAGGTGGAGAGGGTGTACAACATAAGATTCCTCAAAACACAGATCACCAATGACCTAACTTGGTCCATGGACACCAGAGGGATTGTTAAACAAGCCTATCAGAGACTGCATTTCACGTCCAACCAGCATCCTTACCACATCCTACCGAGGTGGAGCAGGGAGTGGACTGACATATCACACCTTGGTTTGGTATCTTGGCGGTAAGGCAGCTGACAAGAAAGATCTGCAGAGGGTAGTAAGAGGAGCAGAGAGAATAATTGGAGTCTCTACCTTCTGTTGTCAGGCTTGCTCGCAGCCATTTTTCTCTCTCGCTCTCCACCCTCTCTCTCTTTTCCCATTAATTGCAGAGCCCGACTCCCTGGTTTGACACACAGCTGGAGCTCATTCCCTAATGAGCACCAGTGACTACTTAAACCCCAGCCTGACACTTGTGCAGCGCTGTTTCATTGTGAACAGTGCCGCATTCCAGTCACTACATCATCATTAAGAAGACAACCTACTACCTCCACGAGATCGCTTCTCAAGACTGTTCAAGTTTATTCTTTCTGATCTACTCTGCTGTGACTACCTCGAGCGCTCCTCTGTTGTGGCACTACCATCATGCCGCACCCCCCTGCACCTCACCTGACTACAGCAACCAGTAGACACATATCAGTGTCTCGCGCTCTCCAGGCTGCACACCTCTGTGTGCATCTCTCCAGTTCCCACTGCCTGACTATTCTGCTGCCACCCAGCTTCACCTGTTATCAAAGACTCTAGGCAGAACCTCTATCTCTCTGTGAAATCAAACCACAGTTCAACCATTACTAATCCCTGATTGCTCCTCCTCTCTGTTACCTCAGAACCAGCTCTGTTTCTAGGCCTGCAACATAAACTGGTCCCCACTCTGCTGCTGCCTCACCGAGGAACTAGTGCCAGCCAGCCTGGGAGACATCCTCGGCTTTCAAGTGCAATGGTGTAACCACACTCCAGTCATCAGACCTTCCTGCTGTTAAAAACAGCCATAACACTGTACCTGGATCCTCCTTTTCATCCCCCCCACTCTTGCCACCCGTCGAGAGCCGACATAACATCTGTCCAGGACTTATTCCTGTGTCATTGCAAAACAGGGGACTGAAAAGGGGTACTTAATGTCTGGTTGTCTCCAACCTGGATTAGCTTATGTGTTTGTGCCATAAATCTCCATTGTTGTTCAAAGAGCAGTGAAACCCACCGCTCTTTCCTCATTACAAAACACCAGACCCTCATATTTCTTAAAAATGTTGCATCGAAAGCTCCAAACGAACATAACCTTTTACAGTGTTGGAAGTCAGCAAAAGTCAAATAGGCATGCACAATATTTCCGTGCGTGCTCTCTACTTTAGATTAGATTCAACTTTGTCATTACACATGTACAAGTAACAAGGCAACGAAATACAGTTTAGCATCTAACCAGAAGTGCAATAACAGCAGTGCAGAGTGCACAGTATCTACAGTCTATACAGTCAGAACTAAATTTACTGATAGATATGTACAATTGATATTTACAGTAAGTTATGTAAGGTAATGTACAATATACAACCAACTTTATGAATTTAAATTACAAGTAATGCACAGTTATAAAACACAAGTGCAACGGGATGAAATAAGTCACTTTTGGCTTTTCCCGTTTAGGGGTCGCCACAGCAAATTGCCACACTGACGACTCGTATGTTGACAATTGGCATGCGTCTTATGCCGGATGCCCTTCCTGACACAACCCTGACTCGAACCCGGGTTGCAGCGGTGAGAGCGCTGCGCTTTAACCACTAGCCTACTAGGGACTACAAAATAACAAGATAAGTTACGAGTGAACAGTTCAATGGATGTAAATAGTGGAAAGATAAATACAGTATACAGCATCTGCATATGAACAGTACAGTGTGCAAATGAATAACAGCAGTATTCTGTGAGTGTGTTCATATTAACAGATCACTTTAGTGTTACATGTAACAGAAGTTTTGGAGGAGACAACTGTAGGGAAGAACTTGTTCCTGAGTTTACTGGTCTTGGTCTGGAGGCTCCTGAAGTGCCTCACAGAGGGTAGGAAGTCAAAAAGTTTGTGAGCAGGGTGAGAGAACTATTTGCGAATGCTGCGAGCATGTCGGAGACGGCGTTCCCTGTGGACGCCTTCAATGGCTGGAAGTGCAGTTCTTGTGATGCCTTGGGCAGTTTTCACCACCCGCTGCAGTGCTTTGCAATCGGAGATTGAGCAGTTTCCATACCAGACTGTGATACAGCTGGTCAGGATGCTCTCGATGGCACCGCAGTAGAAGTTCACCAGGATGGCTGAAAAGTGGTTTTTCTTCAGTGTCCTCAGGAAGAAGAGGTGCTGGTGAGCATTCTTAACCAGGGAACTGGTGGTCCAGGGCAGATCCTCTAAGATGTGGGTCCCCAGGAATTTGGAACTGGAGACACATTCAACAACCATCCCATTAATATGGATGGGGTCATGTGTGCCTCCTTTCTCCCTCCTGTAGTCCGCAATGAGCTCCTTGGTCTTGTCGGCGTTAAGGAGCAGGTTATTGTCAGCGCACCATACAGCCGGGTGCTGTACCTCCCCCCTGTAGGCTGACTCATTGTTGTTGCTGATGAAGCCGATCTCTGTAGACTGACTCATCGTTGTTGCTGATGAGGCCGATCTCCGCGGTGTCGTCTGCAAACTTGATGATGGTGTTGGAGCCATGCACAGTTGTGGGTGAAAAGGGAATAGAGGAGTGGGTTCAGCATACAGCCCTGTGGTATGCCGGTGTTGAGGATGATGCTGGAGGAGTGGGTGTTGTCTGACCCAACATGCTGAGGCCTGCTGGTCAGAAAGTCCAGAATCCAGTTGCAGGGGGAGGTGCTGATGCCCAGGTCGCCAAGTTTGGTTAAGTATTGTTATTGTCCAGGTTTCTGAGTACAGTGCTATGGAGACTACATCCTCTGTGCTCCTATTCCTGCGGTAGGAAAATTGGTGGGGGTCCAATGTGGGTGAGGGACAGTTCATCAGTTTTACCAGGACCAGGCGCTCAAAGCACTTCATGACAATGGGTGTGAGTGCTACAGGGCGGTAGTCATTCAGGCATGTCGGGGTGGAATGTTTCGGCACTGGCACAATGAAGATGGCTTTGAAGCATGTCAGCGCAACGGCTTGGGCAAGGGACAGGTTAAAAATGTCCATAAAGACACCAGCAAGTTGTCTTGCACATGTCCTGAGCTCATGTCCAGGGATGCCATAAAGGTCAGCAGCCTTGTGTACATTGATCCAGAGGTGAGTGTGAGTGGCTGGTGGTCTGGATTTGATCTGAACTTGATAGCTGTCTCCTTGTTGTCCCGGTCAAAATGAGCATAGAAGGCATTTAGCTCATTGAGAAAGGAGACATCTGTGGTTGTTGGGTGGAGTTGCCGGGCTTGTAGTCACTGATGACCTGGATGCCCTTCCACATACCTTTCGGCGGGAGCCACACCTCCTTGTTCATCCACGGCTTCTGATTTGGGTACGTGGTGAGCTGTTTCTGGCTTGTGACACTGTCAGTGGTAGTGTGTTAATGTAGTCCAGAACAGAGGAAGTGTAGGTGCTGATGTGTATTCAAGAGTCACAGGTAGCTCAGGGGCAAACATACTTCAGTCCATGTGATGAAACCTGTCCTGTAGTACAGAGTCTGTCCTTTCTGGCCACACTTTGATGATCCTCAATGACGGATTCACATGGTGGATGAATGGTGAGTACTTGGTAATGAGGAACAAAGAAAGGTGATCTGACTGTCCTAAGTGAGGAAGGGGGGTCACCTTTTATGAAGCAGCCATGTTTGTGTAAACATGGTCCAGAGTTGTATTTCCTCTAGTGTGGCAGGAAACATGCTGGTGGAATTTAGGAAACACTGACTTTAGGTTGGAGTGAATAAAATCACCTGCAACAATAAATGCAGCCTCTGGGTGTGCAGTCTGTTTGCTAATGGCCGCGTGAAGTTCAGTCATAGCAAGCTTGGCATTAGCGTCCAGAGCAACATAGGTTGCCATTATTATAGTTGAAGTGTATTCCCTAGGCAGACAAAAAGGTCTACACTTAACCATAAGAAATTCAAGGTTAGCTGAGCAGTGTCTCTCAGTGATGACCAAGCTTTGTTAACAAAAATGCACAGTCCTCTGGCTCTGGTCTTACCGAAGTCATCTGCCGTTCTATCTGCCCCGAGTGTGTAGCACCTAGCTAGCTCTATAGCACTGTCGTGTATGCTGCGGTTTAGCCAGGTTTCTGTGAAAATCATAATATTGCAGTCCACAAGTCTCTTACTGTTGGTGATGTGAAGCTGTATTTCGTCCACCATTTCTTGTTCACCAATTATTACACATTGGTGAGGAAAATGCTGGGTAATGAGAGCTGATGTGGTGTTAGCTTTAGCTTAGCTCTAACTCCTCCACGCTTTCCATGCCTTTGTTTACGAGATTCAATAGATGTTGACAACCTTGCACATATCAGTTCTCAATAATCTCTTTTGTATTTAACCTTGACATAAATTTATGAAGACTTCTGCTTGCCTTTTCTTCTCCATATTTATTCTAGGAACTACATCAAGACAACCAAGTTGAGTCCTTCAAGTTAACATAAATTCCCCTTTCACACAGATATCATGGCAAACATCAATGTGGCTTTTAAAGCCCCCATTACATGGATCTTAAAAAAAGCCAGCAAACCACTGCTCCAAGGATCCTGGTACTACATGCTTATCATGGCGTCCGATTGGCTGTGTACTTTACAGCCAATTTGAACACAAAGCAAACAGGCTGTACCGTAATCGGATTTTGTTTGATACATTTATAAGTGAAAATCCGAAATTAGAAGCTCGCTGCATGCATCCAATTTCAGGTGTGTGTCTGTTTGAGGTTAGGGTTACACCAACAAAGTGCAGAGCAGAACAGACCGAAGCTTCCGTTTTGCTCTGCATTCACACAAAATCCTGCCCACTGGGCTGTGCCCTGGTATGGCGCTGCTTATTCGTGCTGTAGAATGTAACCACAGTAAAACAACTACAAAACAAAGTTTTAATTCTCCGATTTAGTTGTCACCGATGCAGCTCCCTCTCCTCATTTACTCTCTAGCTCTCTTTCTCTCTCTCTAACTTCCCATTCTGCCTCGCCCCGTTCATACGGGAGATGGGGCGACTCACCTTGGTATGCTGTCCCCTTATTTCGCAGCAAGTTCACAATATGATCCTTATTTATACCTTGGTATTGATAAGAACAGAGGGTTGCAAGGTCTCCCCTTTGACAGCAGCTCTATTGAGGCCTGGAAACTTTAAACACAGTATGTACAATCCCTGACAGTCCAGGCCAGTGTAACTGGATTCATGAATCTACAAAAGTAACATTTCTATTGATTAAACCACCCAACGTTATGTAAAGGAGATAAAATCCTCACTATATTGACTATCAAAATGCTTCTTACATATTTATATGCAATACAACACTCTGAAAGAGTTATAATACTTAACTGGTATCTACAGCTAATGAGTAAAACAACTAGTTTAGTACTTTTAACAGGATAAAACGATTGCAGGACATTTACTTATGTTGCTATTTTCACACAGAATTTTGGTGTGTTTTTCACACCGGTCCTTTTGAGTAACATTTAAAATGGCAGAACAGATGAATAATCCAATAAGCCATGCCTGTGCACGTCATCTTGCCCACCTCCTCATCATCGATTTCTTTGGTGAAGTAGTGTTGGGCAGCCAGAGGCACCTGGGCTCTGCAGAGACACATCCACTGCCATCCAATCTCCATAAGCTTATGGAGATTTGATCAGCTGTGGTCAGTCAGCTCCAATCACAACTGCCTCACAGACCTTTTATGTGATGCAAATAAATGCCACCCAAGGCTTCAGTGGCCTAAACAACATCATTAAGTGGTGAGACCGTTACTAAGCCAGTCAGGTTTACAGATTCTTTAAATGTGTCTGTGATGATATTTATTCAGACTGCGCTAATTAAGCAGTGTTTATCTGTTTATAAATCTTTGTTCTACTGCATTAAATGTCAGTATTGTCCCTTTACATAATTACCATTTCATTTAAAACATGTTTATCATTAAATATAATTTAGCAAAACGTACAAAATCAGTGCTCATACTGACAATGTCAGCAGAGGTGTAGTGCTATTTGAGAACCAGCTACTGGAGCCCACCTATGATGCTCATGCGCACAATTAAACTGTGGCTTGTTTCAAGGGCCATGCAAACACTTTTCCTATGGCGGCAACTGTAATTGTCCACATGATCAAAAGTTAAACTGACTTTATTTTCTGGTGTGGCCAAACAACAATATGAATTAGCAGCCATTTGTCACCGGTGAATGTTATGACCATAGATAATCTTATTACTAGGGAGTAATCAGGGGACATGTCCCACCCAAAATACCCCTCATATCTGCTATGACCAGTCAAATTCCTCCTAACGCTATAAGAAAACAGATGCTCTCAGCTCCAGTGTTAACCCTTCTCCAAAACATATTAAATGTTCAGAGAGTTCCTCCTGCTTCATGTTGGTTTACATATAAACCAGCAGTACAGACCTACAGCTGATCAATCACAGGTAAAACAGTCTGTTTAAATCCCAGCATCACTGAAGTTCAATGTAAAGTCTGTTTCTGCTGCTGAGCGTCACATCTGGTGTTTGTCTCCACGGCCGCTCCTGGAGATCACGCTCTAGTCTGTCTCCAATCTCGATGATCAGAGTTTGTTCTGTCACTTTTGTAAACGGAGTCTGTAGTCGGCACTAAACTGTGTCGCTGTGAACCATCCACGTTATGTGACTGGACAAAACACACAAACACTTGCGGATTGGAGCGCGCATTGTTTGAGTGCGTGTCGTGAATGAACTACACCTTCAATTTTAATATCATTTACCGGACATAAACTTTACTGATGATTGGATTTTCAAGTGCTCACAACAATGCAACGTTATGAATTTCAACCAGATTATGCAAATAGGGCTGTTAAAATGATTCTTTTTCCTCTCTTGGACAAATAAAGTTCCGGTGCGTTCCTGCCTCACTATATCTCTGGGCTAATAGATAATGACAGAGTCAAACCATTAAAGAGCTAAATGACATACACCTGTTGCACAATCCTTCCTGCAAATCAAAAGCCTTCAGCTCTGTTATGTCTTTATAGGCTGAAATATTTCTTTAAAAACCAGAACATTAGTAGGCTGACTGAATTGTAATGTTGACCTATTTTCGGGTTATACTGTTATTTTAGCCACAATAAACGCTTTGTTTTCCTTAACAGTTTGAATGTTGCATTTCATTTGCACTCTAATACAAAGACAAAATGAAAACTTACCGATAAAAATGTTTTTAAAATTCTCCTTCTACAGCTTGAGGTTCCAGCCGGAGGTTCAAGGTGTGTATGAGTTGTTAACGACACAGCTGGAGCGACAGCATGCTCCTCCGCTGCTGCGGCTTTTCTGCGATGTCAGCCGGGGGAGGAGGCTGAGCTGAGCAGGCACGGCGGTGTGGAGATGTGCTGTTTGGATCCCGCTCCACTCCACTGTTATGCGCTCTCAGTTGAGACCGCCCTTTAATTGCACCTCCCACTGCCGCGTCATTCAGCCAGCCCAGTGTGTTCATATACAGCACAATATAACATAACGCAACACAAAACGGCTGCTTCTGCTGCTACTCTTTGGTGTAAGGCAGGGAAAATGTTTTGCAGTGGACAATATGAGGCTAAATTTGGTGCATATTTACAAATGTGTGGAGTTGTGAACTTTATATGTTGTAAACATATAAAGAGATCTGCAACTATGCATTTGTGAAGGCATTAAGGAATTTGCAAATGTGCACTGAGACTTACAAGTGTACTAAGTTGTGTAAATATATAATGGGATTTGTAAATGTGTACACAAATCTGTGAACATGTACTGAGATCTGTAAATGGGTAAACAAATCTGTAAATACAAGTAAGATTTATACATATGTAAAAGAATTTGCAAATATATGCACCTCGATGAAAAACAAGATTCTTCCTTTTACACCTCGGATAAGCCTCTTAGTTGGTTGTCTTTTTACACACAGTTTTTGCTCCACTCCTGTGGGATCTGAGCCCTGCAAATACATGCCAGCAATTTGTGTACATTTCAGGGTTTTATGTGCCCTTAGCTCAGACTCACAGACTCAGCCTGTCAGGCTGCATAGGGCTCAGTTCACAGTGTACCTTGCCGGTTAGAAGGCCTAAGGCTATGAAACTGGGCGTGAATATGCTTTGTTGTGCTGTTTTATTGTTGTTGTTTTAATGAAGTGGCACATTGGCACTACTTTACACATTTTGGAGATGAAGCTAAGAAAATTGAAGCAGAGGGGGCCAGGTCAGTTCACAGGATGTTCAAGGTAAGCACAAAACATTTTATGAAGGTGCACGAAGCCATGGCTGTACAGAATCGTTCACATGAGGTCCACTTTTGGCAATCTGTGTGTTTGCAGTCTTGTTTATCTGATTGGCATGAACAAGAAGTGTGAAGCTCCCAATCCTTTCCGCCTTGCATATTTATCCCCGTATTTGTGGTCATAAATATGACTGCATGTGATTTCTGAATGCATTATGATCACAGAATAACAATTTCATTAATCCTGGTGTTAAGAGAATGTCATTTAAATATTCTGCATGAAACTCTCTTAAAATAATATCAGCTAACATGATATATATTTTCAAGCCTGACGTGACTGATGATATATTTTGAACATAGTGTGAATTTAATCATTTCAGATAGCTTTTTTGCTGTGGATTCTAACATTTGAGTTTTACAAAGTGTATGTTATAAAGTATTACTTTTATGATACTTGTGTGATCTACATCTGCTGCTGCCTTCTTCAAGCATCACTCAGGGGAGAGAGGGGCTCTTTCAGAATCCCCAAGTAAGAGCCCTCTCTCAGACTCACCAGGGGGACCAGCAATGCTGTCTGCCACGCGGTTGTCCCTCGGGGGATTGTCGAGCAGCTGGAAGTACCCAGCTTTCATCCCGACACCCGGTGAGGAATACACAGCTTTTAAAATAAAACTAACTAAAAATAAAAATGTCAGCACCAGGCCCAGATAAAGTGTAGCCTCATAGAGGCCCTCTACTAAGCCCACACCACTCAAACCTGTGTGACACTTTCTAGCATGAAGGGGAAGTTCGAAGAGCCGCAGGAGTGAGATGAGTAAGGGCAGAGAGAGAGGCCGCTATGAGGAATAGGGGTGATAAGCACATTGCAGCCCAGAACTGGGAACCTCCCTATGCAGCCTTGCAGAGGTTGTGATGAGAATTATCCATGCATGCCTCCTGCCTAGGGAGATTGGGAAGAAGGAGCCCCCACCAAATAAGGCTTTAGCTAGAGCCTGGTCAACCGTAATTCAGAGTACTTGTGATCCTTTACAAGAAAATGAGAATGAACTTTTGATTAAAGGTAGGACCCAAAAGAAAAAAATCTAGGGGTTAAAGCTGAAATCCTCCAGAAGGTGCTAATTGAAGGCTTGAAAGCAGTAAATACTAATGTTAAAATTGACATAGAGGTAGATGATGCTACCCAGGAAGCAAACACGAAACAAATGTTAAAGCAGTGAGGGGAGACTTCATCAGAATCTGAGAGTCAAGAAGAAGAGGGAGAAGAGGATGCAGCCATTATCACAAGTGTGAACGGCAACCCTCCTATAGTGAGGAAAAAAACAGAGAAATATAAAAAGCCCCATAAACCCCCAGTATACAAGAAATCAGGAAGCAGATGGGGATGGTGTTGTGGCCTGCCTGGGATGACTCCTCAGCAGGGCATTGAGCAGCTGTTGACCCACTTCCTGGCCGGGTCTCCCTCTCCACACCCCCACCTATATCAAGAGGTCAGGATAATCCTGTAGGAGAGACATGAGAAGTGAGATTTGATCCAGCACTAGCCAGGATAGACAGAGGTCCCCTCAGAACAGCTAAAGGCCAGGACAAGAGACAAATACATACCTCTTATCCTTCCTGTCTCCCACCTGTGTATTATACTAGTAGGGCTCCCTGTAACACTGTATATTAATGACATTTATTTCAGCCATGATGATGAGAAGGAACACTTGAGAGTGTTCAAGGAAGTGATAGACAGACTGATAAAAGCAGGCTTCAAAGTAGGGCTGAAGAAGTGTGAAATAGCTCACCACTCATTAAAATATCTAGGATTTGAAATAACAAACAAAAAAAGTCATGCCAGACTATTTAAAGGAGACAGAGAAAACTCCAGAACCAAAGAAACCTCAAAGATGTAGAAAGAATCCTTAGGAAGGGAGAATATGCTGCAAATCACATCAGAGGATATGCTCAAGAAGCTTCCCCCTACATCAACTGAAAGGAAAGCTAAGTAGCACAAAAGCAGCACAAGAAATCACCCCTGAGGACATAGAGAGCTGGAAAGCCCTGAAGTAGAAAGCAGTGACACCTCAGGACCTAGAAATGAGAGACTGGGAAAAGGGGATTGATGTGTATATATAGGTAGAGGATGGAGGACCCCCCACTCAGTGTAATAACCCAGGCTCCAAAAAAAAAACCCTCATATTTTTTCAAGAAAATTTAAAGGGACGAAATTAAAGTTCTGCCCTGTCAAGCAACACTTAGCTGGTTTGTATAAGTTTTATTCCACAATGAGACAAATTGCAGGATAAAAAATTCACATATGTACACCTTTTGCTATCTTAAAAGAAGAAGAGTAGAAGGAGTAAAAGCCCTTACCTCTAGATGGGGAAAATGGGAATTAATACTGGTGGATCCACAGGTGAAGTTTTACATAACAGGACAACCTGTTCCCAAAAGAAAGGCCAAAGAAAGAGAGAAAGATGGAGTCAGAATGGGCACTTTTTACAGATGGAAATAAGAAGGATACAGATAAAGAGGCTCAGAAGAAAGGGGATGTGAAGGCATTTCAGAAAACAGGAAAATGCAAAGGCTCAGATCAGGCAGTTGAAGTGGATGACATCTTAAAAGGAATCTTGTACTGCAGTAGTCACCAGTTTCACTTGGTAACAGACAGTGACTACTGCTACAGAGCAGGTAAAGAAGAACCAGAAACATGGCAGTGTAGAGAATTCACTGACACAAAAGGAAGATAACTATCACACTCCCAAGAATGAGAAATAATAGCAGAAACATCCAAATCTGTGGACATAGATTGGACTAAGGTGGAAAGCCACACAAACAAACAAGATTACCTCAGAAAAGGTAACAGAGAAGCTGGTGCTTTAGCACAACTTTGTGATCTTCACTCAAAGCTTCAGGGACTTGCACTCCTAACCCTGATACAGTGGAAGGGAGCTAACGGCATGATTCAGCCGCCGAACAAGTGTGAACACTTGATGGAAAGAACCATAGCAAATAATATAGGAGAGCTCATACAGCTTCATAATAAAAAGACATTATGTCTTCACAATAGAAACCATTTCAAAAATAAAACAGTCATATACCTGATGGAGGAGGCAGGAGAGCAGGTCACCACACTAATAGAGTAGCTGAAAGGGCAGTGTGGTTTGCTAAAGACTGGAATGTTAAAAGCGCTTTTGACAACTGGGACTGTTGTGGAACCGGACCTGGGCCAGTAGAAGTCAGCCACACACCAGTTATGATTCCCTTGTCTTTTGAAAAAACACTCAAAATCTCTTCAGTCTGAAGCAAGGCTTAGGGTTTATTGCGAAAGATCACAAATGGCAATATCTCTGTTTGTGGTTCGTGAAGCAGAACAGTTTACAGAGCTCCTGCAGCATCTTTTATACTCTCTACATGCACCTCCTGGTCTAAATATGCTCTACCCCACCCTTCTCTCTTTGACCTCCAGCGCCATAGACACTGTTGTATTTGAACCCAGAGAGGTCAGCCTCAGTCACCCCTTCAGAAGCTATAAAACAAAAATAACGAGCAAACCATAGTTTCTTGACACTTGTCTCTGATTAATGACACCTCCAGAAATCATGAACATGCCCAGTACTCCACTGAGGTAACTGTCATACACGTGTCCAGTTCATTAAAAGGTGATACATAAACACATGAACCTGTCACAGGGTGTCGTCTTAAAAATATGAAATATTAACATTAAAGACTCTTTTCTCCCCCTCTCTGGGGTGTGACAGGTGTTCTCGTGCCACCTTTTAGTCTGGGGCACAAATCTGGGCAGCTGTCCAAATAACAGACTAATAAACCCTCTCAGTTTACTCTAGGCTGCCAATCAATTGAAATGAAATATAATAAGTGTAAAAATGAACCAAAATAAGTAAAAATATAATAGGTAACATAAGTAAAATATAGCAAATATAACTGAAATGAACTTAAACAAATCTGAAGACTACAAGTATGAGAATAAGACTTACTGTGATCCTTTAACCCCCTTGGTCTCCCACAGGACAAGCCCCTTAACCTCCTGAAACTTCACTAAGCATTGTGCCTCCCAAAATTAAAAACACCAGAAACTAAGGGAAGTAATCTGTGTCTCTCTGTTTTTTCTGCTGGAGATGAGGTGTGGGTCTGCAGGAAGAAAACAAAGCCTGACAAAGGAGCTGTAAAAAGAACGGCGGGGGAAAAAATAAAATTAAGAACATAATTTCCCTATTTGATAGAGCTAGAAAAATTTGGATTTGTACATCCAACTCAGATTAGAAAACACAAATAAATGGCTGCATCCAAACCTCTAGCTAGCTGCTTCCTGTCAGAGATCCTGGTGCTGGATGCAAAGTCTCTACCTGCTGGTCATAGGAGGGGGCTCCATGAGGTGAACTTGGGAAAGAAGGAGGAAATCTGTAAACACACTAAAGAGGGTTTATGGGATAAAAGACAGAGAGCCCATTGTTTGGGCCCAGTACCGGCTAGGGTGCTGTGTCACGGAAACAAATGCACCCTGGTGACATTTCAGTGCTTGGCTAGGGAGACACCACAAAAAGATCCCCATGACCATATGATAAACATACTCTGAAAGATACTCTGAGTGAGAGCTAGGACCCAGAGAGGGAGGTTCAGAAGCCAGGGTGCTGTTTTGTGCAGACTGCTACAAACACAAAGGCCTCAGAGTAGCCTATGGCAGAACATGCACTGATTCAACATTTGTAGGTGAATTATGCCCCAGGGATGCACAAAATTGAGAGCAGGGCTAGAAGCTGCTACTTGGAAAGGGAGCATGGACAGTCTAAGGTCCACAGAACCAACCCACTTAGATTATGTGGTACAGCTGGATTTCCCACAGCCAGCATGGTCCCGAGCATCTCGAGTTGACAGAATGAAACTTGCAGAACTGCTCTGTCTCCAGCCAGCTATTTCCTGATTTCACAAAGAACATGGCAGGCTTAGCAATCACACCCCATGATCTTATTAAGGCGTTAGCCTACTCCAGAAACCTGGAACCAGAGGCGGGGGTGCTGAGCTCAAAGAAGCGACCCACAGGGAATGAGTTTGACTGGAGAAACATCCTCTGATGTTAGACACAGCAACAGGGTGGTGAAATTGAAAGCGTCACCATTCCACAAAATAGATAAATGTATGTGCTGCAGCTCAGCAAATGATGTAAAGTCTCCAAGGTGCCCACTGGTCTGGATTCAGCTCCCATTCAGACAGGCACAGAGAGGGTTGCAGGGAGTAGTGGTAGCTGTTCAGGTCTAGTGGAGCGAGTGTGAACCTGAGAGAGGAGAAAAGCACAAGTGGAGGAAATTACCATCATCAAAATAGGACAGCTCCCAGGGAAAAGAGAAAAATAAAGCACAAGCAAATAAGCAAAAGAAAACGACATGGCCACCCACTTTAAAATTAAAAGAAAATTAAGAAATAGTGTAAAACATACCTAAATTCCCCGTGTGTCCTGTCTTTCAGGGTCAAGAGAAGGAGAATGGCAGGAATTGTACCCAGATAGACCCCCATTTGAAGATTAGCCATCAGAACCCATGTGGGAAAAGGCTCTAAAAGGTATTTAAAAGTTCATAATATATGGAGCTTTAGTAGCATTTATATTAGGCATGATTCAAGCATGGGTCATGCCCCCCACTATAAGAGAGCGGGAGGTGGCACAAGCCAAAATTGAGACATGCCTGTTGGTTTTTGGAATTGTAGATTGGCAGACTCACAATGTTCCATGCACCGGTCACAAGGGCAGGTGTTATGATGATCAGTGCACACAGAAAGAAATTAAAATTGAGACTGCCTACTCAAATAATTGGTTACCAGGCCTACAGCAGACAGGCTTAAACACAGCCTACATTATATTTGAAGAAAAAAACTGTCTACCAGAAATAGCCCACTAAATTGCAGCACCCACTGGACAACGGAAAATAAAGAAAATTTTGAAATTAATTAAACAAATTTAGAAATTGGGCCTGTGAACTTAGACAAAGGCTACCTTATGTTTTCAGTGCAGCAAACTGTACTGTTTCCTGGGAACATTTTCTGGAGACAGGACACCAGTCCACAGATAGTGAGACAGTAGTTACAGGCCTGCAGGATTTCAGCTGAGCAGCATGGGCTAGAACTATTGTATATTCACATTTCTCACCCCTGGATAAAAGAAACATTACCTGCTACACTTTTTTTGGCAAGGCAGAGAGTGACAAACCTGCGGACCTCCCATTGGCATGAAAGGTATGCCCTATGTGCATTAAAAGGCCTAATTATCTCTCAGATCAGATCCTTTTGGACTGTAGGGTCTATGATCTGGCATTCCCAGAGTGTAGTGAGTAAATTAGGAGGGAGTATTATAAACTAAGAATCTCATTAAAAGAGTTGGGTTACTCATGGTGTATGTCACTTGCATTTACACCACTGGTCATGACTCAGGACCAGTGAGAAACACTGTCGCTGTTGCTACAAAACTCCTGACGGGTGACTCGGGATTTTAAAAATCCTAGCCTAGTCCACCAGCAAAAAACAAGGAAAGGTTGCAAAAGTACAGAAGAGAATGTTAAAATGAATATAAATGGCTGGAATGTGTAAGTGACATGTACAAGGAGCACTGCACCATCTGACACCAGGCTTTCTCAGTAAGTTATGGAGGAATTTGTGACATTAGCCAGCATGTATCTGGAGAAAATCACAAAAGGAGCGGAAGGAAGACACAGGGAGAGGGAGGACTGTTCAAGTTCCTTGTCCAGCAGGCATCTCCAGAGCCTGTGTCATCTTCTATATGTAAGCGGCGGGTTAACAATGCCCATATTATCATGTTAGCAATTTGTCATGTTAACTATGGACATAAGCACTCCAGAGTGAAGTTTGAACTCCCTCTGTTTGCTGTTGACCTGTGTTCTATACTCCTCCATTGGTGAGGTATGTCTTTGTTTGGCGAGCTGAGTGCATGTTGTTTAATGTTTACTTAAACTAAACTAAACTAAGTAAACATTTTGCTTTAATAGATTATCTGCAGGTTTGCTGCATGCTGGTGATGACTGACTCACAATCTATCCTACAGGTACTGTATGTTATGGGCGGAAATGGTTAGCATCATATTTGCATATATTTGTTGGCTAATGTCTGTGCATGTATCTACCTTTAGGAATTGGTATCTGTCAAAAAAAAAGGTACTTGTGGCTGTCGCACATGTTGCACTAATGAGATGCCACAATGCGAAACATAGGGAGGGCCATACAACCAAGGTATTTTTGAGCAGTTTGTTTTAATTGTTTAGATTCTTTTTTTATGTGTTGTTTGTTTTGTTTTTTTATTGAATGTGGCTTTGTTTTTTGTAGGAGTAATAGCCACTACTGCTTTGACCAGGGTGTCTTTCTTATGTCAGGAAGCCTGCTTAAATGTATCAGAGTTATTGTACTGTCCATGTAGGAAGGGTTGGGTTCATTTTATTGTGTATGAGCAGTATTTAATGGTCTGGTGTACAGGGAGGGATGACCCTCTCAACAGTTAATGTTATGTTTTTCTCTTTTCTTTTGATTGTGGTTAGTTGATTTGTGGTGTTGTATTTAATGGGTCTGTTCCAACCCATTGACCTGGGGGATTTTATTTCTGTTTAACTCTTTGTGAGATAGTTTTACTATTTATTCTAAAAGTGGGTGGGTGGGTTGTCTTGAAGGGTTATATGGAAGCCATTGGTGCTAGGCCATTTTAAACATTGATTCACTGTCAATTTATATATTGGCTCAAATAAATCCTAATCCTTTTAAATAAAACAAGGTCTGTGTGTTTTGCAGACTTATCTGACTGGGGGAACCCAGTTCTTGTAAAGTCAGTATGAAATTGGCCTCTTCATTCAGGAGGGGCAATATTCTTTAGGGATGAATCCCACAGTGGTGGGATTGGGATGTACTACAATTAGTTAAATTGTATCTGGTCTAGCCAGGCTTGTACCTTGGCCTGGGTCACAGTTTTGGTGTTGTCGGCAGGCTCTGCAAGACAGGCATGCTTTGAGTCACTGTATTTTCACTTTTAAGTGCATGTGTGATTGTTTAATTAGGCTAAGTGAAATTTATATGGCAAAGTAGCAGTGGGACAGGTTAATCAGTCGAAGTACTGGACCTACAGCAACAGTAATCCTCGCCTTCCCGTACTGTCATGGCTAATGAACTGCTGCAACAGCTTCAAGCAGAAAAGGGCTGTCTCTGGCAAGAAACAGCTGAAATGCAACCAGGGCCTAGTAGGGTACTGGTTCAACTGTTGACCAGCCTATTGTCCCCGAGTGCATTTTTACTTTGGTTCTCCTAAATAAATGCGTTTCGGTCACTGTTCTTTTATTTATAAGACTCCATCTGTTGCCAGGGAACCAGTTCTGAGAGGACCCAAACACAGCACACAAATGGCAGCTCAGGAGAGGAAGGTTTTAATATAGAAATTCAAAACTGGAAATAAAACCAGAATACAGTAGACTGACAGGTGAAAGTCCGGGAGATTCCGAGTCTGGCTGCTGACACTTTGGAAGGAGGTGAGATGTTCCCCAGGCTGGAGTCACCCTGCAGACAGATGGGCAAGATAGGTAAGGGAGCTGCTCAATAACCAGTGGTGGAAAGAGTACTAAAAATTTGTAATTAAGTACTATTACATTGCTCAGTTACAAGTATTGTTGTTAAAAAGCACTCAAGTAAAGGTACACTTCTCAAAGGCTACTCGGTACTAGTTACTTTTTAGCAGTTGATTGTGAAGGCTTGGGCTAGGGGAGAGCCCAGAAGGCAGACACAGACCGAGATACAGTAATTAGTGGATTTTAATATAACTGATGTAGAACAACTAAGAAGCTCAACCTGACAAAACAATGCAAAGACATCTACAGAAGACTACAACTACACAGTTCAGTCAGGGAGCTTTATGACGAACCGAAAACACATGAAACAAAACCAACAAATCAAAGGAGCAAACGAAAACCCAATGTGGCCGGCTAAGACTAGTGATGGCTGACACCGATGCTCCGATACAAGTCTCAAACTCGAAGCAGCATTTTCCTTGAACCACTGCTTCGAAGCTTGCTTTGGTGCAGAAAAAGACACGTGACCAATGATGTCCGAAGAAGAAACTGCTTTGTTCCCAAGTGAATCATGTGACTGGTTCAAACCAGTTGGTACTGCTTCATAGCGCAAGATGCTTTGTAATGTGAAAAAAATTGTTTCTCACTAAAAATCTTTGAATCTCCATCCCACTTACATAATCATACCCTGCCCTAGTTACACAAGCACACCCTACCATCCTACCACATCCTGTTTTTCCCATGTACCAAGTTTATAGAATCGACTGACCAATCAAGCAATCTTTACAAAAATGTATTTACATCATTCACACAAACCCTAGTAACACTGATCACATAATTAAGACATTGTTTTGCTGTCTCCTATTTCACCACTAGATGTCACTGAAATTCCAGAGAAAGTGCTGAAAGAGGGGTATACCAGGCCGCACTGAAATACTAACTAGCAGTACATGGCCACCTGTTGTGTGGCTTTTCAACCCAGGACACCAAGGCTGAACCAGGTGTATTGCTGTCCTGTGAACTACAAGGCATTAGGTAACAAATGAAAGGATATTCATCTGGTGCAATGGCAACCTGGTTGCAGACGGTGTTACAAACAGTGGGCTTATGTCTAGGCTGAAGGACTCAATTAGCAGACTCAGACAGAATATTTAAAATAACTTTATTACAAATGGTTAGAGTAAGCGTGAGGGTCCCAGGTGGGAGTCAACCCGGCCTGCATCTGGGTGCCAATGAGGACTGGTAGCAGGTGCTAGGAGATTGATGACTGGAGAGGTGCCAATGAGGCAGGCCACTCTAGCAGATATGGTGGTTTATGGGTTCATGGGTACCCCCAGGCGATGGTGAGTAAATACAGGTAGGTGGTCGGTGTAATGCTGGAATGAGCTGAATGGTGTTACAGGAAACCAAGGAGCTGAGCAGGGTCGATGCTGGTGGAGGAGTTGGAACAGGTGAGTTCGAGCAGGGTCGATGCTGGTGGAGGAGTTCCCCAGGTGGTGGCGAGAAGGAACAGGTGAGTTTGGTCACAGGACTGGAGGTAGCTGGTTCGGTGTTGATGTTGCAGGTGAGCAAGGGAGTGGGTGGTTCAGGAGCAGCTTAGGAGTGGTGAACACAGGAACGGTGCATGCCATTGAAAGGAGCCAACTAGGGAGGAACAAGGAACACAGGTGAGTGGCTGACACAGGACTGAATGGGACTTACTTAGCATCGAGGGGTTCAGGCAGGCTGAGGGTAGCCGTCTCAGGAGCTAGCCAAGCAGTAGCATGAATCGCAGGCGAGTACAGACACAGAGCTGGAGGAGACTTATTCAGTGTCAAAGAGTTCAGGAAAGCTGAATGAAAAGAGCTCATGTGAGGTGCTGGCTGAGGATGAGTGAGAGAAACCTTCAGGAAAGGAAGCTCTTTGGGTTTTGGCTGTAGTTAGTGCAACAATTCAAACAAGTAGGGTGTCATGAACCAAGTAATGAATGAGCAAGTGACTGAGGCGAAAAGAGGTGGTTTATATGGCTGAAAACCAGGGGGTGATTGGCAACAGGTATAGACGATGAACGCTGATTGGAACCATGGTAAAGCTGGGGCAGGAGAGGTGAAGCGGAATGGCAAAAACAACCCAAAATAAAAGCACAAAAACAGGAAGCGAGTCCAAATCATAACATACGGATGGAAAATAAAATCTATGACTTCAACCAGTAGTGGTAATTAATGCTAGGTTTTGGCCCGGAGTTGATCCATGATGGCAGATTTAGTTAACAGTAATCCATATATGAGTCAGATGGTTAATCATACAAACTTCTTATTAGTTTTTGATGTGTTAACATTAGTACAGGGACTCATGCTTAATTAAAGCATTAATGAATGCTTATGTACCTGTATTATAAAGTGTTATCTGTAAATTGTTTATGAACGTTAAAAGTTGACAGAATAAATATGAAAACAGACCAAAAGGTTATGAAGGGCAGTGGGCTCCTGAACATCTGTCTATTCAAACTAATGGAGAAGCAAAAAGTTGATAAAAAGCTACACTAAAGAAAAGTAACAGCATAAATCTACCAAAGACGACCCACATTTTAATTTTAAAGTTTGAATGAAGTTTCTGGCCAAAAACATCTAGAAGTAGATATGGACTAAAGAAAAGTAATGTGGCCAAAGGTTTATGGAAGTAGGATAACAATAGCTGGGAGAGCTGCTGGCTCATCTCTCCCAAATAATAATAATATTCTGCTTCTATATAATAATAATTTACTAATATAACCCTTTGGAAGCTGTTAATGCTCAACATGAGAATGCCAAAGACTGTTTTCTCTTATTCCACCTGGAATTCACTTTCTCTGCCATGTCGTGTTGATTAAGTTATTTGTATGTAGGGTTTGTACTGTTCCCATTGCCATTTTCAGCCAAATGACAGCCATGCTACCACAACAAAAAAGCACCAGCACACTGTATAGTTAATTTATGATAGTTAATCTTGTATTGAGAGCATCTTGACCAGCTGCATCACCTGTGGTTAGCACCGTTGCCTCACAGCGAGAAGGTTCTGGGTTCGGGCCCCACCCGGGACCTTTCTGTGTGGAGTTTGCATGTTCTCCCCGTGCTTGCGTGGGTTCGCTCCGGGTACTCCGGCTTCCTCCCACAGTCCAAAGACATGCAGCTTAGGTTTATTGGTGTCTCTAAATTGCCCAGCGGGGGTGCGTGTGTGTGGTTGTTTGTCTATGTGTTAGCCGTGCGATGGATTGGCGACCTGTCCGGGGTGTACCCCGCCTTCGCCCGATTGCCGGCCGGGATTGGTTCCGGCCCCACCCGTGACCCCGTTCAGGGACTAAGCGGTAGACAATGAATGAATGAATCTTGTATATAGAATGTGTCTTTGTGTGCTTTTCCCTGTGCCACGTTGACATTCACACAATAGTAAAAGCCAAAAGGTATATTGTAGCTGACAGAGTTCCAGACTTCGCGATTCAGCTGCAAACACATTCTGTACATCGAGGTGATCGCACTGCTGCTTTGGGGAAGGTAAAAGGAGGTGGTGTTTGTGTGTTTATCAATAACTTATCTTGTGGAGATGTACGGACTGTTTATAAGCACTGTTCGCCAGATGTAGAGTTTTAATTGCTGAAATGCCAGAGAGCATAGTGCTGTGTTTCTGGCTGCTGTGTATGTTAGCCCAAGAGCTAATCCCTCTGTGGCTCTCAGTAAAATCTATGATGTCATCAACGTACTAGAGACAGCTCACCCCAATGCTGTATTTATCGCTGCATACATGGTGCATACAAAGAGGAGGGACCAGCCCCTGGAACCTTCAAAGTAAAGGCATGAAGTAGATCAGGGTCATTGTTGTGCCAAGTCAGGTAAACTTTTAACAGTATTGTGTGTTTGTAGTCTAGCTATGTGCAAGAGATTACAGATTTTGTTTGGCTAACCAAAGAGTGTTTAAATATTTATCCTGTTCAATAGTTAGTCGGCTACAGCCTAGTCTGGATAGGCCACCAGGGGGCATGGAATCACCCATGCTGCATAGCAACACTGGAGCCCCACAGGACGCAATGGTAATGTCACCCTAGCCTTTGATCTAGCTGGTGTAAAAACACCACAGTTCCCAGGTAAGGGCAGCTGGGAAGTATATCTCACCCAGTTTGAACTTTTAGCTGTCACCACACACTGATTGGGGGAGATGGAGGCACTGCAACTGGCCTTGTCATGCCTGTTATTGCTGAGCCTTGATGAGCAGAGCGATTACGGAACCCTGATGGGGGCGCTCTGGCAAACTTGACCTGCAAGATGTCTTCCACAGTTAGTGTAAATACTGCACCTGGCTGCTGAGTGAACCTCTCTGCATCATGGCCTATGACATTGAAAGCCTGTGCAGACACGCATATGACTCTATGCCACCTGCCATCCAGAGTGAGTTAGTGAGAGATTAGTTGTCCAGGCCGTTGTCCCCGACAAGCCTAGACTGCACATGCAATTGGCTCACCCCAGAACCTTGGGTGAGGCCCTGGCGCTTGCAGTGGAGGTGCAGACCACTGTCTGTGCTCCATGGCCCAGGTCACAGCTGCCTGGAATTACATATGTCTGCAATACTTGATGCCTGTGTTGTATGATTTATGTAACATTTGATAACTTGTGAACATACATGTGTACTTCCATTGCTTATATCATTACTTTGGCAGAAACAATGTGAAGAAGGGAGAACAGTAAGATGGTTGTATAATATCCAAAAGAAAGTAGGTACAGCAAGAAGCCTGTGGAGAAGTAGGAGAGAAGAAACAATATCTAGGTTACAGTTTGGACATAAAGGACTAAACAATACATTATTTAAAATGGGTAAACATGTTACTGGATTATGTGATTTCTGAAGAAACAGTTGAGCATGTTATGATATACTGCACAAAATATGACGTTGAGAAGCAGAAGATTCAGAATTTTAGAGATATAAAGCTGGTGTTTGATATGTGTGACATTTTACAAAGAAGATATGGAGATGTATGTTTTCTGGTTTTATTTCAGTTTTTAAGAAAAACTAAACTGATAGAGAGAATTTAAGTTATTGTGTTAAATGTTTATCAGATTTACGAAAGAGTACGCAAGATTCCTGATCCAAACTCATATCCAGTTGGTGGCGGTAATGCTGTTGTTTACCAACCGCTATAAAACTCCAGGAAGAAGAAGAAGAAGAAGAAGAAGAAGAAGAAGGCGGAGCAGAAAGAGGAACAAGTTCCGATACAAAACCGGAAACAAAACAAGTCTGTCATGTGATTTTCAGCCTTCATTTCTTCATTGTGACTTGTGCAAAGATTATTAGTTGTAGGGTCAGCTTAAAGATTGAGACAAGGTAGGTGATACGGTTTACAGTTATCATGCGCATTCTTATTTTAGTTTTTACTTTTATAAATTGCTAAATAATTTTTGCACGCAGAGGTTAATTCAAGCAGTCGGTGGTTGAGTTATGATAGTAACGTCAGCTGGCAGTCATCTTGCTAATTTGCTAACGTTTGTTCACTTTAAAGAGCCGAGGTTAGCTAACAGACAATCTGAGTTATTCTGTGTTGATGAGAACGTTTACTGGAGCATGTTTTCCCTCCGCAGCTGCCGGCCGGCCTGGGTTTCTCGATAGTGCTGAGAGCATGGCGGACGTGAGTATGGCCTGAAACAAGCATCAAATACAGACTAATGTTATAGTCATTACATTCAGAACGGACAGTCCAACCTTAACATAGGCAGCTACAGGTGTGGTGTGTTCTGCAACATACCTGCCATTCATTTTATTTCATGTGACACACACACACAAAAAAATTTCTAAAGTAATCCAACCTGATCATATGCATTGATGCACAATGCTTTTTACTTCAGTCACACAATAACATTGAACAGAATGTAGAACATGTGCTGGTTCCTTTCCCATCCTCCTCCATCCTTTGTCTTTTGCAGTAGGTTTACATGGTACTGTCAGTATTTCACACACATCAGTTTCACTGCCTGGCTGCTGATCAGTTATTATAGCAAAAAGAAGTGATAAGTGTTTTATTAGAAATATGCTAAGAAAAAAATTTGCAGCCCAATCTCATCTTTTCAAAAAACGCAGAGTACAAATGTTTGTATTTATTTGCCGTTACATTCAAATATTTCAAAATCTCTTCACTCTTTGCAGACATTTAGTTTTAACTTTACTATTACAATTGCTTTAAACATTTTTACACTGACTGCACTCAGGAACCATTTAACTAAGATGTCGGTGAGTCAAGCAGCTCTACAATGATCAAACTTACAACAAGCTGTCAGTGACACAGATGCTCCCTGTGCACTCATCTGTCTGATGCTTCTGCCTCTTTCTTACTTCACTCATCATCACTCTCAGCAGCTGTTTGTAGTCAGTGGTTTACTGTTTTTAGGCTGGTAGCTACGTTTGTGCACTTGGCATCAGCCAACACGTGTGTTTTCTTTTTCTGTCACTCCTTTTCTGCACCGCCAGCCACGAGTAGAGTTGCAATGGTATGAGATTTTCACAGTATGATAACCCTGTCTGAAAATATTGCTGTATATGGTATTACGCAAATACAGTTGTTATCAGCTACAACGACCCTCAAAAGACTGAAAACAGTAGGGTCTTTGTGACTGTGGTAATTGATTGAGCTGGATTGACACTAAAGAATAAACAGAATTATAGCCTAAACATTAAATAAAGTATCTAACTGTAACGTGTTATATAACTAAAGCATGTTAGTTTACATGTTAGCACCAGTAGCAGAGGAAGTATTCACATCCTATACCATACACTGTCACAAGTAAAAGTCTTGCACGGGAAGTGTTGAGTAAAATTAAGTATTACTAATTAAAGTATTAAAAGTAGTTATATGCTACACAGAGCATAAAAATGCTACACTATCTATCCTATACTATTACATATTATATCGTTACGTTATCAGCCTGACACTCATGCATCGATGTAAAAGCAGGATTTGCTCGGTGTGGTTGAGGTGGAGCTCTGCTGAGCTATTTTGTTTATCCAAGTGTAAGTATTGATTGTTTTCATTGGGGAGTATTCTGCTGATTACTTTCTGTTAATCAACTGACTGGTTTGTAAAACAATAGCGAGAACTGCCGTCACAATGCTTTAACGGTTATCAAAGTAGTTGATACTGTAGGTGTGTGACAGTGCAGCAGGCTGATTCTGTCTGTACCTGCACACAGACACACACACAGGTCAGGTCACACTGTCTCTGAGGTCAGATTGGGATCAGTGTGACTCCTTTTGAGTCAGAGTTACATGAACGAACAGGCAATGTGGAAAATTATTTCAACCTCGTCCTTGGGTTTGGATATTCAGGCATTCGACGAGGCTAATCCTCAGTAAGTTTTAAGAGATATCATCGATCGCCACCAAGTGTTGTGCATGACAGGAGAAAGTGTCACCAGTTAACCAGCCTTTTGTTTATTATGTGTCTCTCTTTCTCCTTCCTGTTAGATCTACTTTTCTTTAGAATGGACAAAGAAACAAAAACAACATTTTGTGTTATTTACAGCAAAATAAATCTTCATATATGTGTGTGGTCTATACAGCATTTTAGCTAAATACAGTTTGGTGGCAAAAGCGATATACATATGAATTCCTCATTAGTTTAACCAAGTGTGGTGGAATTGATGTGTACGATATCGTTCACCGTGCTTTGTCATGAGACATTCATGATAGCCAGTAAACAAGATGGCATTGAACTGCCAGTGAGGTTAGGACTGATGTTTGGGCCGCATTAGAGAACGCCATGTAGCCATGTAACTCTTACTGTCTGAAATGGTCTTTCCAGTGCCTCTGTAAGTAAGGGGGTCAGTGACCATTTAGTGATCATGATGATTGCCTAACTTGTTAATTTTCTAATACTTTTTTTGTTTGCAGGATTTGAAGCGGTATCTGTACAGACAGTTACAAAGGTGTGTATGATTCAGTTCAATAATGCAGACATCCCACACAACAAAAATTCCTTTCGGGGAGAACTCTCTGACACCAGGCATTTTTTGACAAGATCAATTCTGATCCATGTACAGAGCTACAGTCCATTATTTAAGCAAGCTCAGTCATTTTTTTGAGGTGTGTGTCACACAACCAATAAGCTCTTATATTAATCTGTCCGCATTGTCTGTGTGTGGGCTGGCATATCTGTGAGTTTGTTTGCATTGGAACAACACAAAAAAGCAGAGAAACAAAAAACCCAAATCTGATCCATTCCACTCCAAAAACGGACTGGACAGAATTATTGACACCCTCAACTTAATCTTTGGTAGCCCACCTTTTGGACAAAATAACTGAAATCGGTCACTTCCTGAAACAATCAGTGAGTTTCTTCCACCTCTCTGGAATTCTGGACCACTCTTCTTTTGCCAGCTGCTCCAGGTCTCTCAGGTCTCAAGGGTTCCTTCTCCCAGCTGCTGTTCTGAGATCTCTCTACAGGTGCTCTATGGGATTTAGATCTGGACTTGTTGCTGGCCACTTCAGAACTCTCCGGCTCATTGTCTGAAACCATTTCTGGTGCTTTTTGAAGTTTGGGTCATGGTCCTGCTGTAAGACTCACGGCCTCTGATGGAGACCCAACTTTCTGACACGTGTTTGACTGTAGGGACCATGTTTCTTTCTCTGAAGGCCTCAATTTGTTTTCTGAAAACAGTAGAATGATGTGCTCGACCAGAAAGCTCTATTTTAGTCTCATCTGTCCACAGGACATTCTGCTTCAGATTTCATAATGCCACACACACAGTCAAGACATCCAGTGGCTGAAGCAGCAAAGCAGTTTGACTGTAGGGACAATGTTCTGAGTCTCCGACCATAGTGTCCCTTGTCATTCAGATGGCGACCGATAGTGCGAGCTGACACCGCTGCACCCTGTGCCTGCAGGTCAGCTTGACTTTATTTGGAAGTTAATCGAGGTTCTTTATTCACCATTGGAACATTGCTTTGTTACAATCTGTCATCTATTTTTCTCTTTGGTCCATGTCCAAGGAGATTAGCTACAGCGCCATGGGTTGTAAACGTCTTGCCAATGTTGGCACCGTGGACACAGGAACAGCCAGATCTCTGGAGATGGACTTGGAGCCTTGAGACTGTCCAGGCTTTTCCACTATTGTGATTCTCAGACCCTCAGACAATTCTTTGCTCTTCTTTCTTTTCTTTATGCTCAGTGTGGTCCACATGACACAAAGGTTGACTCAGCGTTTACACCACAGTCCAGCCAACAATTTAAGATGGGTGCATCTGTAGAAGCAAAAATGGCGTTTCATGGAGCAGCCATTGTCAAAAAAAAGCACAAGAGTTTCTCCTCTTGGCTTCTGTACTTGTTAAGATGATGAACAGAGAGGTTGAATGTAAAGCCTGCCCACAAAGAAAAGTGATTGGCTCACTTAGCACAAACGGAGACCAATGAGGATACTTTCTCTCTCTCCCTCTCTCGTTCACTCTCTCTCCCTCTCTTGTTTGCTCATGCTAAAAAAAATTGATTTCTGTGATATTGTACACGGGGGCTGCTATCAGTCTGCAGGAGTCTCCTGGAACTTCTGGGAGAGGTGGGATGTCTGCCTAATGGTAAATGTTTGTCACAGTTGACAGTGAAGCTGTCAGCCTGTATTGTGTTTAGGTTTTCATTTGTAAAATTTGTCTTCTACAGTGTTGAAGGTCTTCATGCTATTGTAGTGACAGACAGGGATGGTGTCCCAGTTATCAAAGGTAGGAAACCACTTCTGAATCCTTAGGTCTTTGTCTTGTATATTGGCCAAACTTACTTTATTACAGTGAATAAGTTTATAAAAGTGAATAAGTTGCAATCTGCGTATTTTATAAGACAATATTTGAAGCTAATCGTGTGGCCGGAACAGAAGGAGGAGTAGCCCTTTACTGTCTGGCAAGTCCATAACATTGCTGTTGTGTCCTTCCAGTTGCCAATGACAGTGCCCCAGTCCATGCTCTGAGGCCTGGCTTCCTGTCCACTTTTGCCCTGGCCACAGATCAGGGCAGCAAGCTTGGTCTCTCCAAGAACAAAAGCATCATCTGCTACTACAACACCTACCAGGTAGATGCCATCTTCACGGTAACAAGTCCAATTTCTGCCACCTCTGAAATGCACAGTGTGTCATGAAAGATTGTGGGTTGCTGACGTGACATGGCACTTTCAGTCACGCACGATTAAAAGTTAATATAATTAACATTGTCATCATTTAAAATGCAGTAAATAGTTAAACATTTCTTTGTTTTACACGAACCTGTTGTTATAAAAACTGCTTCATAATTAGATTTCTTAAAATTTTGTCCAATCTCAAAGCTGTCCTACGCTGTGACTGTCTCAGGCAAAAATAAAAGTGTAAAATATTGATAAATACGTCAGGGATAATTTTAGAAGTGTCTGCTTCATTAAATCTCAATAATTGTTTTCATGCATACATTTCTAGGAACATGGTATGTTTTGTCACTGAAGCCACATCCTCTGGTGACACCATATCCGATTTTAAATTGGGCTGTTCCATGGACAACTTGATTTAGTTAAAGGACCCCATTCAAGGACATGTGACTGAGGTCCCCTCTGAAGTCCATGACATGTACACGTGCTAAGTTTTTTTTTTTTTTCTCTCAGAATTGTTTAAATATATAACTTATTTTGGAACTACTAAAAGGTTTTTTGACTTGGTGTGAGACCCCTAAAGTACTTTTTTAAATGAAAAGCTATGTTAACCTATATAATCAAAGGACACATTTGCAGTGCTGCACAGTGAAAACATTCAAAAAAATCGGCAAAAGTAGTGACCCCTTATATTTTCTCAAATATCAGACACTACATAAATGTCATTGTTCTTCAAAACTGGTGCATGTCATGATATCTAAGCATTTTTTTACTGCTCATTTCTGAACTGCCCTTAGGCATTAATTTAAAACGGAAAAACACTGAACCACTTGTCTATGACAACTACTCAGAAAGGGATTTGATGTCCTGTGTGAACATCGTAAGGCTTGTTTCGTAGGCGTGTTCGGTGGATGCTGTCAGGTGCTCGCCGGCCTGCATCGTCTGTAGTGCTTTACGTTTTTCACAGTGATCCTCTTTCCCCTAAGTCTGTTTTTCAACCCAACATGTCTGTCTCTGTGTTGAACAGATTGTGCAGTTCAATCGATTACCACTGGTCATCAGTTTCATTGCCAGCAGCAACGCCAACACAGGTAAAATCTGTAAATGAATTACTGTATACTGTTGATTGCTTTTGAACTCCTCTGAAAGCATTGTGTAGAGTAATAAGAGAGTGAAGCACAGATACCATTATAAATAAACAGGGATGGTTCATGTCTGAGGAGCTAAGAAGATGTCAGATTAACATATGTCCTGTTCCAGGCTGATCCCTCTGTGTCCCCGCGCAGTGTCCACCACTGTCACAAATACTCCTTACTGTCGTAAACCCTACATCACTTTCTTTTGGATACCTAATATTTTGGTGCTCACAGCCAAACACCAGCAACTTTATTAGCTACACTTGTTGGATGTAATTCAATGCAACACTTCCACTTTAACACAATATATTTAGCGGTGTCTCAGTATTTTTGTCCTCCCCAGATACATGTATGAGAAGGTCAGAATATTAGGAACACCTCTAAATATAATATAGGCCAGTACATCACCACATTTAACTGTGATCTTAATAATAAAAATAGAATAAAATGTATACATTTATGACAATTTCACCAAAAACGGGGGATATAGGGGGTTGTTACTGATTTTGTGGAGTGGTGTGAGAAAAATCCCCTGGTCCTGAACACCAGCAAGACAAAAGAGATGGTGATTGACCCCCGGTAGAAATCAACAGCAGTCACGCCGGTGAGCTTTCAGGGCTCAGATATTGAGATTGTGGACGCTTTTAAATACCTGGGTACCGGGGTACCTCAACAATAAACTGGATTGGACCAACAACATAGATGCCCTGTACAGGAAGGGCCAGAGCCGCCTCCACTTGTTGAGGAGACTGAGGTCCTTTGGTGTGTGCGGGGCACTCCTTCGGTCATTTTATGATTATGTGGTGGCATCTGCGGTTTTTTACGCTGTTGTGGGTTGGGCGGGAGGTAGCACGGTCAGGGACAGAAAGAGACTAAACAAGCTGGTTAAGAGAGCTGGTTCTGTCCCGGGCTGCCCTCTGGACTCCATTGAGGAGGTGGCGGACAGAAGGATGCTGGTAAAACTAACATCCATCATGCATAACCCCTCATCCCCTGCACCACACAGTGGTGCAATACTCAAACCCTGGGGGTAAAATGCATTGTAAATATGTACATATGTAAAATCTTGTCCTTGATTTCTCTCGAATACTTTATATTGTCTTGTTTTAGGTATTTTTGAGTAGTTTTTCAGAGATCCTTATGGCTGAAATACAGGTATTTCCCCCATTGCTGGAGTAATATTCTTGTCCTTGAATGCTTGATCTCTCGAATACTATATTTAGTCTTGTTCTTAGGTATTTTTTATTTGTTCTCAGGAATTAATTGTGGGAGGATCATTCTTGTTCTTGATTGTCTCTCAAATACTATATTCTGTTTAGTTTTAGGTACTTTGGAATTTGTTACTCAAGCTATAGTGTGGTGTTTGTTCTTATGGTGTTTTGTTGCTGCTCTCTATTGCTGCTGGAACACAGAAATTTCCTCATTGTGGGATCAATAAAGTCCAACCTACCTACTTAAGGACAAAATGCAGGCAAAGTTGTGCTGATTGGACAATAATGACACTGGAACAATGTTGAGGTAAAATGATTTACTGACTCTGCAAAGGAGCAGACGTCCAGTCGAGGCACCGATGTTAACGTTACCACAGATGGGTGAAACAGCGTCCATTCTACAACTTGGACTGACTGTCCTACCTGTGCAGCATGTCATGATATCTTAGCCAAGTTCTCCTGACAGCACATAAATCGGCCAAAGCAGCAAGAGCTACTGACCAGTATTTTTTACTAAAATTTTGTGTGTCAGTCATGGCCAAATATATTGGCACCTCTGCATTTCTGTCAGATAAGGCACCACTTCTCCCGGAAAATTGTTGCAATCACATATTCGGTACTGTTTTGTTAATATGTTACTTTGTTTCAATAAAAAAAAAAAAAAAAAAGCCAAATCAGATCCATTCCACATAGATCATGTTACACATTTTAGAGTTTGCACTGCATCTCATTTTCATTTATTTTCTCAAAAAAAGTTACCTATAGAACTTTTTGATGGCTGTACTCTCTGCGTGTTTCTGCTGTTTGTATTTGGTGCTGCAGTAAAATGCTCTATTGACGTCCAGGGCTGGAGCTGAGGGCTCACTGCAGGGGGGACAAGCCCTTATCAGTGCTTGAAGTCAGAATAAAATGTGCTGGTGCTTCCCTTATTCCCCTTGTATTTACAATAGAGGACTTCTTTCACCTGCATAATGTTGCCAAAATCAGGAGGATCCTGTCTCAAAGTGATGCTGAAAAACTGGTCCATGCATTTGTTACTTCCAGGCTGCACTACTGTAACTCTTTACTATCAGGATGTCCCAATAATTCCCTAAAAAGCCTCCAGTTAATCCAAAATGCTGCAGCCAGAGTACTGACAGGAACTAGCAAGAGATATCATATCTCTCCCATATTAGCTTCTCTCCACTGGCTCCCTGTAAAATCCAGAATAGACTTTAAAATCCTTCTCCTAACATACAAAGCCCTTAATGACAAGGCTCCATCGTATCTTAAAGACCTCAGAGCCTTATCATCCTAACAGAGCACTTCGCTCTGAGTGCAGGTTTACTTGTGGTTCCCAGAGTCTATAGAATGTGTATGTGTTGTGTGTACAGTATATTTATATATGGTGTAAGTGTATATGTATATGTATGTAGGCTATGTACTGGCTATGTGTGTATGCTGTATATGCATGTGTACTCTATGTATATGACCAAGCATACTGGCAGTAACTATGGTGCACTTTGTGTCCTCAGGTCTGATCATGAGTCTAGAGAAGGAGTTGGCACCGCTCATAGAGGAACTGAGGCAGGTGGTGGAGGTGACATGAGCTTTGGAAAATGAGACGGCCCTGAGCACAACCACCTGTCTGGATCGCACACTATTCACAGAATCTCTCTCTAGTGGTGCTTTGATGTTCTGTAGGAAAATCTGTGTAGCTATTTTGATAGTTCCAAGTAATCACTTATAACACCTTAGACCTGTTTACATTATGATTGAAACTTCACTATACATTTTATGTTCTGCTGACTTTGCTTTCATCCAGTTTCTGTATAATTTAGGTGCACCTCCTCCGTGTTTTTACAGCTAAGTTTGTCAAATCAAATGTCAAAAAGTGAATAAATGTTTCACTTTATGCACCTAAATGGTTTCCATGCCTTTTCCATTACAGTTACAGTGTAAAATAGATGTATACATATTGGAGTCATAAGGTTGGTCCCAATTTCTCCATGCAGATAATTTCATACAATAGCACTCATCCTCCTTTGTTTGCCTGTAGCCACATTCCCTGTGATGCCTTTCATGGTAGCAGGCAAAAGTATTTTAGAGATATCTCATATCTCATCCTGTGAT
>NW_018127920.1:5590831-5593416 GCF_001952655.1 Monopterus albus | reverse complement strand
ATTTACATTCTTTTTATCAACAAATCAATTGTGAAGAGCTAAGCTAGCCGTTAATTGATGCTGCTAACAAGTACTGTTTACATAGTCTAGCTTGATATAGCTTCATTTTTGTCCAAATTTAAAATACACCACTGAGCTACAATGTTGCACTGAGAGACACATTTATTATTTAAAAGACATTTATTTAAACAAAAAAAAAGTGGTGAGCTGAGCTAAGGGGCTGAAGGCCACCGACGGGTTGGGGAGGTCAGACTACTGAGAGAAATAGTTACATCGTTAAAATACTTGTTCAAGCAAATGTTCATGTTAATACAATGGACAAAGAAATACAAACAAGTATGACTGCTAGGATAAGACAACATCTTTCTACTGAATAAATATGCCTAAAAGGAGTCAGCCTGCCGTCAGTACACTGCACTTAGTGGCACCTGCAGGATTACATTTCATAGTACACCTAGTTCCTTGTTTTAACGAGAAACTTTTCTCATTATAACGAGATACTTTGCTCATTTTTACAAGATTCTTTCAACATTAAAATGTTTTCATGTTATTACGACATACTGTATTTGCTCACTTTAACGATGTACTGTAGGCCATGTGGTCATTATAACAACACACACACGTAATAATGCACGCCCTGCGCAGCCTGGAGTGGTTGCAGTGTGCATGTTGTCTTTGAGCAGCACCTCTGTAGCTCATTCAGTTCAGCTGTCTCTCATCAACACCCTCCCAGACCAACTTTCCACACGATGACCAGCAGCACTGGACTCGTGCTCTCCAGCTGATCTAACACTTAAATCCACACACAATAATTAGTCCACAAAAATCACATGAATGCAGCTCACAAGTAATAAATAAAAACACCCTGCATGTCACCATGATGTTACAAGCGTTACTGGCAGCAGGTGACATCAGTGTGTGGCTGTTGTCATACGGCGTCATATTAAATAGGTCCTTGGGCCATAAATGTGAACTCGTGTTTCTCTATCGTACAGTGCAGGTGCCACTGAGTACACTCAGGAAAACATCTCCCTGTTGTTTTTGTTTCTGCTTTGGAGGTGACTTCAGTTTTGAATAGTGTTCTTGTCCATCCAGCTGACTTCCAACGTGAACCCGGGGCTTCTGTCAGTCTGTGTCTCCAGTGACAGCAGTCATCGGCCTTTTCTTATCTGGGACTGGAAACAAAGAGTGTGTCACTGCTTGCCACAAAACTCAGATCACAACTCTGAAATAAGCTGATCCTTTAAATACTGTTAAGCTTGTTATAAGACAAGTCAACATAACACTCAGGCTACTTTCTGAACACATCTTCAAGTGATCGGTTTCATTAACTTTGAGTTGTAGTTTCCTTCAAACTATTCAATCAGATCATTAAAAAAAACATTAGGTTTATTAAAAGACCTCCCAGCATGCACATCTGGGCTGATGCTACACTACCCCTTCTACACTATGGACAGACGTCTTGAAGCACATAACACAGGAATCACAGGTTCTTTCTGGAATGGGAACTGGAGGTGTTCATCACTTGGGTATGATTTGTGCTGAGTAGATGAATATGGGAGCCAAGGTTAGCTCATCTGGTTTGATCCCATTGAAGAGCTCTACTGTAGCTCCCTCAGGTGGGTCTCACAACACAGTGCATCACAGCTTGCTGTGGTCTGGTCTGACAAATCACATTTCATTTTACATCATATGGGTGCATGTGCACTGTTTACCTGGGGAAGAGGTGGCACCAGAAGCACTGCGGGAAGAAGTCAAGCTGGTGAGGCAGTGTGATGCTCTGAGCCCAGATTTATCAAGCATCTCAGAGTAGGACATCACTCTTAACTGGCCAGAAATATCAAAATGATGCTTTTTGGTCCTACTTTTAAGAGTAGAAGTAAGAGCAACTCATCAAAATTCCTATCTCAGGAAATGTTTTACTTACAGTGGGTACGGAAAGTATTCAGACCCCCTTACATTTTTCACTCTTTGTTATATTGCAGCCATATGCTAAAATCATTTAAGTTCATTTTTTTCCTCATTAATGTACACACAGCACCCCATATTGACAGAAAAACACAGAATTTTTGACATTTTTGCAGATTTATTAAAAAAGAAAAACTGAAATATCACATGGTCATAAGTATTCAGACCCTTCGCTGTGACACTCATATATTTAACTTAGGTGCTGTCCATTTCTTCTGATCATCCCTGAGATGGTTCTACACCTTCATTTGAGTCCAGCTGTGTTTGATTATACTGATTGGACATGATTAGGAAAGCCACACACCTGTCTAAGACCCTACAGCTCACAGTGCATGTCAGAGCAAATGAAAATCATGAGGTCAAAGGTTACAAAAAATTTTCTGCTGCACTTAAGGTTCCTAAGAGCACAGTGGCCTCCATAATCCTTAAATGGAAGACGTTTGGGACGACCAGAACCCTTCCTAGAGCTGGCCGTCCGGCCAAACTGAGCTATCGGGAGAGAAAAGCCTTGGTGAGAGAGGTACAGAAGAACCCAAAGATGACTGTGGCTGAGCTCCAGAGATGCAGTCGGGAGATGGGAGAAAGTTGTAGAAAGTCAACCATCACTGCAGCCCCCC
>NW_018127920.1:5578867-5590241 GCF_001952655.1 Monopterus albus | reverse complement strand
CATGTGATATTTCAGTTTTTCTTTTTTAATAAATCTGCAAAAATGTCAAAAATTCTGTGTTTTTCTGTCAATATGGGGTGCTGTGTGTACATTAATGAGGAAAAAAATGAACTTAAATGATTTTAGCATATGGCTGCAATATAACAAAGAGTAAAAAATTTAAGGGGGTCTGAATACTTTCCGTACCCACTGTACACTTAATGATGCTGAGCTCATTAAAAAAATACAATTTGGCCATAAATAGAATAGCTTTTGTGAAAGATCTTGTGCAAGATGCAATTGCTCCAACAAACAAAAGAACAAGTGACATCTCCACTGAAACTGCATGTCGTTGCATTGTTAGATACACTTTTTATTAACAAAGCAGCTGCAGCAACAGTGATGGTTTGAGTCTATCAAAGCCGACAGTTTTGACCTCGATGGCTCTGACAGGTCCACTGATGATGCACTGATTTATTCATTTCCACTCAGTATTAATCAATGAAAAACCAGCTACAAATACACAAATTGCTGGTTTCCATGAACATGCTAGGGTCATTGATGGCACACAAGTTAAAATAATCACCACAAGCACGAACAAATGTGCTTCTGTGAATCGAAGATGTTATCACAGCACTAACACTTAAGTGGCTGTGAACTATGTGATCCTTGATTCATTTAGTGGCCCAATGGACCCACACACTACTTAAGTGACAGTGAATGTGGACAAAGTTTTTTTTTGAAAACAATTATGGTCCCCCTGAATACACTGCTTTATTATATGGAATTAGAAAAAACAGGGCTGATAAAGACGATTTCACACAGGTGAGTTACATTATCAGTGGCTTTCCAATAAACATACAGCCCATTGCATAAAGAGAACTGACATAAAGCACATTATTACAGCGTATGGCCGCGTTTACCAGCTTCCTTTTATACACATAAAGCCTTCATTTGACAATGGTAAGGTTATGACTACAGACCCTGACTGTCAGAAAAACGACGACCCATCAGTACAATGTGACCTTTGCAGCTTTTGAGTGTTGTAAAACAGTGACGTCTTTCCTAGGAGTGGGGTTTCTCCTCCCTGAAAGTGAGAGGAGGACGCTTCATGTAACTTTTAAGTTTACTGTGAGGTAGGACTTCTTTTAGCCCTAACTTAGGAGTGATTCTGAGACGCTTGATAAATACAGGCCCTGGGCAATGTTCTCCTAGGAAACACTGGGTCCTAGATTTCATGTGCATGTTACTTTGACACATACCACCTGCCTAAACATTGTTCCAGACTAAGTATACCCCTGCATAGCAACCGTATTCCCTGGTGGCAGGGGCCTCTTTCAGCAGCAGGATACTTTGCCCCACTGTGCTGCAAAAATATTCAGGAACCTGACAAAATCTCCAGATCTCAATTTGATCAAACTTGTGTGGAAAAACAAGTCCAATCCATGGCGGCCCCACTTTAACTTCCAGAACTTAAAGGATCTGCCGCTAACGTCATAGAGCACCTTCACCTCCACCTGTGGCATCCACGCTTCCACAGGTCAGAGCTGTTTTTGTAGCACAGTATGAGGCTGGCAGTTTTAATGTTATGGCTGAACAGTGTATGTAACTTTTGAGTTTTTCAGGTTTTTGAGAAGTATGCTCTGTACTGTACATCATCATGACTGTATAACAAACAGGGTGTGCTATTATTGAGTGGAAGTAAAGTAATTAATATTTCATTGTTATTCATCAATTAATAATTCATTCCCATACATAAAATGTTATTAGCTGGGTTCCCTCTACCTGCCTTGTCTCTTTCTACTGAAAATCGACTGCTGATTTCCTCTGTTTCCAAGATTACTTCTCAACAGTCCCCATGAAAGTCAAGAGCTTACTACGTGTTCAGAGATGCAGGAAATTAGCACGTTTTTTGGTGTTGTTTACTACAGATTGGAGAGGAAAGGCCCTTCAGCCATTTGGGTTACTGGTAAAAAATATCCCACTTCCCACCAGACCTGCATAAAGCACAGAGTCCAAACAAACTCACCAGTTTCCACCTCAGGATCTTGATCCACTCGTCTGCTTCCACACCTGTCTTTGTACAAAGATAAAATGTTCTTTCGGGAAACACCAGACTGCAGACACAGAGAGACACAGAGAGTTACTCGGCTGGAAGAAAGGAGCTTTGGAAGACAGTACGTCATGCAGTTTTTACACATGAAAGTTGTATGTGTGAAGTGGACAAAGGACCAAACATTTGCTTTGTCATTTGACTTTGGACTAGGAAGAAGACATTGACTGCAGCTTCTCAGTCCACAATATGAACATATAAATATCACAATGCAACATTTTAGGAACAAAGTGTGTTGCAGTGGTGTGTTCATGAGAGGAGTGAGTCACTAAATCAGAAGGTGGTCATGTGATTTTATTTTTTACTTTATAGTGTCTTTAATCTGCCAGTACTCAGAGCCCTTGACAGGGTTGGTTTCATAGGATAGGATTCACATAAGCAGAGTTTATACAATAAAAAGAGTAGGGCAGAGATGGAAGTAATAAATTACAACTACTCTTGTTATTGTAATAAAGTAAACTTTTTGTGTATTTATATACTTTTTGAGGGTTTATGCAAACTGTAAATTTACCATTGGGTGCCCCGATAGCTGAATGGTTACAGTGCGGTGCACCATATACACAGGTGTGCAGGATGTCGGGGGTTCGGGTTCAGCTGCTGACTTATGTCACAAGTCCTCTCGTTTCCTGTCTGTGACATACTTAATTAGCCCATTAATTTTACTCCTAAATATGTTTAGTTTAAGGCATTGTACTACAATCTAAGCTGCCGGACACACAAATGGAAAACCAACGAAGTACAAATTTGAGCAATTTGCTCAATACTACAAATGGTGATCGGGGGAATACCTGTCTCATCTCCTCCTGAGGACTTTATTTTATATCAGGGGCTAAGTGGAGATTGTAAGTTTGGGAAATTTAGCCTATAGATACTCAACATGTCACCTTAGCTACAGCTGTTATAACAATTCAAGAAGGGCTTTTGCCATCACAACTGCAAAGTACTAGCACTGAGGTATTATGTGTACATGCTCTTGTCCCGTGTGCATTGCCTTTGAAAGGTCCTGGAAAAACAACCAAACAACTAAATAACTTTTACTCAAAGTAAGTTTTTTATTTGAATAGGTTTTTAGTCAAGCCATTTCACTTGTGCTTGAGTACAATTTCACCATAGTAACAGTACTTTAACTTGAGTAAAATAATGTGTACCCTGGAACAGGGTCACTATTTTTAAAGTCAATTTTATATCAGTAGTCCATATGAACACAGAAGCAGGCTTTGCATAGTGTAATCATTCTTCATACCGGCCATTAAGAGATTCAGTTCAGCTGATCTGCTCTGACAAAACGCTAAAGTTAAAAGTTAAAGCTCTAAAGGGTATATATATTTTCCATATATTTATATATTTGTCATTTCTGTTCATAACTGAATCTGGGATGTATCAATAATGATAAAACAACAAATTGGTCTCACACAATATATATTTTAAGGCGTTCCCATTCAGGGATGCAAAATCAAATGGAATCAGGAAGGACAGAATGAAAAGATAGAAATATTCTCAGCGGTAGAGGTCAGTGTGGCTGAAATTTACCGTCAGGAGAAAGGTATCAAATTTGCGGCCCTGGTCTCAGCATGACAGCTGTTAGTTGTTTGAGACCTCATGAGTGTAAATAACATGTTTGAGGAGGGAGAGGGTGTTTGTCAATCACATTGCTGGCCAGAGGAGAATGTGAGGGACTTTGACAGGCATGTGTTGATTTCTTCAACCATATTTAGGTTTGGTCACTGTAAACTTACACTTTTTTCTACACTTCCTCTCAGTCCACAGGTGCAGCACAACTTTCAGGCAGCAGATCCAAAGTGGAGGTGTATTCAAATTAACAGGTTTAGTAAATGCTGCCTTTCCACTATCAGAACCTAACCAGCGGTAACCCCATACTTCACCCCACATAACCTACTGGGTCGACATGGACCATCCTATGTTTTTCCATTGTATTTTCTCTATGTTAGGTCTCTGTTTAAAGGAGAAGGCAGTCAGCTGAGCAACGGGAGACCAGATGTCACTCTAAAGTGCCACAATCAGCCAGTAACAGAGACTGTATAGCAATTTATCAAACAACTGTTGAACAAGCAGAACAAAAATCTGCAGAAATGCGACGTCTTCACCGCTTTGCCTGCGATCCTCACTGAAATCCCCATTTTACCTCTAAACCACTATAAATGCCTCTTTACACACAGTGCTTGTAAAGCTAGTGATTGAGATGTGAAGAGCGGACAATTAACCAATCAGGGGGACTGGTTTGTGCACACACACCCCTCCCCCTCACATTCTTGGAACCTGATTATAGTACTACATCCTGAGGGGTGCTGAAATTTAGCTCCCAGAATGCACCTCCAAAGCGTGCGCACAGTAGTGGAAACAAATGCAGAACCAGTGATGAGTGTTACTCAGCTCAACACATTTCAGTAGGTTCCTATAATGAATAACCCCTAAAGTGTTACCCAGGAGCACCAGTGGCTATTTCTGTGGGAAAACAACAGTAAAATGTATAGAATACATAGATATTCACAACATTTTTCTGCTGTAAATTCACAAATTCTACCTTTAAGATTAGACTTAAGACTTTCCTATTGGAGGTTTCTTCTGTTAAAAAAAATTTTTCTTCTCCAGTGTCACCAAGTGCTTACACAAAGGGATTTTTTGGGTTTAACTCTATAATACTGTAAGTAAAGTGCCTTGAGATGATTTATGTTGTGAATTGACGGTTTACAAATAAAATTCAGTTCAGAGCTGACACAACAGAAATCCTGTTTGCCCCCACCCTGACACCCCTCATTTCCATCTGTTGTTGAACTGCTTAGACTTCCTCTTTTTTCGAACTAAATAAATGACCATTTTTGTTGCTATGGGGAAGTACAAGCCAGGCAACACCCACTGCAACCTCAGCCTGCAAGTGCTACACTTTGAAATAAATTTCAATCAGTTCTCATAATGACTTTTGTAAGACCATGAGCTGTAAATGAAAGCTCAGCTAGTAAGCAGCCCTTGAGTTAAGAGTATTTTGTCACACATACAGTATGTAGTTTTTATTTGGACTGAAGTTCCAAGATCTCATAGCACAGAGTGACAACAGGTTATTTGTGGTGGGCGGCAGAGCTGTTGATGGTTCTTTTATAGCACTTTTCTACATATTGAAGCACACTCAAAATGTTTTACACTATTACCCATTCACCCACTCACGCACACACATTCTCCAGTGATATCACTGGGAGCAACTTGGGGTGCAGCATCTTGCTCAAGGACTACCAACCCTCTGGTTAGGAGACAACCTGCTCTACCTCCTAGTCATTTAACAGATACATTACTGAGATTTTACAAGGATATATTACCAATTTGACAAAGCTGGCAAATGCCTCAGAGACCCAGTGTCAATGTAGGTTGTCAACACCCACAAGCTAGTGAGTAGGTTATTTCTTAGTATTGTATAAATACATGTAACCGAGAGGAAGGCTAAATCCAAATCTAAGCTACCCAAATGGTCATTACCCAAACAATTAAAAACCCACCCTAACAAATATTAAATCATTTAAGACAACTGGTGCTCCAAAAATGAGAGCAGAGGCAACGCTTCCAAATCAAAAATCTCAATTATATCATTCTAAAAAATACAAATCTAAAAATTTATTTTATAAAAAGGAAGACATTTTCTTAATTACTTTGAAAAATACAATGAACAATGACTAACCAAGCCTTAATAATCTATCGTTTGTTATTACTACTCAGGCCGAGGGACCCTGGCCAACTGGCTGCAGGGGAGGCCTATATAAGAGACATTCCCCTTATAGAGGGGAGGAGTTCAAAGAGTTTAAATCCAGGGTGAGAGGGGTCTGCAAAAATCCTCTCTGGCCCCTTTCTGACCCGTAAGGTGTACAGGTCCCCCATGGAGGGCAGGCTGGTACCGATGATTTCCTCTGCAGTCCTGACTGTTTGCTGAAGTCTGTACTTGTCCTGTTTGGTTGCTGAGTCAAACCAGACAGTGATGGAGGTGCAGAGAACAGACTTGATGATTCCTCTGTAGAACTGTATCAGCAGCTCCTGAAGCAGGTTGAACTTCCTGACGTAGGAAGTACATCCTGCACCTTTTTATTAATAGCATTGATGGTGGTTGTCCACTTCAAGTCCCCAGATATTGTGGAGCCCAGGAACTTGTAGGACTCCACGACTGAAACAGTGCTGGTGAATATGGCGAGCGAAGATAGGATGGAGAAGATCCTCCTAAAATCCACTATCATTTCCACTGTTTTCAACATGTTCAGCTCCAGGTTGTTATGACCACATCACAGACCCAGCTGTTCAAACCTCCCATCTGTAGGCCGACTCGTCTCCGTCTTGAATGAGGCCGATGACCATTGTGTTGTCTGCAAACTTCATGATTTTTACAGAGGGGTCTCCTGAGGTGCAGTCATTGGTATAGAGGAAGAATAACAGTGGAGAGAGCACACATCCCTGGGGGGCACCTGTGCTGATAGACTGGGTGCTGGATGTGGTTTTCCCCAGCTTCAATTGCTGCTTCCTGTCCATCCGAAAGCTGGTGATCCACTGACAGGTGGGGGCAGGCACAGTGAGCCGCGTTAGTTTGTTGTACAGGATGTCTGGGATGATGGTGTTGAATGCTGAACTGAAGTCAACAAATAAGATCTGAGCATAGGTCCCTGGTGAATCAAGGTGATGCAGGATGTAATGCAGTGCCATGTTGACTGCATCATCCACTGACCTGTTTGTTCAGTAAGCAAACTGCAGGGAATCCAGCTCGGGGTCTGTGATTGCCTTCAGGTGGGCCAATACCAATCTCTCAAAACACTTCATGACTACAGATGTCAGGACGACAGGTCTGTAGACATTCAGTTCCCTGATGGAGGGTTTCTTGGGAACTGGAATGATGGTGGAGCATTTAAAACTAATTCCCCTCTTTTGTGTCCCCAGTTTAAATTTTCCCATTACACTGTAGAAAATACTTTCTCAGCGCTGATCAATGAGTGACCATGACTTACCAGAAGCAGTTGACTCTGTCCTGAGAATAGTCAAACTGGACTGCAGAGCATGCTTTCAGATCCAGAGTTCGAATGGGCTCCTCACACTGCGACAGAACCACACTACAGCTTACACGTACTGTACACACTACAAGGTCAAACTTAATATAACTGCTGTACCCAAAGTTGGTATGTAACTCAGTAAATTTACTCAAATACAATTTTAAGGTACTGTATCTGTACTTGAACATTTTCATTTTATGCTACTTAATGCTTCAACTTCACTACATTTCAAAGAAAAATATTGGACTTTGTACTCACTACATTTATTTCATAACTTTACTTTATAGTTACTTTTCAGAAAGAGGTTAATAAAACAAAATACAGTATAATCACAAGATTTATTGTGCCTTGGTGTAAAATTCACAAGCTACCCAGCAGTAAATTATAAGCATATACCAAAGTTAAAATTAGCTCTACCTTTACCAGCTGCAGCATTAAATGTGATGAACTCAATAATGCATCAGTAATTATAATTGAATAATATGATGTACACCAATATAAACTGTGCCATTTTGCAGAACGAGTACATTTACTTTTGAAATTTTCTGTATATTTTCTACTAATACTTTTGTACTTCTACTTTAGCAACATTTTGAATGCAGGACCTTTACTTGTAACAGAGTATTTACACTGTGGTATTGCTGCTTTTACTTAAGTAAACAATGAGTAATTCTTCCACCATTGGCTGTACCTAAATACTCTAATCAAAAAATCATAAGTGAAGTTGAGAAATAGCACATTTAGCACACAATATCACAGAGCTGAAGAGAAACTCACCATTTTTTCTTTGAAGTATTTGAGTTCGTATCTGTTGAGTGTGAACCACCTCTGTTTCCAGTTCTGCAAAATTGTTAAAAGTAACACTGAACCACATACTTCCAAAGGCTCTGCAACATTATATTTAGATATTTTCAACTACAACCACAGATAGATAGATTTCCTGTTAAAAGCAGGTTTGTGTTCAGACACAATGGGGTGTGACTCCTCTACAGTGCTATTGCCCTTACCTTCACAAATGCTCCTTGTTTCAACAGATATCCTTCCTTTGTGGCCAGCTGAAAAAACATGCTTTGTGTTAGTAAAAAGAAATTTCTAATCATGAATAAAGGATTGACTTTCAAGCATAATTTAGATTTATTACAACTTACTCATGGGCCAAAATCATCTCAACGTTCACTTGGTTTGTGTGTGTGTGTAACTTTAAAGAGCCCATGGCTGCTCATTTTGCTAATTTCAAACCATTTAATGTTTAATCTTGGGTACTTCTAGATTAGCTTGGCACCCCTTATAACTCAAAACAGTCTGTAATTATTTCAGAACAATAAAACCAAAGAACATCTTCCTAAAAATGAGACGACAGTTTGTGAACGCGCACAACTCCTGTTGCGGATATAGGTAAACAATATGTACTGATGAAAAGAGATGTGGAACACTCTAAACAAAGTGGGTAGGTGAGGAACCCCATATTTTAACTGGCATAATGCAGACATGGTAACTTCTCCAGCCTTACAACAATTCTCTCCAACATTATAGAAACAAGGCATTAACAGACATGCAACGTGTGTTTTTTTTAAACTTGATTGTTAGTTATTGTGTTTGTTGTGTCTTGTTGCTTTTCTCTTCTTTTCTCTCTCGTTAATAGGTCGTTAATCCGCTCGTTAACCAGCAACATATCTCATGCAACAGACACATTGGCCTCAACAGGTACTATGCTTTGGGGGAATCCAGCATTGATGAACTGATCATTCACCGCCACCGGGGGCTTCAGGCCGGCTGCTTGTAGGTTAGACCTGGTCAGGTAAAACAGCGAGGGAAAGTATATCCACAAAACCAGGAGCAGTCAAAAAATTCTGCTTTTACAATGGCACGAGTGGATGTCAGGCAAGTTCACATGAATGCACAACTGCCTGAAGATTCATTTTCATTCATCAATTTTCCATTCAAGGAAATCCTTAAACTATCGTAATACTTAATTTTGTTAGAAAAAAGTCTCACAAGCGAGAGTTTGTGAAACGTGTATAATCCAAGTTACTTCTACATAGAAGTACTAAAACATACGTATGTACACCTCATGTTTTGAGTTTTATGTTACATCTAAGATGATAATTCAGGGTTGTAACATTGTTGGTAAGTCAAAAAAACAAGGAAAAGCGCCATGGGCTCTTTAAACCATATCTTACAGTTTCTTATCGGTGAATTAAGTTGTTGGCTCAATTGTCACTGGTTCTGTTAATTCAGTTCAGTCATCACGTAACCTAACTAGACGGCACCCAAAAACTGCAAACCTTCGCCAAGGCAGCTCAGTTTCTCTATAATGCCATTCCACCTAAATATTGCCATGATAGTTTGACCCTCATATGATTCCTTGATTATATGATTCCTTGACCATGAAACCCTTCCCCTAGCATTTGGAATCATACCATTATTAGTGTCACAGAAAGTAGCTGCATCATATAAAGTTACTCAAAAAAACAAAAAAAACCCAATAATATTCACTAATGGTGATTTTCTTCAGCCTTCTCCAGCACCAAACAGGAAGCAGCATAATGGGCACAGAAACAGTGATAATTACATAATACATCTATGGGTAAATATGACGGAGACTCTGGTGACTCTGTGCCTTCTGTTGGACCATTACAAAGGAGAAACCAGTGGAGCTGTGGAGTGAGCAAGAGTGTCTGTTTGACAGGTCATCCAATTTGTACCGTGACAGAGTGAAAAAAAGAGAAAAGGTGGACAGACCTCGCTGTCCCCTTTCAATCAAACAGGGACATGTCCACATTCTGTGGTGTCTATCTCTTTTTACCATTCTTTCTAGCTGTTTTAACTAAGCAAAATACTCTCAAGTATTCTAAAGTGGTCTCAAGAAATATCTAGTTGCAGTCTTGCAAATACTAACCCTGCAGGATCCCGAGTCTTTGCAAAATCATAGTCTATGACTAAAAACTCAGTGACTTGAGTCTTTTAAAACTAAGAAGCTGTCTACTTCTTCGCAGCAAACTGTACATGGTGTTCACTACTGTGTGCAGGTAATTTATGGTGCTGTGTTAATCATGTTTAATACAGTAGATCTCTGACTAGTGACATGAAACCCAGTGTATAATACTGTATGGTTTGACAATTCAAAATGCTGTACTGTTGGTGAATGCTATTGTAGGCCAAAAGAAGAACTGCAGGTTAGATTTTATGAGCCTCATGCAGAGTTAAAAACACTATTATTGACACAGTGCCACCAATAGGGCACCGCAAATACAACACGGTGAAAAAGTAGGACACTTTGAATGCCTACATCTGTAATTTAACAACTATAAATGTAGTTGAACTACTAGCAAGTTATCACAAAATATAGTTACATTACATGTACTGTAGTTCACTACTACCCAACACTGGCTACAGTGATGAACAGGCTCGAGATTACTTTGGAAAACTGTTGTCACTTAACACAGCCAGCCACTGCATCCAGAAATGTAACCTGAAACTCAATTATGCAAGGAGGAAGCCATATATCAATTCTATGCAGAAACACCACTGGGCCCGAGCTCATCTCAGATGGACCGAAAAACAGTGGAAATATGCTCTTTGGTCAGACAAGTTCAGGTTTCAGTTGAAGGAAAAAGACCATTCCGACTGTTATCAGCAAATACCAGTGTCTGTGATGGTATGGCGGTGCCTCAGTGCCCACGGAATGGATGACTTACATATTGTGAAGATATCAGATTTTAAAGAGATATATGTTGCCATCAAGGTGACATCTTTTCCCAGGAAGTTCATGGATACCCCAAAAGGACAATGCCAGGCCTCATTCTGCATGTACTACATCAGTGTACCTTCATAGTCACATAGTCCGTGTACTTGACTGACCTGCCTGCAGTCCACATCTGCCTCCTATTGCATTGTATGGTGCATAACGAAGAGGAGAATCAGACAAAGGTGACCGCAGATTGTTGAGCGGCTGTATCCAGAAAGAATGAGCCATTATTCCACTTGAAAAACTGCAGCAATTAGTGTCCTCAGTTCCCAGGTGATTAAGAAATGTAATTAAAACAAAAGGTGATGTAACACAATGCTAAACAGGCCTCTGTCCCAACTTATATTGCAGGCATCAAATTGTAGATCTGTTTATATTTACAATATACAATTAAGTTGGTGAAAACATTGAAAACCTTTTCTTTGTATTTTTGTCAGTTAAATAACATGTCTGTGCAGATTCTCAATCAATATGCAATTAAGTGTAGTCAGGAGTGTAACG
>NW_018127920.1:5569664-5578700 GCF_001952655.1 Monopterus albus | reverse complement strand
TTAAGGAAGCTATTTTTGTAAAAATAGAACACCCCTCACTAAATAGGGGTGGTGGACTAAGACACAACTTGTCATCCATCTACAATCCTGTTTTGAGATCTCTGTCCAAACATGCCCACCAGGACAATAGGGATCGGTCCACAGGTGAGGGTTCAAAGACGGGTAACAACTCTCACCGATACTGGGCTATAACGACTCAGTCATTAAGGGACATTGTTGGGCATCAAGGGACTGATACACCACTGAGGGGGATAAATATCTCTGGCTCAACACCAGTCAGTCAGAACTGATGAAGCCTCTTGGATGAGAGGTGAAACGACTTCGACCTAAAAATCTAGTCCAGTGGATTTTTTCTAAGTTTTTCAACCATCAGTTAAATAAATTAACAAATCACAGATTTTAGCTTTTATTGCATTTTGGAAAATGTCCCAACCTTTCTGAAAATGGGGTTTGTAGTTAGCAGACAAATGAACCAACAACTCCATACAGTGGTGAAGACTGAAATGTGGTTGAAAGTTGAGCCTCTGCTTGCAGTGGCCCAGCAGCCAAATGGTTAAGGCGCTTACCATTTAATTGCAAATTCCATTTATAGCCAGAGGAACCTTGTTGTATGTTGTACTCCTCACATTCCCCACATTATTGTCTCTCTCTTTGCAGATTGTTGTAATAAAGTATATTAAAACTATATTTTTGTTATTTTAGAAGACTGACTTGCAAACAAAGTTAACCCTCCTCTTGGTTACATTGGTCACATCACATCACAGAAATATCTTGATTTTTTATTATATGAGCTGCTCACAGGTGTGTGTACGTGGTGTCATACCGATGGTGCATTCGCCACAAGATCATTCTCTGAGCGGCCTGTTTGTATGGCTGTGTGAACTCGCACAGACTCATAGATGGACGGCTCCTCCACACGCCATGGGTATGGACACTTCAGCACGATGAGAGTTCCTGGTTCAGAGGCAGGGTTAAGGTTACAGGCATGATTATATCACATTAAAACACAGACAGCAACATCCAACAACAAAATGTGGCTTTGTCTTGTACAACTGGAAAATGCAAAGTGGAACTTTTATAAGAATGGTGTGTTGCAGTGTTTCATGTGTGTCCTGTGCACCACACAATTCTGTGAAATCAACAGCTGTAAATAAAAAAGTGTGTAGTAGTAATCCTGTCACACCTCAGTCTGATTGCTCACTATCATGTTGCATTATGTTTTTTTTTTTAATCTTAGACTCAAAGACTTTTCTCTGAGTTATATAATATCTTCCTCTTTATCACTGCAGTAAGACGCGACCCACACAAAAATAATATGACTGTTGTAGCAATGCCATTATCTCCTGGGGAAAAATCACCGAGTTAGTGGAGACTAAAACATATTCAGCTGGTTGCCATTAAAAAACACACAACTCACCCAGCTGACTACCCTGCTTTACGTCTGCTGTAAAACAGCCCAACTGTGTAGCAACTTCCACTACAGAACAGGAAGACGCAATGAATTTACAGCCAGCACAGTTTGTGGACATGGGCAGAGACATAAAAGTAGGTCCTGCATGTCCGCAGAAAGAAAGTCACTTTCAGCTTTTCTCGTTTAGGGGTCGCCACAGCGAATCGTCACACTGACGATTCACATGTGGCACGTGTTTTACACTGATGCCCTTCCTGACACAACCCTGATTTGAACCCGGGGTGCAGCGGCGAGAGCGCTGTGCCTTAACCACTAGCCTACTAGGGACGGCCTATGCAGAAAAGTGCAAAAAAGAAAAAAACACATAGCTGCTCAAGTTTTTCTATCACATATAAAACACATTCTGTTCAAAAACACATCTGATAAAAAAAAGTAGTGTAGTTACATATGAAGAGAGAGACGCACAGCAAACTACTACTACCACAGCTACAGTACATACAGCATGTGTTAAACCAGAGAGACCTGGAGCCAGACTCCCGGGCAAAATTGACCAAATTTGTGAAGACAACAACACATTCAGTTTGTGGTCATCAAATTAATGCAATTCATCAGTCACAAAGTAATTGGACACCTCTGGCAAACTGACCGGTGGCACACTCTGGCTTGATTTATCCACAAGCAGGGGCGTTGCTAGACATAAAGCTCTACTTGGGCACAGGCCCCCATTACTCAAACCACAGCTATTTTTTCTTGAAGATCTGCTGCATGAATGAAATCTACTATGAACTTCCCTTGCTTAGCCCACAGTTCCACTGAAACAGAAACAACTAGTAGTGAAGGCAAAAATGTACATATATTGATCTTTATGAAAATATTTATTTCAACACACAGAACATTCTCAACATGTTTTTATGGTGTGAAAATCTGGCCCTGTGTGGGACATTTCTTTACATTCTTCTGATGTTCATAGTAATATAATTTGACTGTCAAGCAGCCCCAGTTTGATTTGTCAAACTTTCGTGACAAGTTAATCTACCAACAAATCATTAATTAAAAAAAACACAATCTAATCATTTTTTGTAGCTCATAAGGCCACATAACATATTGATGCTGCAACTACTTCAGAATATTGTGCAACAGATGGCTGGTGGTCACACTCCTGTCTCCCTGCACACTTCCCTTCCTGCCTCAGGTTCATTTGTTCAATGTGTATAAAACAGACATCACTTGGACTGTGTGACAAGAGCATAAAATATATTATGTTATATTCATTAAATGTAAAATGAACAGTCCAACATTAATATAGACCTCTATATGTGATGTATTATGCAAAAACCTGGTATTCACTTTATTTCATGTAGTAAACCAATAAACCACATTTTAAGATGCTGCAACACAGCCCAAACAAAGTTAGGACACTTGGGATTTTTTTACCATATTACCTGAACACACCATCCCCACCATGTTTCACAGTGGGGATGGTGTGTTCAGGTTGATGTGCAGTGTTAGGTTTCTGTCACACATAATGTTTTGCATGTAGGCCAAAAAGTTCAATTTTGGTCTCAACTGACTAGAGCACCTTCTTCCACATGTTTGCTGTGTCCCCTACATGGCTTGTGGCAAACTGCAAACAGGACTTCTTATTGCTTTCTTTCAACAATGGCTTTCTTCTTGCCACTCTTCCATAAAAGCCAGACTTGTGGAGTACACGACTAATAGTTGTCCTGTGGACAGATTGTCCCACCTGAGCTATGGATCTCTGCAGCTCCTCCAGAGTTACCATGAGCCTCTTGGTTGCTTCTCTGATTAATGCTCTCCTTGTCCGGCCCGTTAGTTTAGGTGTACGGCCATGTCTTGGTAGGTTTGCATTTGTGCCACATGCTTTCCATTTTCAGGTGATGGATTGAACAGTGCTCCATGAGATGTTCAAAGCTTGGGATATGTTTTTATTTCCTAATCCTGCATTAAACTTCTCCACAACTTTATCCCTGATCTGTCTAGTGTGTTCCTTAGTCTTCATGATGCTGTTTGTTCACTAATGTTCTCTAACAAACCTCTGAGGCCTTCACAGAACAACTGTATTTATACTGAGATTGAATTACACACAGGTGGACTATTTACTAATTAGGTGACTTCTGAAAGCAGTTGATTGCACTGGTTTTATTTAGGGATATGAAAGTAAAGGGGCTGAATACACGCTACACTTTTCAGATTTTTATTTGTAAAAAATCTTGAACACCACGTATCATTTTCCTTCCACTTTACAATTATGAGATACTTTGTGTTGGACTATCACATAAAATCCCAATAAAATACATTTAAGTTTGTGGTTATAATGTGACAAAATGTGGAAAAATTCAAGGGGTATGAATACTTTTACAAGGTACTGTATGTCCAAATATCAGTAGTTTGGGAGTAAAAATGAAAAGAAACAAAGCAGCTAAGGTTGCAACAGATCAAGACAATGTTAAATGGAGAAAGCAGGTGAAGGAATAAGGGTAAATGTGGATGTAAAGTAAAGTAAAAATCACAGAGGCCACAGGTGCTTCAAGTACAGATACAGGTATCAAGGACATGGCTGATCACACTGATAAATAGCTTAAAGTGGCCATGGTCATGCTTCTTTCCAGCCATTTAATATTTAATCTTGGTTACCACTAAATGAGCTTTGCTCCCATCATAACTCCAGATAGTCTGTAATTATTTCACAACAGTAAAACCAGAGCCTCTTCCCGGAAATGAGGGGACAGTTCGTGAATGTGCACAACTTCTACTGCTGGTGCTGTGTTGAAATACTGTATGTTTCCCCATTGAGATGTGTTTCCCCTAACCTGAACCCTAACATTGTCCTAACCACAACCACTGAGAGGGCACTACATGAAACCGAGTTTTGAACAGGGGAAACACATCAAGATAGGGTAACACTTTTTGAAACAGGACCAGTCAGGAATCCAGGACAACAACGCATAAACAACAAACAATGACAAACAAGCTACATTGTGATAATGACAATACGTCAAATCCTACCCAACATGTTCAAGCCAGAATATCAGAGCAGACAGCACAACGAATCACAACAGCACTAATATGAATTCCTTCTCCATAGATAGGTAAACAACAGTATATGTACCGATGAAAAGAGATGTATAACACTCTAAACAAAGTGGGTAAGTGAGGAACCCCATATTTTAACTGGTATCTCCTCATCCTCTGGTCACATTGCAGCAGCAGGAGGTAAAATATATCCACAAAACCACATGCAGTTGAAAAATTCCACTTTTAAAATGGCCCCAGTGGATGTCAGGCAAGTCTGAAAACAAGGAAAAACCATGCCATGGCCACTTTAAACAAATTTTGTCCCATCCCACCACTATCATGGCCATGGAGCCACTTGAAATGGGAGGGAAAGTATAACGGCATTTGGTGGCCAGATTGAGAAAGGCAGGAGACAGGAAGGAAGGCCAAAGTAAACAGGAATGAAACAGGAACTGTCCTAATAAAAGTATCAGCTGAAAAGAGCCAAGTGGTAATATGCAGTAAGCTAGGTTGGTGAAGAGCTGATGTTCTCCATACCTGTGTCGCTGCCCAGTAGAGGCTGGTTAGCAAAGTGGCTCACAAAGTCTTGAAGGGTTGTAAACTCATTAAACCCAAACACATAGCCATTGTCTTTGCGTGTCACGTGAAAATGCTTGACTGAATCCTTTGCCCTGTATGTTAAATGACAAACAGATATCATTTGATTTTGCACTTTCAATGTCATTCACATGCAAAAACACAATGTTTAGAAAACATTTTACAATGAGCTGAATGGCATGCACCTTAAATGAAGATGCCAAGTATCTGATGACTGTTTTCTACCTTGGTAATGGCTAATTCTTGTGACATTCATGCTTTTAACAGTATGTACATGTAGTCAAGCACTGTGAGAAAAGTCCCATATTCACATGCACAATTTGTGTATCTTCTGAAGATTAAAAAGTATACATGAGAAAGTAATGTAATGCAGCATCTGTCAATTGATTTATGGCCCCTATGCCCCGCCCCCCTTCTGCTGTTGCAGACCCCTCCCTCTTCTGCCTTCCATTGTTTATCACACCTCTCCTATAATTTATGACCTTTAATTACCAGGTGTTCCTCCTGACCATAAAAAAATTCATCACCTCCTGTACCTCTGTTCTTTTTCAACACCTGTGCTACACCCTCACAATAAAATTTATTACCTCCTGGTATGGTAATAAAGGGAATGTCTTTCTCTAATTAAATAATTTTTTCAGAATTGCTCTAATTAAATAATTTTCTTTTCATATACACCTTTCTTCTACTGAAAAGCACATGTAGCATGCAAAGGCAAATTTTAACAAAAGACAATACTCTGCAATTCTGCCATGAATTAAATACCTAGATGGTGCAGAATAAGGCAATTAACCAGCAAAGATATCCCAAAAACCTCCAATGACCACAGGGGTCTTTCCCCATGATGGGTCAGTTTACATGCAGCCCTTCATATAGCTCTTCATGCGATGGTACAAGGGGATGTCACCCACTGCTACAGGCAAACTAAGCACTATGTCAGGTCAAAAAGACACCCCCAGAGGTGTGGCTCTGCCCCATACTTTGTGATAGGTCATGCAATTCATGTGACTGGTGTGTTTAAGCTGTGTTAAGGTCCAATTCTCTTCACTTTATACATGCTCCCCTTAAGCAATATTATCAGGGAACACAACATACATTGCTATGCAGATGATCCTCAGTTATATTTATCTATGAACCCAAATGAATCAGATCAGTTAGTCAAACTTCAAGCATGTTTTAAAAACATAAAGGCCTGGATGACCTGTAATTTCTTACTTCTAAACTCTGACAAAACTGAAATTATTGTACTTGGGCCTAAAAACCTTAGAAATCTGCTGTCTAACCATATAGTTACTCTAGATGACATAGCTCTGACTTCCAGAACTGCTGTGAGGAACCTTGGAGTCATCTTTGATCAGAATATGTCCTTTAAATCACACATAAACCAAGTCTCTAGAACTGCCTTCTTTCACCTGCATAATGTCGCCAAAATCAGGAACATCCTGTGGGTCCAATTTGCTGAAAAACTGGTCCATGCATTTGTTACTTCCAGGCTGGACTAATGTAACTCTTTACTATCAGGATGTCCCAATAGTTCCCTAAAATGCCTCCAGTTAATCCAAAATGCTGCAGCCAGAGTACTGATAGGAACTAGCAAGAGAGATCATATCTCTCCTATATTAGCTTCTCTCCATTCAAAAATGGGCAAAGAGGCAGAATGTGAGTGAAGCTTGTTAAACAGCTAGCGGCCAGCCAGCTAATAAATGATTCTCCTACCTGTCATTCAAAGTGCCTATGCCCTTAATTATGCATAACGTTTTGTCTCAATACATTTTACTGACAACTGCTGTTCACAAACGCTCTCCATCCAACCTCACTGAGCTCGAGCTGTTTTGCAAGGAGGCATGGGCAAAAATTTCAGTCTCTCGATGTGCAAAACTGATAGAGACATACCCCAAGTGACTTACAGCTGTAATCGCAGCAAAAGGTGGCGCTACAACGTATTAACTTAAGGGGGTTGAATAATTTTGCACGCCCAATTTTTCAGTTTTTTTATTTGTTAAAAAAGTTTGAAATATCCAATAAATTTCGTTCCACTTCATGATTGTGTCCCACTTGTTGTTGATTCTTCACAAAAAATTACAGTTTTATATCTTTATGTTTGAAGCCTGAAATGTGGCAAAAGGTCGCAAAGTTCAAGGGGGCCGAATACTTTCGCAAGGCACTGTAGTATGGACACCCACATGGTTCCTGTCCTCTTGTGCTGGTGGCTTTTTAGGCAGTGTTAATTTATTTTCTTGGGTTTCTTTGTCTTTCTTTGTCAGATGTTAACCCTTTCTAGTCCAAAATACATCTTGTTTCTGAATTCAGCTCGTTTTCAGCATTTTGAAGTACACTCCCTGAACTTTAAACATGCTCATTCAGTTTAGTCAGGTGGTCGGGTGTAATCAGATGCATCTTTTGTGCGGCCATTCTGACACACTCTCGGCAAAATTATCTTTTGATCAAACCACTGACCGGCTCACCGACTGCAGTTCAGAGAGCCACAGTGAGGAGAGGCAGAATGAAACCACCATGTTGGGACAAAGCGCTTTCTGAAACTCTGGTGTTATCCAGATACTTGTAATTTCCTGCTCAGTGTGCATGCATTCTGATGTCTGTTTGTTGGTTTTGCAACAGGCTTTACACAACAGGAAGATGAGTTTCCTGCTGGGTGTTTTGTAAGGGAACATTTGGGGAAAAAAGACTGCGTGGGGGGTCAGACTGTGGCTTTGATGAGCCCAAAGTATTTCTGACAGTTTTCAAAGTTGTTACAAATGACTTCAGGATGTCCTACAGGGTACTAACAATGTTCAGCAAATATCACATACAGGTACAGCAAGTTGACATCCATGTACAAGATCATATCCTTATCTGCCATGGTGCACTGCCATACAACACCATTTCTAGGGAAGAGGGGTTAGAGCATGTCCACTTTTCCATAGATTTGTTCACACCAGTCCATTCATGTTCCCACATGAAAATCAACTTATAGTCTTCAGTTGGTTTGCCCAGTTTCTCCACTGTTATTGTATACATTTCACCTGTAAGATTTCAGTCTTATAGACTCTAGTTACTTTAGTTCCCTTTAGTTACTTCTCATACCTTTAGTTCCCTTTAGTTACCTTTCATAACTTTATTTTCCCTGTTTATAGATATTACAGCTGTATTGATGATTGTCCAGAACTACTAAGCTTTGGTTATTCTTAATACATTTATTTTCCTTACTTATATATCTTACAATTGTATTGATGAGAATCAAGTAGAATCTGCTTACTTTGAATACTGTAACTTCTGTTGAGGCAGGATGTCTGCATCTCTTTGTGATCAGACAGCCTATTTACATTTTAACAGAGACCTGTTGGCCGGTTTTACACTCACACCTAGACCCACTTAGCATATTCCAAGATTCTGCTTTGTCTTAGGGTGCCCTGCAGCGCCAGGGGGCTCACAACCTGAGATGACCACATGGCCAGTTTAGCATACTTATTAGCATCACACATACAGGGGGCTGCAACTCAGGCCACCCATTGTTCGGGGGTCCATTGATCAAGACCAAGGTGCCACCTGACACACACACACACACACACACACACACACACACATACCGAGATTTACCATATTTCAACATGGAAGTGCGAGCTCCGGCTCACACCAAATCAGTGACGTGCGGTGAGGTTGACAGCTGCTGAGGCACGGACTTGTCAGATTTACAAATACAAATGAACCGTTAACAAATTGTCTGTTAACAGACAATGCGTTATGTTTATCTCATATCAGCATTCTTCACACAAATGTGACCTATATTTAATTTGAGGTTAAAATTTAATCCAGTTGATTTTATTTCTAACTAGAAATAATAAAAGTTAATGGTCTTACCTTTACTTGTACACGAAATCCATTTGTCAGCTGGTATGTATTACAAACCCTTTTACCCTTCGAATCCAATATTAAAACAAATGTTTTCAATAAAGAAGATCCTTCTGGACAAAAATGTCCAGACTGTCAAAAAT
>NW_018127920.1:5554410-5569582 GCF_001952655.1 Monopterus albus | reverse complement strand
CAGAGTGTTTGAAAGCATTTTATTTGCGATATATAGAGGGACAGCGACACACTATTTGCATCGCATAAAGTTTGTGAGGATTACACGATCCACCAAGAGGCACAGCAAAGTGCTGCCTCATCGCGCATCTCCTCCATGTATTTGAACGGGACATACGGAAATTCTGCTATTCTTTATTGAAAAAAATTCCTTCAACATCGGATTCGAACGGCAAAAGGGCCTACAACACACACCAGCCGACAAATATGAACATTTATTATATTTTATGGTTAACTTTTTTTTTCTTTTCAAGATTGACAGGGAAGGCTCTGCCTCATCTGCCTCCCCTGACCGCACGTCACTGCACCAAATGATCAATAGGATCACAAACTATTGAAGGTTGCACCCCTGTCCAGGGCGGAGCAGCCCGAGAAGATAAAATGTATTGTAAGAACTTAATTCAGGTTTCAGAGAAGTCGGATCTCCTGGGGAAACTTTGTCTCTCTGATTCCAGCGCTGTAATGACGTCACTATGCTCAGACTTCCAGTAAACTTCCTGTTGATTTTAAGCAGTCCTTGCCTGTCTTCATTTCTCGTGCTTTCAATAAAAGAATTCGGGTAAAATCTAACACACCAAAGGTCTGCTTTGTGAGAAGGCAAACCTTCTCTGGGTTAAAACACTGTGGACACCCATGATAATAACAACCATTATAAATAATAATATACTTAAATATGTAATTAAAAACTCTGCGAAAAAAGCTTATTTATTCTGATATAAATCCCACAAATAAATCCTTTGTTCTGCAGAGACAGGCCCTCTCCTGAGCATAATGTGACAGAATGACCACTGATGTTTCAGAAAAAAATGTACCTGCACTCTTGCAGCCCAACTTAAACACAATGGTCACATGATTTGCCCCAACCTATTGCGAGCTATGGGGTGGAGCCATGCCTCCAGGGCTGTCCCCTGGTCCCGACTTGGTGGTTGGTCTGCCTGTAGCACTTGAAGGTGTGACATCTCCTATCACCATCACTGCATGAAGGACCATATGAACCATATGAAGGGGGCGGGGCTCGGGAACTATTAATTAATCATTCACACCTAGTTTGACAGATGCTGCATTATGTTACTGTCTCTTTTTATCCCCAAGGTCGCACTTTAGGGGCTGATGCATCATCCATGGCTGACACCACAATATCTACCTTGATAACTTTAGATTTTGCATGACATAAATATATCTTAAAGGTGCAGTGTGTGAGATTTAGTGACATCTAGTGGTGAGGTTACAAACAGCCCTCACAGCCATTTCACAATGATTACCGTTTATGTAGGAAAAACTGCGCACTCAGAAAACATGGCTAACTTGACCAAGCAAAAGTTAGTGGTGGCTCACTTGACCACAATGGGTTACCCAGCATTGGCCATGTTCTATCAAACAAAAACCTGCTTTACTTACTTTACTTGTTATTGTTAATTTTACTTGGTAGGCAAAAAACAGGCAACTTCAGTTCTGGAAACATTTTCCCTCATCGAGGATTTCCATTTGGGAAAGGCCACGCCATTGTTTATCATTTTCTTGTGCCATTGCCTATCCTGTTTCTTCGTATCTTCGCTTCTTTGATGATTGGGATTCAGTCCTTTTTTGTGTTAAAGTATAACTATGATCCTCCATTTTTTCAAATTACAGTCTTTAAACTCACGACAATGCTTCCTTTTGTTTCTAACATTACTTCTTCATTTTCCAGGCATCTCCAAATACAAGCTGCTGCTTCAATGCAAAAACACAAAATTCACACTCTAGAGTCAGTGTATGGTTTGTCTGTTCTGGGGTACTCTAAAAAAACATAGTTCTCAACATGGCAGCCTTTATGATAAGGGACCTGCCCCAGTGTAGATGTAAAGGGCTCAATATAAGTCAAACGATAGCCTATTTCTCCTAATAAATCCTTCCAGATTGTACACACTGCACCTTTAAACAGATGACACTCAAGAAGATTGATTACATTGTGGAGATCATAGCTGAATGAGAAGCTGCAGCAACAATGTTTGTCTGCAAAAGAAGTTGGTGTTAAATGTTTTCTAAATATTTCTTAACAAATAACAAACCAACTTACACAAATTTTTCCAAAATATAATGGCAAAATCTTTATTCAAATCTCAACTGAACTTTGATCAAACAATAAGTAAAAAGTTTATAAATCTGATAAAGCATTCTGTAAAAAGCATTGCTATAGACAACCCTAGATTAAGATCACTTTAGTATCTGGCTTACTTTAAAGATTGTTCAACAATCTTAGTTCTTATGAGAGTGATCTACTGTGAATAAAGATATTCATCATGTCACCATTTTTGAGATAAACTTACCAAAACCATGGTGCATTTCTTTCACTTAGAATAAAGTGTTATAGTCATACTGACCTGACAGACAAGGCGAAGCAGCCTGGTCCATCATTACTGTTTCTGAGGAGGTAACTTCCATCACTCCCATTAGACAAGAGAAGTGCCTCTGCAGCATGGCGGGACAGGTCATAGTGGTACCACCTTCAACAAAATAAACAAGACATTTCCCATACATCAATACTGTGGAAAGCTGAGAATCCATCTTGATCAATTAAATTTCTTGTGGAAAAAAAAATCTCAAGATTCATCTAAACTGCCAAATTCTGTTGGGGAAAAATAAAAAAAATGAAGCCCAAATGTTTTCTCTCCAAATGCAAAAACTGTCTTTGCATTATTTTGTTTTTGCTGATTTTCCTCTATTGCAATGCACACATCAAGTGTAAGAGAACTAAAGATACATTTTTAAACAGTCTTAAAAAGCAGCAAAAAGCAGAGCTGGGCAACTTGGTTGAATCAATATTATTATTAATAACTATATGATGGATTGCCATGAAATGTGGTCCTGACATTCTTGGTCCCCAGAGGACTTTAGAGATTCTGTGATTTTTACCCTAGTGCCACCCACTGGCCAAAGTTTTACATTATATAATTAAAATCTCAATATTTACTGTATGAAATGAGGCAAACCTTGGTAGAGATATTCATGATCCTCAGAGGATGAATCTCAAAAACCTTGAGATCCTCTAGTTTTTCATCTAGAGTCATCATCAGGTATTTTGTCCAATACTTGCAAAACTAATGGCATTCCCTGTCATATATTAGTGTTTGTTGTACTTTTTGTTTAGTACTGACTGTAGAAATTAGAACAAATCTGGCAATAAGTGCACTGAACCAGAACTATTAGACTTTTGCCCACATTTTTGCCAAAAGAATTGAAGTAATCCTCTCCAGTGAATTAATTTTCCCAATCAAAATATAAAAAGCACTCATTTCTTTTACATGGGTCTGTTTAGCTCACAAACCACTTAGCGATTATACAGCCTATACAGATATTCAACTGGTCGCTTACACTTACAGTAGCTGCAGCAACACTGTTGGTGCAAGCTTAACAGCCATGACAGCTGTTGCCAGCACCTCTGAAATTACATTTGGAGGAAAGGAAAAGGAGTAAGAAAAAAAGAAAAAATTAGAAAAATTAGCTTTTTGCAATATTAGTGTAATTAAAGAAAAGAGAATATATCAGACTAATAATTTAATTACAAAAAAGAGAGTTAATTCTATTTTAATCCAAACTATCAGGCTGAACTCCCTTAAAATTTAACTATGTTGGTGTGAAACAACTGCCTTTCTCGAATTAAGATGATTATTTGCAATATTAATTTAATTAAAGTATAGTGTCTCAAAATCACTTAAGATGAACTGAGACAATGTGGAAAACTGTCCTGTGGTCTGACAAGACAAAATCTGAAATTCCTTTTGAAAATCATGGATGCCATATTCTCCAGGCTAAAAAGGAGAGGGACCACATGGTTTGTTCAGAAAACTGTGGAGAGGGTGGCCAGTTTGGGACACAGACTGCTAGAGGGGTGGCACATTGGAAATCATAAAAAGTATAGTAAATCCCTAGGTTTATGAAATAAAATCCAGACCTGTTACTCACTGAAAACATTTGATGCATTATGAAGTGGAAATACAACAAGGGGGGCCTCAAACTGTAGAGCAGCTGAAATCCTATCTCAAGCAGAAATAGGAAAACATTTTGCTAAAGCAACTGATCTCCTTAGTTCACTAAGACAATGTTGTTAAAACAGCAGTAAACGTCCCCTTGACCCACGTTTTTTGAAAAATGTTGCTGGTATAAAACTTAAAATAAGCAATTAAAAAAATAAATACATAAAATTGATCAATTTCACTATATGATAAATCATATGTGTTATTTTCAATTAAATACGAGTTTACAAAGATTTCACTCAGATTTTATTTACAATTTACACAGTGTCCCAACTTATAATAGATTTTTGCTGTTAAACAAAACTGAGACTTTAAGATGGAGGCATATGAAACCAGGATGTGAAAGTGTATTTACATACATTAAGATTTGCTGAGTCTATAAATAACATTGATACCCACAGCTAAAAAAAGGCAAAAATACAGTAAGATAAGATGATCCTTAACCATGCCATTATAACAAACCTGTCCTCATTCCCAGGGAGTCAAATACAGATGATATGTCAGGTACCTTTAGTATGTAATACATCAAATACATATACTAAACAGTCAATGTATTGCATGGTAAATATATGGCTGACAGACTTAGAAATCAATTTAAGGGGTCAGTTAAATTTAAAAATTCATGCTATACGTACAACCAAAAAAAGATTTTGTATTTCTATAAGTGGGTTAAAACTATGGAATAATTTAAGTGTAGACATAAAAAAATTGTAATAGAATTGACGAGTTTAAACATAAATATAAAGGTATGTGTCAATCAAGATATATGCAAGAACAGGTTTAATGATTAATTAGATGGAACATTGTGGGTGTGGGGTATGAATGTTAGTACTCTGTAATAATTCTTTAGTATATTACTTGTGTGGTGTAGAAGAGAATTATTTACTGCTTGCAAACCAATGATGGTAAGATGATGTCATGGGGTAGGACTGGATAAGTCTGACTTCTTCCTACTCCATTCAAGCATGTACTAGGTATAAGCAAATTGATATTGGATTGTGTGTAAAAATTTATGTTGTTATAGCAACTGTTTTATATGCTTGAAAGAATAAATCAAATCAAATCAAATCAAAACCCTAATGTTGGCCTAAACCTACTGCCTAAACAATTTTCTGGCAGAAAAACAGGTGGTGTACTGCACACCATTGTCCCTAGCACCCCCACCAATCAAGTACATCCATAAAGAAGAGAACAAAAGCCCTGAAAAGGGCAACAGCTTTTACAGGTTGAGAACCTATGTCTAGAATGACTGTGCCTAGAAAAATGCACAAAGACATAAACATTAGCAATCACAAGCAGCACAATAAGAGTAAAAATGCCAATAACCTCTTGTACATGCCGGAAGGCAAGGGTGCAGCTTAAGCACAAAAGGAGGGGAGATATTACTCTGAACCACAACTTGATCCCTACATGACAAATCTGAGACCCTGTATGGAGTATGACATACTGTATAAGAAACACATGGCAAACACCCAATAACAACAGCAGAGATAATGGCTTACCTCGGTAGGAGGAGATAATACTGAACAGAACATCGCTGGTTTGAGAGAGGAGTCAAAGAAGCTATTTTTGTAAAAAATAGAACACCCCTCACTAAATAGGGGTGGTGGACTAAGACACAACTTGTCATCCATCTACAATCCTGTTTGAGATCTCTGCCCAAACATGACCACCAGGACAATAGGTGTCGGTCCACAGGGGAGGATTCAAAGACAGGTAACGACTCTCACCGATACTGGGCTATAATGACTCAGTTGTTAAGGGACATTGTTGGGCATCAAGGGACTGAAACACCACCGAGGGGGATAAATATCTCTGGCTCAACACCAGAGGTGAAATGTCTTCAACCTAAAACCAAGTCCAATGGATTTTTTTCAGCTTATTATGACCAGGGTGACTGAGATTCTGCACAGAAAAGGTAGGCTTATGTTTTTGTGAACCCAGTAAAATGTCATAGTCTATTAACTACTGAAATCCATATTTATTTGTTTAAGTTGCCTGACAAAGAAGCTCATGAATTGTTTTGATGAGGTTATTTTTCATAGAAGAATCTTTTCACTTGACAGTCCACAGCAAGTATATTCTCAAAATGACACACAAAGTATCAGTATAAGTATTTTTTGTGTATTAAAATAAATTTCAATTTTTCATGATCCTCTCTTAACTAATTAGTAGCTAACAGAGAGAAAGATTCCAATATAAACTCAATATAAACTGCACAGTACCATAGTAAATACAGGACCAGACCAGGGCCGGATCCAGCCTGTCTGAAATAGGGGAGCAACAAAAAAATGATCAGGGGGCAAACTGTCAACACACTTTTGTTTTAACCTTGTTGTTTTATGTGTTTGAACGTTTGCTACTTAAAGCTGTCTTCTTAACCTTCCTCTTGGCAACAGCCTCAGAGAAATGCTAATGCTTGGACTGGATCTTTACTGTAGACATGTAGATGTACCCAAATTGCCTGAACAAAACTGAACCTACATAAACATTACAGTATTGACGATGAGGTTTTTAAACTACAAGCTGTTCATAATACTTTAATACAATCTGGTTATAAAGGAAGATTTGGTTACATTTTATCTATTTTTTAAAATCACCGTTAACCTGAGCAAAATGAACTCTCAATACAACTACAAATCACAGATCCTACCACAGCTCCTAGCAGACACTAAACAGCCAGATAAATAGGAACCAAAGAGTAATAGTGTTGATGTGTCCTTTGCCACTGAGGTCATATTGGACCGCCTTGTTCTGACAAGTGTTTCTAATATTTTGTCCACTCCATGTAGCTACATACATGTGAAGGGAGAATATCAAGCACACCCCAACAGAAATGATATATTATAAGCTTAATAAAGGTAGAAATAATATTACATTAAACTGTGCAGGTGTTTAACATGTAGACCACTTTACTTTCAGAATTACCTATAAAGATTTAGGCATTATAGCAGCTACACACCAACCCATCAACATAATTTCTAACAAAGAACTTGGCCGACTAATATTGCCTGTGTCAAATCAGAAGTGATAAAGGTGTCTGCCACTCTGTCTGCCCAGGGGATTCTATAATGCTGATTTTACCAAGGCAGTCTGCTGCTTTTGATCGCATAGGATCGGTACGCTACTGAATAGTGCAGGCTACAATATGTCCTCTGCAGCCTGTAACGTGCACAGAGCTGGAAAGAAGCTTTAGATCTGACTATCAGTCCCAGATTGTCTTACCCCAGAGTCTCCAACTCGTCGCTCATGCTTTCGGTAGACGCATCACTGTAGAAACTCATAACTCCAGGAAAATTCACCCACAGCTTTAAGGATTCGAGCCCCAGCCAGAGAGAAGTGAAAGTTGTCAGCATGAATCAGACATGTGGAGAAGGAAATAAGCTTTCTATGACGTAGGCCTAACTGTAATATGAGCGTGTTTTCCTTTTTTATGCGTGCAGATGACACGTTTGAATTCCCATCCTGGTAAACTTTCCTGAACAGGGCTTGAAGATGGGACAAAAAAGTCTGGGTGTTCTGTTGGGTTGTGCTTCCTACAGCCCACAAAGTGGTCAGGGGAAGGGATGGGGTGTGGTGTGTAAATCCAAAGACTGCTATCTAAAGTAGCATATCTCGGCAAGGTAGAACGATTTGACACCGGTCCTGGCCTTTTTCCCCTTGTGAGGGGGAGGTAAGACTCATATTCAGCGTGTTGTATTTACAGCTGGTGCTGCCCCTAACTGGCCAGATAGCAATCGAGGTAAAGTTGGTGGAAAGCTGGTCCCAGCTGGAGGGTGGGGCTATTCAGCACTGGTGAAAGTTATTCTGATGTTTTCAACTGATGGGGTGGGGGCAGTGGGGACAATGAAAACTTGTCGAGTTTGAAGGGATTAAATCTTTCAGAGACCCACACTGTTCTGGATGATACTGTCCATACTGTCCTTTATCATGATATGTCATGATAAAGTTGGATTAAAAGTCGACCATAAAAGATTTTTAAAGAGTCTTGCAAGTGGTGGCATTTTTGTCATCCTGCCGATATGATATGGTAAAAGTGTATGTTTTGTTCACAAGCCACCCCCATCAGCTGAAAACACCAAAATAACCCTCCCTAGGCCCACTTCTGCTAAATATTCCACCTCCATGTAAAAACGTAAAGCAGGTTTATTAATGTCATCATGTGACATTTTTGAAGGTAATTCATTTGATAATGAAGGTCAAATAACAATTACATTGACTGGCCTGCTGTGGATGTTAAAATGATAGTTTTAATTTATCTTTTTAGCTACAGTTATTTTTAGGCACCGAAAATAATTTTTTTTTCTGCATCTCATCATCTTTGTTGCGCATTGGTTTCATGAGTTTCATGAACTTTTCATCTTCTCTCTGCATGTGGTTTAGAGGACAGAGCATCACCTTGGTTCACAGTAAATACCACCAACACAGGAACTCCTTTTCCTCCTCCTCATCCAGAAATTCTTTCCCTCCACAGTGCCTGAGTGCAAGGTCAGCTCTGCAAACCCTCATGTATGAAGATGTGTATAAACACAGCGATGGTTGTGAACCGCATGCACACAGCCACAGGATGCCACAAGCATACTGATGCATGCAGCATGTAGAGCCCTTATGTCATGATGCCCTCTTTGGCATGACCATAATATAGATTTTAAAATCTATTCTAGATTTTACAGGGAGCCAGTGGAGAGAAGCTAATATAGGAGAGATATGATGTCTCTTGCTAGTTCCTGTCAGATTGGGACATCCTGATGATACAGAGTTACAGTAGTCCAGCCTGGAAGTAACAAATGCATGGATCAGTTTGTCAACAGGAAATCTGTCTATAGTAAATAGCATTGCTTTGTGTGTCTTGCATGATGTTGGATAGTGTGTGAATGTGGCTGTAGCCAGCTATGTCCTACTATGTTTAAACAAAACCTTCCCAGGAATTTTACACACCCCAGACCTCTGTCTGAATGCCAAAAAAGTACCTGCTATCCATCTACATGTAGCCTGCAAATTCATGACAACCACATCTGAAAGGGGTTAAATGTTCAAATGAATGAGAGTCAGCCCTGTGATAGACTGCCCTGGGTGTACCTGCTTTTTGCTCAGTGTCAGATGAATAATGCAAAGTGACAAATGAATGAACAGTCCTGGATACCTGGATAACCCGAGTAAACCTCAGGTAGAAGATATCTGAAATAGAAGCATATCTAGTTTTGACAATCCATGACTATAGACAGTGTCTTACCGAAAAGAAATAAATGCTTCTACCTTGGCTCAGGCAGGTGGGACTCTGTAGGCTGGATGATTTCTTGATGCACATGCTTTGGTCATTCTGTGGGGAAGCAAATGGTTTTCTGTGTGTTCTGGCTAAATGTGCTGGTTAAGACTGGCTATCATAATACAAATCTAAAAAGATTATTTAATTACAGAGCTCAGGTAATTTAAGTATATATCACACAGACTGCACAAGGTCTGAACAACAATCAGTTTATTGCAATGTCTGAAACAGTACAGAAAAATCCTTGGAAGTTTGTTATACATCCAATAAAACAGTTTTTACAATATAAAACTCTCATCAGCGCCTAGTCTTCAATTTTATGTGTATTTTATGTATTGCATCAAAGTTAAAGCTGAATTGCATAGAGGTTATAAGGTCAGGTCACCTTAAATTTGCTGCTTTGATAAAATCTTGACTTGCTGGACCTGTGTGCTCTGGTTTTTTCTTCACATAATTTTTCTTATCACATAATCCAATCACTAGAAGACACCTAATACAGCTAGTATTCCTCTGCTAAGCTGCACCAGCGAGGACTAAATCAAGTGTAGGGATCATCTGAAATTTCAATTCAATTTATTTGCATAGCACAAATTCACAACAACAGGTGTCTGAGGGCACTTTACATAATCACACCTAGACCTTACACTGTTATAAGGAAAACCCAACAAATCCCCCCTGAGCAGCACTTGGTGACAGCGGGGAAGAAAAACTCCCTTTAATGGAAGAAACCTCCGACAGACCCCGGCTCTTGGTGGGCGGCCTTCTGCCTCGACCGGTTGGGGTGAGTGGATAGAGGAGAGACAAAAGAAGAAAAGCAACAAGACACAACAATCAATCAAACACTTGCCAGGTTGATGTGGCTGGGGACTGCTCGTAGAGCTCCAGGGCCAGGGCAACCTGCAGAAAGGTACAGGGAGAGAGAGAGAGGACACCAAATCGAACCTCTCCTGGAATTGATGTCTCCTACATGGGTACAAACAAAGCCTGTCCTGCTGACTAGAAACCACTGGTACAGTTAAATACACTCAGTGGCAGCAGCACAGCCCAGGCCCCCTATTTGATTGTGGTTGCTAAGAATTTGTTGATGAAACATCTGTTTTTTTCTTGACTAAGTTTTAATCTCCAAACACCTTCTGCCTTCCAGCTTCACTGACAAAGTGCTTTACAAGTCCCCTTTTTTCACCCATTTACAGACATACATGCACACGGTGGAAGGGCATGTTTTAGTCCATGTATACATGACATTCTTTAAAGTCATTTTGAAACCATGCTGTTGTTTTAGAAATGTACATGCACTGCTACCATTCCAGGCCTTCTTTGGTTTCCACTCATTTTACACAATGTGGAATTCAGTTCACCTACTGCTGACATTTGCTGGAATGGAACAATTGATACCAATGAACATCAAGTCTGTATCAATCTGTACAATAAACTGTGCAATAAGAGTTAATGTAGTGAAGTGTTTCAATTCAAACTGTGCTCAAACTGTATTACCACGTGAGGGTAATGTGGCTGAATGCAGGCCTGATATTCACTGTGATGAAGTCACTCAATGGTGTTCTTGTTTTTCAGTCGATTCTCATACTTTACTGATATTCATGGCAGCCATGGCAACAAACAAAACCATCCGTGACTAACAGGACTATAAACATCTTGCAACCACAGTGAGCATGCCAGTGTGCATGGTTAACACCAGGTAGTGCAAATAAAAAAAGATCAGTGTTAAATGTTCCAAAACACGATTACGTAAAGAAGTGGTAAATTAGCAGACTGTAGTTAAGAGGATGGAATAGACAAGTTTCCAAGCAACATCATTAATGAGATGCGCATGAATCATGGGGTAGAAAACAAAGCAGAAATACTGAGACTATGTGCAGAATATTATGACAAGAACTTGTTGAGCAGTAAACCGCTCGAAGGACGGCTATAAAATGTTGAAACAACATTTGAAACAAACCAGAGCAGAGCAACCTTTGATTTACAGCACTACCCTGCTCAATAAGCTCAGACTAGCTTCCATCTGACTACCTACGCCGTTGACTGTTGTTGTACTGTACTTACTGGGACGTGTGGCCCTCAACGCTACCTGCTGCTCCTCTCTGCTCACTTACTGCTGCTAGATGCACAGCTATTTGAAGGCTCATATTTTTTTTACTTTGTTTCTCTGAGTCTTATGTGTTTTATCTGCACTGTCCGTGTAAAATGATCACATCGTGTATTGACCGCACAGAGCATTTTATTTATTAAAATGAGCTAATCCAATGGTGGGGTAACGGCTCTATCACTGGTGTGACTGTTACAAGTAGAAACGAGGGTAACTGCAACATATACTGTAACATGTTACAATACTAGTATTATCTACATTTATCTACTGCAAGTTTTGGAAAATGTAGATAAGTGATATGAATATGAACGATATTGCTCTGTGTTTTTATGTCAGCTGTTGAGCACTTCAGTGAAAGACTACACATGGTCTGTTACTAAAGGAAGGTAATCAATGGCTTTGTTCAACAGATTGATTACTACTTAAAATGATGAAAATCTCCAAAAGATAAGCAAGCATAACAGTGCACTAGTGCGCTTTCTCCCCCAGTACATGCACATCCTCAAAGGTTTGTCACCAGAAAACCTGCCTATTAGGCAGTAAGTAATAATCACATTGTTGCTTTTCTGGCCGTGACATGTACAAGAGCCTTTTGTGAACATTTGGGCCTTTCTTTTCCTGGTCAGGTCAAACTCTGGTATAATCCTGTTTGCTCTGCCAGCAGATGTCTGCCTGTATGTGTGTAGTTAAAAGTCAGGACACCTCTGAAGCTGTACTGGGCTCCAGGCCAGGGTTGTCAGCGCCCAATGGTAGCCTTTTGACTTTGGAGTGGCTCAGGTTCCAACGTTGCATTCTCTCGTGGTATTTCTCTGAATTCACCTTGTCCATCGGAGCCAATTTCAGAACAGCAGAGGGGTTTAGGGTGTTATGCAGAGCTCGAAACAGCACCCTGCAATGGAGAACACATAAAACAGTGAGTATCAGAAACCACAGTACAGAAATGCCAAAGATACGTCCAGTGGTGTAACATAACTCAGCTGACATGTACTCGAGTACTGTACTTAAAGGTACAGCATGTAAATTAAGGTAGGGGGGAATCTCTAAATCGATCTACTCTGCTGGCACCTCTGGCACTCCTTTTCCCAGCTCCATTACACTTTGCTATGTTCCACCATGCTCTGCCCAGCTCTTCAGATATTTGTTTTTATGAAACGATTACACAACACAACTTGCTGACCAAGCAGCATCACCACTGGGGGTTTCTTGTGGGAATAGGGCTGATCAACATTGCCCAGATCAGGGATCACGCAGCAAAGTTTTTATAATGGCTTCCCAATAGGACTGACCATCAGCACACAGTTACTTTACTGCTCTCTAAATATTTTAGGAAGGAAGTTCAGCCTAATAGTTAAGTTAGATGTAAGGCTTAAAGCCAAGGGAAGCGCGATTCTTTAACACCAGTGTAGTTTAATTTTAAGGATTTTTCGCCCCTATAGTTTTGATACATGTAAGATTTAAAACCAAATTAATTCATTCTCTTTTCAGAATTGCTGTATTGCTGTAATTAATTAATAAACAAGTGAAATCATTTACAAAACCTCTTTGATACTGTAGTTTTATTCTCTGAGGTCAGTGCCATTCACAACCTCTTAGAACCAGTTTCTCTGTATTGCTGCCAGTGCTGTTCACCGAGCCTGGGTCACAGGAGGCAATGACAGCACCTCTCTACATTAAGACAAGTTTTGGAGAAGATTTCCACAACAAAAATATTTGAAAAAAAACCCCCAACAAAATGGAAGTGATACATGTTCCATGAACACTAATACATGCCTATTGTTCCAGATGCTCCCCAAATCAACTACCAGAGAGACATTGTTAATCCTGGCATCCTAACTCTTCAGTACTGCTCAAAGGGTTACATAAGAAATCATGTTCTTTTGATTTCTTTCTTGTAATGATTATGTCCTGATTTATGATTGTTTGTTTTTTTAATCTCAAAGTTACAAAGTTAACCATTCCTTCCTTTCCACAGAATGCTCCACATAGGTTTCTTGTCAAACTATTTGTTGCTTAAGATTATGTATTACTTTGCCATGGTGGAAGAAATACAGTACATTTTCAAAAGATTTTCTAATCTGAAACTAGCAAATTGGGCGTGAATCTTTCTCCACTGCTGACTCTTGAGCCAATCAGAGAAAGACTCTGCTCTGGCTGGCACATGCCTATGTTAGTTAATACTGCTTTCTTGTCTCACACTCGTTCAGAAAGAAGAAAAGTTTTTGAGAGAAAGAAAATAAGTTCGTTCAGCAACAGAGAATGAACAAGAAAAACTTCGAGCCTTCTCGGAGTCGGTCCCTTGTCTGCATGCTTTTATGTTTTCTGCAAAATGAATCTTTTTCATTTAGATCGCATGCTAACATTGCCACAGGAAGTGTTTTTATTATTTAGCAACGCAAGTTGTTTTTGCATTTATTCTGAAAACCAGAAGTAAACGGACACCAAAACTTGACCACTCACTCTAGCAACAAAAGTCTAAGACAAAAAAAAAACTTTTTGTAGCAAAGCTGAAAGCAAGTTTTAGCTAGGTTGAATCCTTTGTTAAACTCCAGAGACACTATCAGGATGATCCTGCGAAGTTTAAATTAAATACATTTTTTTACCAAGACATCTTTGAACAGCCAAACAATATAAGAACCCTGGTGAAGCCAGCATTCTGAAGAAGACCTGGCCACCTGAGAAGCAGCTCCACTCCTGAGAACAAGCCCAGAAACCCCCCAAAGACAGATTTGTCTCGGGTCCTCAGCCCGAGACCATCTTGGCACTCTGGATTCTGTTCGACTCTGGCCCAAAGAAGCTTCAAAGCTAAAGGCTAACTCCTGCTAACAGCTAAGTACACTCTGGCTAACTGATGTCTCATAAAAACCATGGTTATTAGCTATTAGTTACTAAATTAAAGTCTAACTTACAGCAAGACATTGTTATTTTCACTCGCCATAGATGTGGAACAATAAATATGAAGCTACAGTGGGTACGGAAAGTATTCAGACCCCCTTAAATTTTCCACTCTTTGTTATATTGCAGCCATATGCTAAAATCATTTAAGTTCATTTTTTTCCTCAATGTACACACAGCACCCCATATTGACATAGAAACACAGAATTTTTGACATTTTTGCAGATGTATTAAAAAAGAAAAACTGAAATATCACATGGTCATAAGTATTCAGACCCTTTGCTGTGACACTCATATATTTAACTTAGGTGCTGTCCATTTCTTCTGATCATCCCAGAGATGGTTCTACACCTTCATTTGAGTCCAGCTGTGTTTGATTATACTGATTGGACGTGATTAGGAAAAGCCACACACCTGTCTATATAAGACCCTACAGCTCACACTGCATGTCAGAGCAAATGAGAATCATGAAGTCAAAGGAACTGCCTGAAGAGCTCACAGACAGAATTGTGGCAAGGCACAGATCTGGCCAAGGTTACAAAAAAAATGTCTGCTGCACTTAAGGTTCCTAAGAGCACAGTGGCCTCCATAATCCTTAAATGGAAGACGTTTGGGACGACCAGAACCTTTCCTAGAGCTGGCCGTCTGGCCAAACTGAGCTATCGGGGGAGAAAAGCCTTGGGGTGAGAGAGGTACAGAAGAACCCAAAGATGACTGTGGCTGAGCTCCAGAGATGCAGTCGGGAGATGGGAAAAAGTTGTAGAAAGTCAACCATCACTGCAGCCCCCCACCAGTCGGGGCTTTATGGCAGAGTGGCCTGACGGAAGCCTCTCCTCAGTGCAAGACACATGAAAGCCTG
>NW_018127920.1:5543137-5553786 GCF_001952655.1 Monopterus albus | reverse complement strand
AAAAAATGAACTTAAATGATTTTAGCATATGGCTGCAATATAACAAAGAGTGAAAAATTTAAGGGGGTATGAATACTTTCCGTACCCACTGTATATTTCTCTATATATGCTATATGTTGATTGTACATTGGCCACCAGATCCAGTGGCGTAAAACATGAGCAAAATCATTTTATAAAATGTACACACAGTGTGTACAGGATTATGGCTACAGGCACTGCTGATCAGGCCAACACTTTAAAAACACATGCTTTCTGATACAGTTATTACAACCTCTCACATTTTGGCATTTCATGGCACAAAACAAAGCGCTCACTCTCTCAAGTCCATAAATTGACATTGACACAACTCGGTCACACAGTGTTTGTGAAACAGCTTGCAAACAGGTTCTCTCACTGTACTGGATATGAATCACACTGAGCAACATGCCACTGTGTCACCTGAAACTGACTGAGAAGGGTGAGGTCAAAGTCTTGATATCAGGGTAAACACAGATCAGGTCCAACATGTTTATTCAGGACTTTGTCTTTAAAGCCACAAGTGCTGAAAATCCAGTTTCACTTTGACACATGGTAGCAAAAGGCGTCAGAAACATCATCGCCTTTGTTTGACAAATCAGTATATCCTGAGTAAACATGCATCCAGCAATGAGCCAAGTGTGTGAACAAAGGACTATAACAACATTACTCCACAAGGTTGTCCTGCTCCCTGGAACTGAGACCTGCAATGGCATCCTCATTATGAAGGGCAAATGGATTCAGTATCCAGCTGTGTTGCTTGCTGAGCACAGGGAAGTATCACCAGAGCTGCCCCACAGGATCAGCAGGCGCTCTCTGGTGGCACCTGCCACAGAGGCCGGGATCTGCCTATCCTCTTTGTTTAGAAGTTCACACATATTGCCAAAGAAGTAGTAGTTGTTCTGAACCACTCTTCTGGTTCTTCTTCATATTAAGAACTGCATAGACACTGTTACCATGGACAAATGCATCAATGTCTACCCCAACCAGAAGCCTTGGATGAACTGGGAGGTCAAGTGGCTACTGAGAGAGAGGAACACTGCCTTCAGGACAGGCAATGGAGCTCTCTACAGCTCTGCTCTGCTACACAAACTGGTGGACAAGCTGGTGTACCTGGTAATTTCATATTCTACCTGCATATGGATTAATAGTTTGCTGTCTGGACGCAGCCAGAGGGTGAGAGTGGGCTCACACACATCCACGGATCTTAGCCTTAGCACTGGTTCCCCACAAGGTTGTGTGCTGAGCCACCTGCTCTATACCCTGTACACCCATGACTGCACCCCCTCCCACCACAGCAACACCATTGTAAAATTTGCTGATGACACCACAGTACGGTGGTGGGGCTCATCTCTGGGGGGGATGAGACTACCTACAGGGATGAGGTGGAGAGGCTGATAGTGTGGTGCAGAGAGAACAATCTGTTCCTTAATAGTTCAAAGACTAAGGAGGTCATTGTCGACTTCAGGAGGAAGAAAACCAACATCTTGCCAATGTATATCAGCAGGGACCATGTGGAGAGGGTGCTGGCCTTCCGCTTTCTGGGAGTCCATATTGAGGAGGAACTGACCTGGGGCATGAACACCTCTAAACTGTTTAAAAAACAACAGCTGTTTATTTTGTTTTTCTAGCGGTTATTTCTTATATGGTTTTATTTCATTATATATGAAAACACCACAATTTTTTTTGACACAAGATTAACGCACACACGTTCTGAGGCCATGACCCTCGGCCCACCCCATAGTTTGGGAAATCAGGAAGAGATGCAGTAATAATGCTGTGGATGTCAAGCAGAAACAAATCTCCTTGAGCAGAAAAGGATAAAGAAAATAGTGATGGGAATCTTTGAAGGGAGCCAGCTCTTATGGCTCCGTTCCTTTCATAGAGCATTTCAAAATAAGGGCTCATAGTTCCTTTATCTCACCATGTCTGCAATGGATTCTAACTGCTAAAGTGCATCAGGTTTCAGGTCTTTGTGTGTCTATCTGTTTGACCGAGGGTGGGGCTTAGTTACACATACAAGGTGCAGGCCAGACAGGTCACCTAATATCCTTCCTGCAGGGCTGTACAGAGGTGTGGCCCTGTTTACTTGTGCTTTAGAAAGAAACTGCCAATGTGTTGAAGACTCCTGATTTAGTGTGTAATAAAGCCAGTTTTAGTTAACCATGACTGTGATTACTGAGATTTTTACTCAAATGCTATCTGAAGGCAGCCTCTGCTAGCAAACCTCCTGAGTACCCTCATTATTCTACTACTCCATATAAATTTTGCTGTACTGTAATTTCAACTAGATTTTCCATTATAATTATTAAAATTCCAACTTTGTGGTTAATATTTTCTGAGACTAATACTGTGAGAAAGACTGAATACATCCTGGTGGCACCTACATTTTAGTAGTCTATCTACAAGTACCACCTGCATGCAGAATGAAGTGGCAGACAACCATTGGACTTTGGCATATTGAAAGATGCAAAGGATACACTAACCATGGCCTCCAGTTGACAGAAAGCAGGCATTCTGAGCTGCAATAAATGGATTTTTAGAAAAAAAAATTGCCTTGATGACTTCTTGCGACATATTCCGCCTTGAAATGCAAACCTCAAAGTAGGCTGCACTGACATGGGAGCCAGCTTGTGTATGTGCTAATATGTGTGCATACAGTTGTTTATTTGTATATATACAGTATGTGTATTTGAGAGTGTATGTACCGAGGTATCAGAGCTGTCACAGTAGTAAGAGCACAGACAAAGTAGAAGAGTGGCTGGGACATCTGGAGCGTTTCCACCCCCACAGGGTTTGTGGGGGGGTTGCAGGTCACACAAAACACACTGAGGAGCAGCACAAAACCAAAGTAGGAACCACCACTGAGCACCAGCACCAGAACATGAATCCATGTCTGCAAAACAACACAAAGGATTAGACTCCACAACACAAGTGGAGACACACAGTTGTAACTGAATATTTCTGCTCGATTTGATGTCAGTTCTTGTCTTGTCAGTCTTGACTACATTTTTGCATATTACATTCTCCAGGTTTGTGCTGCCCTAGGATAACATGCATTACATCCAGGCCAGGAAAGGTATTTCAATAGCAAGCCACTGAAGTAAAATTCACGTTCAAACGAAGTGATTTCAAACAGATTTTAGTGTAGTGGTGTGTCTGACCAGAGTGTGACTCTCAAGGACTTGATGCAGCAAGATGATGAAGAGAGCTGAGGCATTGATTGGAGAGCCGAGCGTCAGCTCACCGGCATCTGACCCTGCTAAGGCCTGAAACAAACACAACAATCTTATAGTTGGATGAGAACAGGGCTGTTTGTTTATCACTATGCTAAATAAATACCACGTGATCAGTTGTAAAGCTGTCAGTTGAAGGATTATCAAGAAAGAAACATTGATACTGTACCTGTATCAATTTAGAAACAGTTCAGAACAGTAGTCGAGCACAAAATTTGATAGGCAGCCTATTTAGCCAGTCACCACAAATGTAAAGAGAAGCAGGACAACAAAAACAGTGATGAAGAAACTACTCAACAGAACTGAATGATCTGACACAGTGTACTTACAAAGTACGGCACAAAGAAGCAGACAAGGCTTTGGTAAAAAGCATCCAGAACTGTGATCCAGAACATACAAGGAACATAGACCTGCAGAAGAACAAAATTCATCTGTTAGTCTTTCTAAATAGTCTCAGCAGGTATGCAGACAGCTGTCACTGTCACAGACATCATGCATGCTGTCGAAGAGAGCAGAGAATTGGACAGCGGTGACAACTGTAGACAGCAGTACGAGCCTAAGGCATGGTTTTCTATGTGATTTTACCAGTGTATGTTTACTGGTGTATGTGTGTACTGCTGCCTTTAAAAAAAGGGGAAGTTGATGTGTGAAAAAGGGGAAGTCAGCAGACACATCCCTCCAAAAGAGGAAGTGCAGACAGAGCTGTCTGCATCTGTAAAAGAAAGTGAAGAACCACTGAGTTTACTGAAAAGGAAATTTAAAAATAATGGCTTCATGCATAAAGGAACCATTTGATTGATCAATGATAATTAGTGTTTGATCAACTGTTAAGGTTAATCACTAATTAAAATTTAACCAGCGAGAAATGCATGAGTGTCCACCAAGAGGGAAACCAGTGTGGGAATCATAATTGTCAACAGAATCCAACAACCACCAACTTGATCCAGCCAGTGACTGGTGATGACTGAGAGATTCTTTGACTTTTATTCAGTGATGGGAGAGCTCAACTATACAATGATTTTATTCAGTGTAGAGAGTTTAAACTAAATGATTAGGAATTAATGTTACTGATTTTTGAAATTGTAAGTTGAATTTGGTGATATTTTGTATTATTTCTTGCTGCTATGCTGTTAGTCTTTATACAAAATTTCTAAACTTTCAGATTAGCTCTCTTTTTACTGAGTTATCCTTCTTATGATTTTTTGTCTTCTACAGCTGAGAGTTAGAAACTCTATCAAGGGATGTTTAAAGCTGCATATGATGTTTACTACATAAACTGAAATATAAGTAGTTTAAATGTGGTTAACCTCTCAAGAGTGAAGCAATGATGACTGATCTACTTATTCCATCTTGGATATCATAAACAGTGTCTGATCATAGGAAGTTAACTTATGTCAGCTAAACACTGTGCACTCATTTCATGGTCATACATGGCCAAAGTCATGGCTTTTATGGGTTATTTTGAGACCAAACTAACCACTTCCTCAAAGAGACAGAGTAAACTGGTTCCTAAAACTTCTCAGTAGAGTACATCTGATGGTATAAGGAGGTAGCTGCCTATAACTACAGGTTGTTACTGTTCAGGGGGATTTGGGGTCTTGCTCAGAATTAATAACATGTAAGAGGGAAGTCTGCAGGGAACTCTATTCTCAGGTTCATGGTAGTCAATTACTGAGTGAATATCTCTGCCAAAAACCTCAAGTAGTGTTTGGAGTTTTAATATGTTTCAAATATGTCACCTTAATGTGAGAGGTTGAGCTCTATTTCTATGACCAGGGGTTAGCATATTGTGGGCTTCAAACAATGCTTTCCTACCTTGTTCATTTGGGGCCTGTTTTCGTCTGGTATGGTACAACCTATTGCAATCCAGTGTAGTAGTCAAATGCAATAAATCTTATATCATTAACTGTTAACTCAGCTTATGTTACAATTAACATACAGTAATTAAGTGTTCATTCTTACACCAATTGTTTCTGATAATATGAAGTGAGCCTGAAAGGACCTGATCATGTGATCAGTATTAATATTATTCTGGGTAAGTCGTCCTAGTCCACAGAAATCAATTTTCTTTGGTACACTGAATAACTGTAGGAAATGTGTAATGTGCGAAAAAAAAGTAAAAATACTAAACAGCAGCACCTGTGTTTGCAGATTTTGAAAGGCCTGGTTTGTGTGAGACATCTGGTGCATGTGCAGTCACCTGGGAGGTTTGTGTAGCCTGGTAGAGCTCAGGCAGCCCCATCAGTAAGTCTGCAGACATGTTTTGATCCAGGACGCCATAGATTAGAGGAGGGATGGAGGTGAAAAGCAGGTTGAAGATGATTAGCACCCAGGCGTTGGTCATGACGCTCCCAGAGAAACCACAAAAAAACTGATACCAGAAGAGCAGATTTACAAACATCTGCAGATAGAAACGGAGAGACAAACAGAAAGAAATGAGGATCCTCCTAACATCTTGATTTTCTGTTAATAGTGATGATGATGGAACCTTGGCCAATCCATAGCTGTTCCCCACCCAGTCTGAACATGCCTGGGATGTTTTCCCCCAAGTGACACATTCAATGCTGTCTTGTTAATGCCCCTAAATACTGTGTGGAATCCAGTTGTAATGTTGTATATACAGTATCTGCTAGGTGTGGGCAATAATTTGAATATATTATGACTTGTTCTATCTGGGATGTAGTAAATGACTATATTTCAAACAGAGTGCAAATTGTAACATTTTCTAAGCTGCCAGCATGAGACTTGCTTTGGAGTTTTCTTTCGCTCTCTCCTATGGCTCTCTGGAGAAACCGACCCTTTAAAAAACTGAGCAAGTGGCAAAAGCTTGATTAAACCAACTTTAGTGCAAATACTTCAGGTTACTTAGTGGCAAAATCTGTAAAGACCAGCATGAACCTGGTTTCTGATATATCCCTTTCCACAGGGCGGACAATGTGCCTCATTCACCAACCTCTTCCTAAGTGTTTTCTGAAATTTGTTCTTAAAAAGGTCTTAAGAAAAGTCTATGATTCATGAACGTGTTCTTAAAACAGAATTGTTTACACCCCGGTAATATCATAGAAATTGACCACCTACTAATTAAATACAAAAACCCTCTCCTCATTTCTCTAGCTACTGCCAAGAAAACAATCTTTCAAAACTACACATAAACCACTGAACCAACCTTCTGATAGAACACATCACATTAGAGAAAATGGCATCCACTCACAAGAATAGTTTATCAGCTTTTTATGACACATGGAACCCATTTTAAACACATTTCAACTTGAAACAAACACCTGGGGCTGAGGCCATGCACATTCCCACCAACCTCTAAAATGGTAACAAGCTGATTTTATTATCATTGTTATTGGTAATTTTTTATTTATTTATTTTCCCTTCTTTACATAAGTTGGAAATACACACACTTCACACCCTCACGCACTACAAGCTTGTTAAACACTCTATATCCTTTTGTAATGTCATGTATGTTGTCTTGTCTCCCATGTTCCGTACTGTTTTGTTAATGTGTTACTTTGTTTCAATTTAAAAAAAAAAAGAATTCTTCACACCTGTGTTCTTATATTGATGAATCCCATGGGCTACTAAGTTGAAAGCGCGTGCCAGTTGTTCCTAATTAGTTTAGGTTAACTCCCGACCAATGCCCACGAAGGGGCATGAGAATGCACAGCAGTGTGCACACATCTCACACACAAACTGAAAAGAGAAGCTGAGAAAGCCAGGAATGCTACAACAAAAATATAAAGACGGTGGAGCAGCAAATTCCAAACCAAAGAAAAAGCTCAGTAGTTATGAAATGGAGAAAGCAAATGAGCTGCCATATTTAGTAGTGTCAGTAGTGGATATAAAATAAAACACCAGTCAGTCAGAACTGATGAAGCCTCTTGGATGAGAGGTGAAATGTCTTCAACCTGAAAACCTAGTCCAGTTGATTTTTTTCTGTTTTTTTTTCAGCTGTGTAAATGGGTTTTAAGAATATATTAATTTTTAAGAATGTTTGGTGAATGAGCCCCAGAGTCCATCCCAAGGTACTAAAAATGATGGGCCAAGTTTGAGGAGAGGCGGGAGGGAATCCCGTAGATGATGTTAGGTGTTTGCAGCTTCCCCAACCCATACACACAACTACGTTTTTATTTGCCTAATAGCAGAAGGAGTAAAAAAACTTTGAAAAGCAGTTAGTTCTGCTGAGAGGTGCATTAAAACAGCAGCCTGAGGGCATCACAGTCAGTTCACTGGACAAAACATGGCCAACCTGGCTTACAATTCCTTCTGTTTTCTGAACCAGTTGTTTCTCCCAAAGGGAACACAAGTCTCCCTGCTGGACTGCAATTATCTCTGAGCAAACTCTGACAATACCATTTAAGCTATTTTTGTCTTTCACAGACAACCCATTAAACCAACAAATTAACAAAAATGCTAAAAGACTTTCAATAAACGACTGATAAAAGTTACATAAAATAGAATCACATACATTAAAAGGACCAAGCTTCTTCATTAAGTAGATTCTTGTTTACCACGCTTGACAACCAACTCTGTGCTTATATCAAACTTAAGTTCAGAAAAGTGTTCTCAGAGGACACAGAGGATTTACACATCACTATTTTCAGTTTTAATTTTGATTTTCCATACTGATCTGGGGTTGTAGCGTCAGGACCAGCAGCCTTCTTTATCTTGACCCTACTAAAAACGGCTGTGACACATTCCTAAGATATCACTATATTCTGCCAAGGTTCAAGAGGGCCTTTAAGAATGCTAATATTTTAGATCTTTCAAAGCGAGAAAAAATGAGTTGAAAATCCTGCCAGGTCTCAGGCTAGGGGAGGACTCAAAATGCAGACACAGGCTGAGGAATAGTTCTTATTAGCAATCCACTTCATTGACTCTGATGAAATGTTTTAAGTTTTTCTTTTCTACGTCACTGAGCGTTCTGCGTTGTGCCTTTGGAGTGATCTTGGCTGGGTGCCCACTTCTATGGAGAGTAGCCACAGTACCAGATCATCTCTGTTTATAGACGGTGTCTCTAACTGTAGACTGATGAAGATCTAAAATCTATGAGACAATTCTGTAACCATTTCCAGCTACATGCAAATCAACATGACCATAGGTCTTCTGAGATCTTTTTGTGAGGCCTGGCTCACATCAGCTGATGCTGCTAAACCACACCTCCATTCTCGTTTCATTGACTGGACTGCAGGTTTGCCAACACCTGACTCCAGTTGATGTTTAGTGACATCAGAAGCCTGGTGGTACCATTATTGACCTGGCCAAACAGAAGGGGTTACCAAACCCACTTCTTGACAGTTCCTCATCATGATTTGATGTGTTAAAGTTCTTGCTTGTAGTACCTCCTCTGGAAATGTCACTGAACAATGTCTTACAAATTGCATACCACCGATCTTTCTCTGAGACAGTGAACTGGCCAACATTTTTTTCACTTTTATTTGGAAACAAACCACATGTGCAAGTCGTCACACAAGAAAAGGCTGTTATGGGTGGTATTAGGCTATAGTGCCACTTAGTGGATCTGTCTTGAATCTGCAGCTGGGTAGTCTGAGTCAGACCACAAATAACCAACACATTATTTAGCCAGTGCAAACCTGATGAGACGCAAGAGATAAACAGCCATCATGAATGTCATCTAATTTGCCAGTTAGGCTGATGATAGTCAACAAGGCAAATTTTGGCCAGTATCAATGTAAGGTTGATAAATTGGTGCATCCCTAATTTTAACCATTATTTTAATTAATACTGTGGATTTGCTCAAAGTATTTAGTTTGCCCTTGTTAACAAACTGGCAGTGAAGTGTCACTGTGCTAGAAACAGATGTGTTTCTAAGATGGCTATGACATATTTTAGACCAAAACAGCTCAATTGCATTGCCTCATTTGAATGAGCCTCTTACCTGTTTGCGCCTCTATGCTGGGCATCAAAATACCACATAGATGGGCACAGAAAGCTCAAGGTCAGGAAAAAAACCAAACTGTCAGTGTGCTTCTTGTGCTGGTCTCTACACCACCATGAATACAGTAAGAGTACCACTGTAACCTGATACTTAAATCAAGCAATTTAAAAAACATTTTTAAACAGTAGGTAAAGAACTTTTACCACATTTTTGTAGATGAAGTAGAGGATCATGTTTGCAAGACGAGAGTAACACCAGTGGCCATGGACTAGCAACAGCTTGCTAAGATGTTTAAACCTGGAGATGGCAAAGTCACTGGACATCACAGCCTGTAGAACAATAGAGGGATGTGTTTAGAAATAGAAGGCATAGTTATGACTGGTACAAACACAATATGTTTAATTACAAATAAAATAATTTTAAATAATTAAAGAAAAAGCAGACATTTACCTCTGTTAATTCCTAAGGGCAAGTAAAACTATAATGTACTGGCTAGTATCATATCACATAGATGCTAATATGACCATAACCTGTCTTCTTTCCAATTTTCAGCTGCATCTTACTAGCTCTGGTAGTTTTAGTGGAATGAAAAATGCAGAGTGGTTACATAAGCAAGGTATATTTTAGTACATAATTTGCAACATCCAAGATAGTCACAAACCTATGGAGAGTGTCTCAACTGTAACAGCTGAATAAGACATACACAAAGTAAAGCCACTTTCATGAGTTATAAAGACCTGTGTGACTTTGGTCTAATGATTTTTACCTGCATACCCTCCTGACCAGATATTCCAATGCCCACATCAGCCATCTGAATCATGCTCACATCATTGGCTCCATCCCCTAAAAATAAATAGATTTAGAAAATCTTTTAAAATGTGTTGCTCTACTTTATAGTACTGTATACAGTGGAGCAAATAAGTAGTTGATACACTGCCGATTTTCAGGTTTTCCCACTTACACAGAATGGACGGTTCATTAATTTTCATCGTAGGTACACCTCAACTGTGAGAGATAGAATCTACAAAAAAATTCTAGTAAATCACATTGTTAGATTTTTAAATAATTTATTTCCATTTTATTGCATGAAATAAGTATTTGATCACCTACCAACCAGCAAGAATTCTGGCTCTCACAGACCTGTTAGTTTGTCTTTAAGAAGCCCTCCTATCCTCCACTCATTGCCTGTATTAATTGCACCAGTTTGAACTCGTTACCTGTATAAAAGACACCTGTCCACACACTCAATCTATCAGACTCCAACTTCTCCACTATGGGCAAGACCAAAGAGCTGTCTAAGGACACTAAGGACAAAACTGTAGACCTGCAGACCTGCACAAGACTGGGATGGGCTACAGGACAATAGGCAAACAGCTTGGTGAGAAGGCAGCAACTGTTGGCACAATTATTAGAAAGTGGAGGAAATTCAAGATGACTGTCAATCTCCCTCGGAATGGGGCTCCATACAAGATCTCACCTCGTGGAGTATCAAT